>NC_081570.1:57504999-57642844 GCF_022355385.1 Mustela nigripes | reverse complement strand
GGTGGGAAGGGGTGGTTAACATAAACCAGATTCTTATTTCAGGGAGCCAATGACTCCAAAAGTCAATACTCAGAAATTAATGTATTTTTGGTTTTGGTCGCCTATGGAATAAATTAGATTTTTTAACCCCTCGAGTAATTAGTAATTTTTTTTTCAATCAATCTAAAAAAAATGTCTCTTTTCATTATTACCTGCCTTTTCTCAGTATGCAGCATGGCAGAACAATTGACAATGAGGTGCTTTGAAACATCATATTTCTTTTCCAGTGGGTCAGGAACCCCATTTCTTTTCCTCATTTCCTGTAGAACAGTAAGGATGAGAGCCCTGGGCCAGGACAATGGTGTCCCATCAGGAGTGGAAGAGGTGTTTACTATGATCCTTGTAGCTCTGTGCCTCAGAAGCCTCTCCTGGAGCCCTGGGTCTGATGGGGAGACCTGACATAAGAGACGAGACTTGGGTGGTCCTCTGTCTGACTCTTCTTCGACCTCTCCCAGAACAGATTAAACAGAACTGATGGGATGAGTTGAGATGCTTCATTGCCAACACTACACCCAGGAGTTTGTTTTTCTTTTAAGTGATCTTGTGAGGCCAGTGGGGGCCTCCATCTTGATTAATGATGATCATCCTATAATAGCAGCTGGAAACCGTGGTACCATGGTTTGGTGTCAGTTTTTGACAAAGGAAATTAGGCTCTGAAAGACATTTCTCATCAGAAACTGTTGATATATTAAAATGCATTTAAAACTTACTTCTGGGAAACGTATTAAATAGGCCAATCATTTAATCATTTGCTAAATGTCAAACCCTATAAAATCATGGTATAATGTCACCCTGACGTAAAGCAACATCAAAATTAGTGCATCATCTATAAAGTGAAGTATCATTTGCCTTCAAGTGACAAATTCTATTGCCAAAAAATACCACTGTACTTCTAATAAGTGACACTCATTTTAATAGACCCTACAAAAATACAGTATTTTCAATGTCCCCATAAAACAGTTAACTTACAAATATTACTCTCAGAGCTTTGGTGACACCAGTACATGATACTATTGTGAAAATCCTAATAGAATACTTGAAACACTACCATGTAAACTAAATCCATTATACATATATATATATATATATATATATATATATATATATATCTATGTGGAAATATGAGAGCATGCATACAACCAACTCTGGGAAATTATTCTGGAATTTAAATTAATATTTTAATCAAATTAATGACTAATATAAAAAAGAAATATTTTTAAAGGATTATAAAATGAATTTTGATTATTTATAGAGGAAACAATTCTAATGTAAAAATAACAAATTCTCTATTAACTATGCTTGTCTTTCTCTCAATAAGAGAATGCAGGATTATACTTTGAAACATTTTTGGAAAAAAAGTATTTTCTCTATTTTTGCCCACACAAAACAGGCACTGAAATTAATAATACAGGTAGACCACAGCTCTGAGAAATTATATTTGAAGTTTCATTTTTAAATGCCAAAGTTTTTTAATCATCCACCATAACTTTCTAACAACGATCTTCCTTAATGATAAATTTTATCAATCTCCAAAACTCATTTTAAATTATTTAAAAGTAGCAAATTAGATAAAGCAACACACAAATAAATTCCACATTTACAAGTAAAGAAATCACATGGGCTCCACTTTATAATCAACATAAACTTGAAAGAAATTAAGCAATATCTTTCCTGCCACCCATCATTCACTGCTTAAATTTGTGGTGAAAAAGATTTATCTGTAATGACCTTTAGTCTGTTTCTTAACTCTTTGTGTGTATTGTAATTAGCTAAAGGCATTGAACAAATTAGTTTGTCCTATTTTTATTCCGGTCCCAGAGATAAATGGCTAATTTATGAAATATTTCACTCTGTGTTATGAGAATTTAGCAAATGAATATGGAACCAAATATAAACACTTTATACCATATGTACAGTTACTTTCATAAGGCATTATCATGTAATTTTTATTGAAAAAGATTCAATATAGTAAAGTCTTATTTTAAGATATAGTTTCTTTCTCAATCCGAGATGTTTAGTTTATGAAAATATTGTTTTTCTCTATATTCTTTTTGTATATATGCCAACATATACCTGTGCTAGAAATATTTTATGGGAATTACAAT
The DNA here is from genome assembly GCF_022355385.1 of Mustela nigripes. Lineage (NCBI taxonomy): Eukaryota > Metazoa > Chordata > Mammalia > Carnivora > Mustelidae > Mustela > Mustela nigripes. The sequence goes on along the minus strand of NC_081570.1, from coordinate 57,640,700 downwards.
TCTTTATATTTGTATTTTCTATATAAAGGCATATACAACTTTGAGGCAGTGTTTCTGATGGAGAGCAGAATTCATAAAGAGCTTGTATGTGCTTCCGTGCTCCGAAATTATATGAAATCCACTTCGAGAAGAAACTTATTTGATTAAAAAAACAAAACAAAAACAAAAACAAAACTGCACCAATGCACAGCCGGAGGCTGACAAGTAAAACTAATACATAACCACATGAACATCATATTTATATAGTTAACATTTTTAAGGATGATCAGTGCTAACATATAATATTATACATTTGGCACTAATGTTTGCCATTGGTCCAGCAAATGGCAAAATTTGTTTCTATGTATAAATTTATTTTTGAACATTAGGTCTGGCTAGACGTATCTTCACTATTTATAAAAAATATTTAGACAGTAAGCTCACGTTGAATAACTAGGTCTACTGTATTCTGGAAACTCTTCAGTAGTAATACAGCTTTTTCATGTTCCATATGTACAAAACTATGTCCATTTGCCTGTAAACACACAAATAAAACAGGGCAATCAATGCAAGATACTTGTTTGTAATCTCATCATTTTTTCTAATCCTAAGATAAAAGGGACTCTTGAGCAGCCAAAAACTATTGGTTTTCAAAATTCATAATAGAATTATAACTATGGAAACAGCTAATTAATTTCACCCACCTTTGATTCAGTTTATTAACTCAACAAATATTTAACAAGCTTCTAGTACTTCCTAACTAAGACTGTCCTGGGCACTGTACTAATCATAGAGATGCCCTGGTGAATAACAGATAGATACATTTTGAAATATGGCAGTTGTTCTGTGGTCGTTCTTTTGCTTTGTCTTGTATTTACAGATACTTAGTTGAGATGTTTTGGAAGTGTCCACCGGACTGGACCATTGCCTTCTTGCTATATAATTACTGAAAAGAATAATCCCATCAGAAGGTGAAATATTTCACTCATGACACACATGGTTGCACACTTAGGGTCTTATTAGATCTTATTTTGGCTCATTGAAAAGTTCTTAGTTTATACATTTTTATATTTTTTTAAATTCTTAAAAAAAAAAAGGTTTTATTTATTTATTTGGGGGAGAGAGAGAGGGAAAGAGAGAGAAAGCACAATCAAGGAGACGGACAGAGAGAGAAGCAAGCTCCCTGCTGAGCAAGGAGTCCAATGCAAGGCTCCATCCAGGACCCTGGGATCATGACTCGAGCCAAAGGCAGATGCTTAACTGACTGAGCCACCCAGGCACCCCTACATTTTTTTTTTAATTTTAAATTTTTTTAAAAAAGATTTTATTTATTTATTTGACAGACAGAGATTACAAGTAGGCAGAGAGGCAGGCAGAGAGGAGGAAGCAGGCTCCCTGCTGAGCAGAGAGCCCGATGCAGGCTCGATCCCAGGACACTGGGGATCATGACCTGAGCAGAGGCTTTAACCCACTGAGCCACCCAGGCGCCCCACCCCTATATATATATATTTTTTTTAAGATTTTATTTATCTACTTGACAGAGAGATCACAAGTAGGCAGAGAAGCAGGCAGAGAGAGGGGGAAGCAGGCTCCCCACCGAGCAGAGAGCCCAATGCGGGGCTCGATCCCAGGACCTTGGGACCATGACCTGAGCCGAAGGCAGAGTTCTTAACCCACTGAGCCACCCAGGCGCCCCCACCCCTACAGTTTTATATTAAAGAGATCATTTTTATTTCCCCCATTGCTAAATGCAAATATATTCATTATTTATATCGGTTGTTCTCAATGGCATCCAATATACCTAAGATATCCATCCCTCAGAGGTGAAGCACACTGATATTAGTAACAGTGAAAATGCCTGTCATCTTCTAGTTAAGAATCATCAGTCTAAGCATTCAAAATCCATTTTAAACACAGGCTAAGGTTAAAATTTTGGGATTCAACTGGTTAGTATTCGACTCTTCACGTGCTTTTCTGCTGTGAGTGCTCTTTTTTTCCCTGTATTAAATTACAGCTTCTCTTGATTGGAATGATTTCTACTATTAATGTATAAAGAAGTGGATCCCATAAAACTTGACTGTCATTAAGGCCCAAATAAAACACAACCTTACAGAAACTTGGTAGGAATAATTCTTGGAAACTCCATGACTAACAATTATGTAAGTTTTCCTCGCATCTGGGACTCCGTTGATTTCGACTGACGGAGGTGGCAAAGTACTGATAACAGAGCCAGTTAATTGGTTGATGTTTTCAGTTTTCAGTTGACTGATACTAATTTGGGGAACCTATTGCCTTTGTTGTTTTACTTTTTTAATGCTTTCTTAAAATATGGTTAATATTTCAAATAACCACTTTAGATATTTCACTGCCTTTGGCTTTTTAAAATTTAAAACAACAGATCACAGTACTGTGTAGTCTTTATAACTTAGATGAAAGTCATCTGACACATTATATTTTATCAGTAGTTTGTTAAAATTGGTTGACTAATTATATGATTAAAAAAAAGGAGGTCCTAAAATACTGCATTTCTTAAACCTCAATACATCTAACAGGGAAAATACGAGGACACAGAAATGTAAAACCATGAAAGCCCATATTACTAGAAGTATACATTTGTTTGTTTTAAAGATTTTATTTATTTATTTGACAGACACAGCTAGAAAGGGAACAGAAGCAGTGGGTGTGGGAGAGAGAGAAGCAGGCTTCCCACGGAGCAGGGAGACCGATATGGGGCTTGATGTGGGGCTCAATCCCAGGACCTCAGGATCGTGACCTGAGCCGAAGGCAGACACTTAATGACGCCCCCAAATTTATTTTGAATAGAAGAACCTCCTTCTCTCTCCTAACCTCCCTCCTCTCTCTAAATATATTTATCTCCTTTAATGTATATAATAACATTTAATTAATGGAAATGCTTATCAAATTAGCATCAGCTGTTTGGGTGGCAGGAAATTATAGTTGGGTAGAACTTTGGGTTTGTTCCACAGCCCACATTTCTTGCTTCAGTTGTAGTTAAAACCAGAGAATTGGATTCCATGTGATGTTATTTCTAGTCAGATGAAGATGTGGGATAGAGAACACAGCATATGGTGCATTCTTCTTTTTATTCTCAATCTGTATCTGACATCAGGAAAATAGCAAACTTGGGTGAAATGTATGCTTCTTCCACTGTATTTTTGAGGAATATACTAACTGCCTTAATGTCCCCAATTTGACCAAAAGACATACCTGAGTTGAGAATTAAATTTATTTATTTATGTATTTACTTACTTATTTTAAGCAAGCTCAATGCCCAATGTGGGGCCGGAACTCACAACCCAGAGAGCAAGAGTTGCATGCTGTACTGACTGAGCCAGCCAGGTGCTCCTAAATTTAATTTTAATAATGGAATTCTTAAATGTCCTTAATAATAACTTTGTGAATGCTCAGATTTCTCTATCGGAAGACTCAAAACCTAGAGTTGCAATGAACTCCAGACCCACCAAGAATTTTCAGGGAATTGTTTGAAATTTCAGTATCTTAGTGTTTCAGAGAAAAGGAATTCTCTAGGTTTGGAGGTCATGAATGGTATATTGTCCACCATTAGACCTCACCATTCCTGGTTTTAGGAACTACCAGTCCCAAAATAATATCAATTTTAAGAGCACAAGTGGAAGAGAGCCCAGATAGCAAATTAATCACGGCTGTTAATTTTGAATGATACTTTTTCAAAAGGTCTTCAAAAAAGGGTGTTTTACTTCTATCATTTTTTTCCTTTTTTTTTTTTTTTTTTTTTCAATCAAAAACGCCTGTTATATTAACTGTGCTCAAGGCGTTGTACCTGGCACTGGGGATAGGAATAAGAAAGAGATGAGACAGGGAACGCTCCCCTTAAAGAAGTAACCATCCAGAAGGGGAAATTAGCCATGGACATAATGTAAAATAATGTAGAAAATGCCTTACCCATAGAAGGCACTCAACATCTGGATTATCACCAGAAGAGATAAAAAAAAGTACTAGGGTAGTTCAGTGGAACAGAAAGGGAAGAGGGAAAATTTTCAGGGACCCGATTTCTCTGAGGTGAATTAGAAGAGTTTTCCCCATACTCACACCTGGCAAGAGTGTGGTTAACGAAAGGGCCACAATCTTGTCTCACTCAAGCCTAGAGCCTCCTCCAGCTCTAGACATGTGAACAGTTGGCTCTTTCAAGTAAATTCTTCAACAATCGTATAAGGAAAATAATTTTAAGATGATCTCAGTATGAAATCATTTTTATGAGAATTTAAAAATAAAATTATCAGTGAACTTAGACCCTAGGCTTTAGCATAGGAAAGAACCATAAAAATAAGCTAATGTGTGTGTGTGTTGGTGGGGGGGTTGATGAAAGCTGGGGTTAGTTTGTAGATTATTTTCTTCAAAATGATTATTTTCTTCGAAATGAAGAGAGATAGCCCAATATGTGAAATATTTAAACAAAACTTCTCTGGAGAGATAGAAAGAGGCAGTAAGAGAGTGAGAGAATGAGAGAGTGAGAGCAAGGATATTCTAGGCTAATGCTCTTATTTTGTCAGTGAAAGAGCTACACCTCAGAGAGGCCAAGCCACCTGACTAAGGCCACACATCCAGGGCTGAATAATCTGACACCGTAATATTTGTGCTTATTATTTCTTTCAATACTTCACTAAAATAAGAAGACCACGGTTGCTTCCATTGATCTGAACTGACATTTCATTGATTATGATAAAATAATGACCATTTCCCCCTTAAAGTTGTTGCTATATCATCTCCTGACATAATTTGTTCTTTACAGAGATTGCAAAACCTTAATTCTCATTCAGATTCCTCTCAGGATTAACATAAGTCATTCCAAAAATACTGGTAGAAATAACATTTGGTCCTAAATTAGAATCTCCAGAAATGCTGAACCTCTCATTCTTATTATAGTGTTAACTCTGGCTTAATTGGGTTTTTGTAGCCATATGTGAGCTTTCTCTCTCAAAAGTGGAAAGACTAAGTCAAGCTATCTGCTAGGACAGTGCCAGGAAAGTTGGGAGGAAATGGATTAAAAAAGGAGAAAACTTTTAGGGTAGAATCTATAAATTTGGCATTTAATTGAACAAGGGTAGAAGAAACAAACGAATCAGATTGTGATATCATTAACGGAAAATGGAAACAAAGTAATAGCTTCGTTGGGAAGACAATGGGGTTTGTGGCCATGGCAATGCATGCAAAGGAAATGTTGATCATATATTTAGAAACAAGAGACTGGAGTTCAGGAAGGAGGTCAGGGTGGCAGCATTAGCAACAGAGGTTAGGCTTTACTGTGGTATTCACCACTGGGAATGCTGAGAGATTTATCAGAAGATAAATTTAAAAGGGAGCATTGTGAAAGAAGGGAAATCAAACCAGGGGAGTGGGATGGGGTTGCAGCTTGTGACATTTAGAGCAAAGCTGAAAGATAGCATTTGCTGTTGCCTGGGCATCTAGGAAAATCTGCCTGAGGTAAGAGGGCCTAATCCTTCCTGCAGGAGGATGGCAGAAAGCTGGCTCCAACTCAGTGGCCTAATTGAAGAACAAGATCTCAGGGGACAGAGGCACGGAGGGGAGAAAACAGGACAGAGGGGCTCCTGGGAGATCCAGACAGAAGGATAACAGGGAAGAGTGAGCAGGAAGGGGATCATGGTACTGTGCTCACAAAAGCTGCAGAAAATCCAAGAGAATCAAATCTTTTCCAGTGGCCCCAATGAACCCTAGCTTGCTGCAGCAGAGAGGGGAAAAAAACAAAAACAAAACAACAACAAAAAAAAAACAACCAGGGAAAAGATAAAGCTTGCTGAAGTCTGGCTTTGTATCTGGCTCAGTTTCCAATAAAACTGGCTTCAAGATGTTCTGAACCACCGTCCGGGCTCTGATTCAAGGATAGAAAGATCCAGCGTATAAACTAGCTTTAATATCGCTTTAAACCATCAGCTTTTAGTTTTCATACTTTGTAGTGACAAATGAGAGTTCTACAATTGGAGACTCAAGTTGCAGAGCCGATTTCCCAGAAGGAAATAAGCAGGTTGATAACTTAGATCACTGAGTCAAATAAACATCAGGGCTCTACCGGTAATTTTAGTCCCCAGAAATATCTGGTATCTAAAAACCAGAGCTTTCGGAAACCTCAAGACGCTTATTTAAAACGCCACAACTAGGGACTATCTGGGAATGTCTTCAAATAACAGGAGAACTCTGAAAGATCAGAAAGCACGTTATCTTAGCAAGTTTATTAAAGATTAAGTGGGTTAATGTATGCAAAGGCATACATCGGAACCTCCAACTGGTCTGGCACACTTTGCCTGACCCACTACGAACCAGTGAAATAAACCCACTACTAATTAATATTACTTCACTATTACTTTCTTGAGTTTTCATTAAGTCACAAGAATAGAAGGACAAAATGTCAGATGGGACCACCTTTTTCTTGTTTAGTTAACCCTATTTTTTTTTTTTTTTAAGATGAAAATGTGAGGATCGGAGATAATACATGAAGTATCTAGGCTCACAGAGCTAGTGACTAGGTGGGCATTTATGTTACAGTAGTCAGCTCAGTAACTTGGCACAATCCGTTTCATTGGATGTTGTGAGATTATTAATGAATGTTTTAGGTTCACTAAATGAATTGAATTTTTAATATGAATTGAGTCATTTCTTGACATGGAACATTAGGTTAGGCCTGTTGCGGGGGGAAACAATGAGAGAAGGGGTTGGAAGAAGGGTTTGAATGAAAGGAGATAAAATTTCAGTTCAGGAGAACCTTCTTTTTCCATTGTTAGGACTGAAGAGCAAAGGGAATTTATATTGTTGAAATGAATTTTGCTATCTGGCTCACATCTTGGATCATTCAGACAGGAAATCAGAAAATTATGTTACTATGTTTGTATAGAGATTTTCCAATTAAAATGAATATGAGAAGAATCATAATATTTCACCTAGTAGTATTTTGTGGTTGTCTTATGTGTGTGAATGGAAAAAGAGCTGAGGAAGTAGAGGTTACTACTAGGCAATATTTTTGAGGGCAGGTTATAAATCCAATGGTGCTTTCAAAAGTAAATGTAGGGGCGCCTGGGTGGCTCAGTCGGTGGGTCTGCCTTTGGCTCAGATCAGGATCTCAGGGTCCTGGGATCAAGCCCCATACTGGACTCCCTGCTCATTGGAGAGTCTGCTTGTCCCTCTCCCTTAGCCCCTGCTCATGTGCTCTCTCTCTCGTTCACTCTGTCAAATAAATAAATAAATAAAGATCTTTAAAACATTTTTAAAAAAGAAAAGAAAATGTGTATAATCTACATTTGTGCATTTGATATTTTGAATATATGAGTATTATAAATGCAAAAGATAATTTGAAGAATCAATGCTAAATTGATGAAACTTTAAAATACATTGTCAAAGTTGGTCACATATATGTTTTATATAAACACAGTCTATTATAATAAATGTGGGCACTTTAGGGGAAATAGCAATTTAATGAAAAATGAGAAATAAATGAAATGGCTTATTAAGTTAAAATGAAGCTAATAAGAAAAAAATTCGGGTAGGAAAAGATATTCTGAAAGTTTTATGCTTCGAGGATATATAACTAATGGGCTTGGCTTTAGCTGATTTGAAAGTATAAAGGAACATTTTATTGTATAATCTTGCTATTGTTTCTAGGAGATATCCTGCCTTTTTAAAATTCCACTTGACATTGGTGCCATAAAATGTTTTTTTAGTTGTCCCTTTGCATGATTTAGACATGGAAAGATGGATAGTTAATGAAAATCATATTTACAATTAAAACAAAAAGTAGAGCTTTGCAATTATGGCCCATCAGTTTACTGTAAAGCCTACTTGGTTTTTGGATTCCATCCTCTTGTTCCTTCCAAGATTTATCTTTGACTTCCTTCTGGTAACTGTTTTGTTAAATGGGTAAATTATGGATGTTTATACTACAGAAATTCTACAGAGGATGCTGTAATTCTCCCAGGAATTTTGTTGTATCCTTATTATTCAAAGTTATAACTTTAAAAACTAATTGCTAAGAAGGCTTGGCCACAGGGTTGGTGGTATTTTCCAGTAAGGAGGACAGCATGACTCCTTTAGAATCCAAAAAACAAATGGTATTAGGGACTAGGTGAGTGATTCTTGGTTGATTGAAACTCACCCTCAGGACAAACATTTAAAAGGGACAGTATACATGTATTTTGTACATAGATATACATTAGTACAGTAACATCTCTAAAAGCCTATAACTCTTGGAACGAGGGAAAACTAAAAAATACAGCAATCGTTTTAGAGCTACAAGGGCAAGCCTTCTTGGTGTTTGATCCTGATAGCCAGACATTATGAGGAACAGTGGGAATCTTAAATAATCATAATTATGTTTCACCTTAGCTACCTGGAATTCAGTCTCATTTCAGAGTTTTAATCTGATAGAGTACTCTCATTAAATACTGGCATATATTTGGAGCTGAAAATACTGCATAATCAATACTACCTTGACTTTAAGCCAAGTCATTTGAAAAATTTTCCTTTCTATCAAAAATCTGAACTATAGACCTTAAATTCTTGGAGAGTTCCCATGAAAAATTTACATTGCACTTCTTAAATGTGAGAAAGGTTGAAGTCTTAATGGCTTTTACTGAAGTATTTAAAAAACTTCATAGAATTAAGCATAAATAAGAATTTTTCTTATTTTTCTTAAGTGCACACACGTACTGCAGTTTGAATGTTTCATGAATTCTGGCTCAAAAAAAGACATGGCAAACTAGAATAGACTCAACTACAGACTTTGTCAATTATTTGTTTAGGAATTTGGGCAAGGAACTGGTAATAAGTAGTAATTCTGAAGACATTTACTTATTATTTATCTGGTCTGATTTTAGAATGCCAGTTTTCTTCTTATCAAGTGTGTTGAATGAACATGTCTAACAAATGAATTCCCTACCTTGGTTTGCAAAGCAATTCCCTGACAAGCTATACTTTATTTCTTTTTAAAGAAATAGAAACTGTAAAATGAACAGAACTGCAAAATGAATCTCTCATTTTCAGGAGGCTTGTGTAGCCCTGTTGGTCTCTGTGGGGTAGAGCACTCACTCTTAAAAGAGGACAGACTGGAAGTTGCTTTTATTAAATGTTGAAGTCATCTTCTTTCCTTTCTTCTTCATTCATTTTCTGCTCAGATAATTTTGGGCATGTCTACTTCCTGGGCTAGGTTAGGTAAAGCCCGGGACTTAGCTATAGTCTATTACATTGTTCACATTGCTTGGCACAGTACTCCCTACACAATGGGCATTTAATACATGTTTTCCAAATATGTAAATAGAAAATCTGATGCATATGATGCTATCAATCAAATTTGTTCCACTGGAATCAGTACTGTATAATGTAAGAAGCTCAAAGAAGTCATTTAGCCTCTGTCAATAGTAGATATCTTGCAGAATTGTTGCCTGATATAAATGGCACAATATAGGTGCTTAATTGTTATTTTTATTTCAGCCAAATTATGGAAGTTAGAGCCAGTCTAATGAACTTAACTTGTTCTTATTGGTTTTCCTGTTTTACTTACTCTATATAATATTCCTGCTTTGATTCACAATATGTAAATTAAACGCAATCTTTTATTAATTTACTGAACTGAATTTCATAAATTGAATGAGATATGTAGTGAAACTCTGGCATATAAAACCATACACATTAAAAAAATTATTTATTGTCTTCTAATCAAATTGTATTAAAAATCTTATTCTTCAAATGTATTACATCATTAAAAGCAATAATTTCTCTGAACATTAAGAATTATGTGATTACTGACCCTTTCCCCCAACCTTTTCCCCAACCTCTCTGATGTTTTTGATTTTCAACCACCAAGTAAGATCAACTAAAGAAAAGCGTTAACTCATTTGACTTTGTTGGAAAATGCTTTAATGAAATTTCCAAATAGCTTAAGTTCATTTTTTTAAGGGTCCCATACTTCATTTTAACCATAACAAAAATTTCTCACTTGAGTTTTTGTAGCTTTTTTGGGAAAAATTTTTAAAAATTCAGAGACATGAATATACTCTAACCCATTCCAGATGACTCATGATGATAATTATGAACATGAACACTGTGGGATAAAGCCGTGGGCCCAGTTAGAAGCTTCTGTAAGAAACATTTCCCAAAGTGTATTCTGTGGAGGTAGTTAGTTAATGTTGTTCGTAAAGAGGGCTATATGGTTAAATATTTTGGGACATGTAAGTTTGTAAGATTTCTCAGGTTCTGAAATTCTTAATACATTGTGAAATCCTGAAACAAGGGATAGAATCTGAGATGGGTCTGAAACTTCTTTGAGTAAGGAACTCCTTTCAAAAAAGATACTGTAAGGGGTGCCATTGGGAAACACTCTATAGTCTATACTGAATGACTCTGCTGTACTCTTTGAATTTTGGTTCTATCTTTTAAAAGAAGGAAGTTTCTCTCTCTTCTTGGACAATGAAACTGTTTGCTATGACTTTTGCTTCTGGCTATGTGCCTGGATCCAGGGGCTTTCCCCTTTGTGGTCTGGAAAGCGAGGTAAGACATTCCAAGTATGAAATAAAGTCTTCTTTTTGAGTGAAAGGCATGAAATTTAGTGCATGGACTTTGTGACATTAATTATGGCTTCTCGGAAGCTCTTTGCTTTGAGATTGTTGAAGAAATAAACTTTAGCTAAGTAAGATAATACTGTTAGCAGCTCACCACACCTACTGGTCATTCGAAGAAGCACAGAACTTCCATTCAGACAAGGAAGGCTTGATCCGGTGGCCAAATACAGACACAGTACTCTGTCTCTGTATATAGTAGATTCAGGCCTCTGCGGACGTTTTAGTTAGATTTTAGGGAAGGCTACACTTCTCACATTCTCAGCCTTGAAAGCTGTGTCTTAGTACCTCCTCCCCCAGCCCTCTGCAGGTTTCAGTTCTCCACCTCAGGGCAAAACCTTTTCTTTTTTTATGCCTGTGGTCTCTCTCTCCAGTATTCTCTCTTTGAACTCCACACTAGCTCATTCTGACGGAAGTCTCTCCCCTCTGCTCCTGAACACTGCTGCCAGGTTCACCCAGTTAGTCCTTCTGCTCATCCTCCTCTTTCTTCTCTGTTAAGCCTGGAGTAACTCCTGCTCCATCAAGAGTAAACTCTCTTGATAAGGCACTCTGAGCCAACAACCTACAAACGGCTGACTAAAATTTCAGACACGTATTCATTCAGAGTGGGTTCTTGATTTGTCTATATGAATTGTAGAACCAGGTTTTTTTAAGACTAGAAAAAAAGGGGAAATACCTGATTTGTTCGAATTACATCTCTTTGATTATTCTATTTCGGTATCTTAGAGATATAAGACGAGGAATATATTTTGGAAAACACTTAAAATTATGGTACAGTAGAAGAGACTCTGAAATGATCTTCAATTAGGTATGATATTAGTATACCTTATATGAGAAAACTGTTTTGATAACTGGTAAAACCTGGATGTTATTGACAAGTATTTATAAATTATTTACTTTTGTTTTTCCTGCCAAATTAGCCTCCTGTCCAAGGGAAGGGGTGGGCAGGTAAATGAAGAGGATAGGGTTTGACTACAGTGATATACTAGAATATTATATGTATAAAAATGATATGTAACATAATGTGTAATGTACTTACAAATGAGTGTTAGGCTATAACTATGAACCATGTTAACTATCAAGTATAATAAATTCCTATTATCCAGTCTATTCATTTTTTCAACAGAGTAACGATAATTAATAGATTTTCTGTATTTTAATATATTTTGAATTTAAAATGCATAATAAATTAGATTGAATTGTTTAATTGGAAAGAACATTAGAAAAAAACTTTGATGTTAAACCAACAAAATTACCACTTCAAAAATGGTCAAATATTGGCAAATTCACATGGTTCAATCTAATAACATTTTTTTAATAATGCATGTGCTCACATTTGTTCTCTCTCACCCCTGTGTGCTTTGACTTTGTGGAGAAGGTGGGTGGGGCTGGGAGGGATTAGTTTTCCCAGCCTCATGGCTAGCTCCTCCTCCAAAGTGTCTTAAAGCAACATGACTCGCTAAACACAGTAGGTCATATGAATATATTCATTAATTATAGTGTATTTATTCTGGGAAAATGAACAGTAAAAGGATGGAAACATCATGTGAATATGTCTTAATTAAGATTATCTTTTTTAAAACTGACTCATAATTTTAATTTAAGCTTTCTGTTTGAATGATATTTATAAAGTGATTTGTGAAAAATAAAAGTCCTTAAAGTGTATATGTGATTATTTGATTGTTTGAGAACATAATATTTCTTTCCATTTTTATGTCTCTCTTTCTTATTGATACTCTACTGTTAGATTATTCAATTTATTCTTGAACTTGTAATTTTTCAGTGTTCCAAGATCCATTGTTTATGCACCATACCCAGTGCTCCATGCAATGCCTGCCTTCCTTAATACCCACACCAGGCTCACCAAACGCCCACTCCCTCCCCTCCAAAACCCTCAGTTTGTTTCTCAGAGTCCACAGTCTCTGATGGTTTGTCTCCCTCTCTGATTTTCCCCAACTCACTTTTCCTCTCCATCATGATCTCTTAAAAAAGAAAAAAGATTATCTCTTAATGCACACCTCTTTATGTAATTCCAGTAACATGTTCATGATCCCATAACAGAATAAGAAGAGATAGTGGGTAAAAAGAGTTATAGACAAAGAAAGAGAAAGCTCTTCTATAATAAATTAGGGGCTTGGGGAGATTTGGGAAAAGTGTATCTTTTTTTTCTATTTGCTACTGGGTTAGATCAAACCCGGCAACTGCCATCACTTAGGAGGCTCTTTCATTGCGGGGCGGGGGGGGGGGGGGTTGTTGTTGTTATTGTTGTAGTTGTTTATTTCTTTGTTCCTTTTACCTTGATTTTCTAGGCTGCTACATTGTCATCAAAGCTAGTAAACAAATTTGCTCCAGGGATAACATATTTTAAGGATCTTCTAAATGAGAGGCAACTCATTTTTTCCAGTGTTCTTTAAACAAAGAGCCAATAGCTTTATAGACAAAAATATAATTTGCCCTCTTAACATCTGATGCTGACAATGATTTCAGTTTAGAATTAGCCATTCTTATCTCTTTCAGAAAGTATAATTAGCCACTTGTGCTTTTTAACTAGTATGAGTGAAACTGTAAATATAGTAATTTGTCTGATTACGGTTATGTGCTTTTTTCTTTTGCTGAAAATGGACTTTGATTTTATTGTACTGGATACAAATGAGTTCTAGAGCAAAAATAAAGTGCTACACCTTTTGTAGTCATTTGTGGAGTGAAGAGCCAACCCAGGTGCAGCTCTCCTGCAGTTTTGTGGTTTTTACAGATTGAGTTTATAATTCCTTCCTACTTCTTGCATTAGGAATTGATTTCTCGGTGTGCTTTGCCATTGCTGTATACCTCTTAGGGACTAGAAATACTCAACCCTCATGTCCCCCCATGAAATCCTTCTAGAATTGCACAGTCAGGAAAGAGTATTCTAACCCTGCAACTAGACACTAACTGAATTTTCATTTCCCTTCTCCAGGATATCTATATTCATCTATACTGATTATCTATCTATCATTTATCACTTGTCTATAGATATATGGATATATAACATTTTAACATATAACATATATATTTAACATTCATATATATATACACAGATTATTCACATATATACACATGTGTATGTATGTGCATGTGTGTGTATATATACATATATATATAAATATTTATATATATATTTATTTTATATATAATTTTATTTATAGTAAATATATATATATATATATATATATATATATATATATATAAATATTTTCTGAATCCGAGAGAAAAACCTTTCTTTTGCCAACTCTGTCATGGATGAAGGCTACTCCCAAACTGTCTCAAGCTATGGAAGGCCTCTCTAACCGGTATGGCATTCAAATAGATCAGAGATCTGAGATTAACTGGCTACATTTTTTTTCAGACTCAGAGGTTCAAAATAACTTCTTTGAAATTCAGTAGAGGAAAAGACTATCCACTTCTTCTGCTAAACAACAGCATTTACCAAGTGTTAGAGAACTACATTGTGAATTTATTCTTGACTGTTTTTCATGGAAATTTATAGAATTATTGAACAGTTGAATTTTGAAGCTGAGGGGACATCAGCTTCAAAATAATGTAATATAATATAATATAAACCACAGTTCATTTACACATAATAATTGTGAGTCCTATAGACATGATATAAAATGCTTAAGATCAGAGAGCTAGCTAGGAAGTAAAAAATATAGAACTTCCATAACCAAATGGTAAAAATAAATTCAGAATATTTTATGTGTCTTTTATGTTTCAAGATTTTAACTCTAAAGATCAACTGCTGGCTTGGTCTTCTGCCTGCATGGAATGGACTCAAATCTGCTGGATGCTGTTTCTATTGTGACATTGTCACAGGTTCAGGCAACCTGTGGTCTTCAGAGAATTATTATTTTTGAAAACTTGAGTTTTCATGATCTTCCTAGTTCATTTAAAATATTTCTGAGAATAAAATATTAAGGCTATATATATAATATATAAAAATACATAATTATATAGGATTTCTACTTCTCTAGGACTTTTTGAAAGTGTTCAGTAAATAAAAGATAGACTATCTCCTTAGAGCTGAGTTGTGTGGGGTCCTTGCATTGCTGTAACTGTTTGTAGTCTAACAAGAAGGTTCCTTTCCCACATGTCCTATCTTCTCAATGTCCCTATATCTTCAATATATTATGTGGAACCATGTCATAATTGCTTCAGTGGTTAAATATCTAAAATTTCAGATAGTTCCACCTAGCTATATAGTGGATAATTTCAGGGTAATAAGTCAAAACACTGAATTTTAAATAAACTGAAGATACTTAAGGGCCTTTCTCTGGAATGTAGGAAATGACTAAGCAGAAGTGAATTCAGAGAGAATAAAGACAGCAAAATGGTTACACCAAGAATTTTCTTAACTGTTTTCTGGAGTGACCCTTTTCTGTTACATAGAGCTTTAAGTTAGAAAGTCCTTTCCATCAGACAGTACATTTTAATAAGTCACCTTATATTTGGTAAACATCTGTTCAAGTATTTAAGAAGGGGGAGTAGGGGCATACAACCATGCATTTCACAGTATTCAAACTGTAATAAGCTTACTGTTGAGAAATTAAATATGGATGAGTCCCTTCCTCATCCAAAGTCAACACAGATACCCTGGTTTAGTACTCCAATACTCTTATTTATACTTGATAGCTCTGCATAGATCTTGTGTGTTTCAGTTCTTCTTGTATCACCAAAAACCCCAGTATTCATATAAACAAAAATACACAGAACATCTACCATGTGCCAAAAACTGAAATATACAGGATTATATCAGATTGACTTTGCTTCTGATTTGCTTCTCAACCCCCCAAAATAAAGGCAAATAAGAAATGTGAAAAGGACTTACTTCCAATCATTTAATTCAAGTTACTCTATAACGTGGGTACATATTTGTTTTAGTGTGGCAGTTGAAAACGGTGCTTCTTGTCTCTCTTACCTGAAGGATCTTATCGCCAGGCTGCAGCAGGTTGGATGCTGGTCCATCAGGCTGAACCCTAGTAACAAAGATACCCTATAAGTCAGAAGTAACAGAGGTTAGGATTGTATCATCAAGAACTAGGCCTAGTTAACAAATTTCTCATTCACATAGAAAACAATGAAAACAGACTAAAAACAGTTTCCACATATAAGCTTCAAAGATTTTTATAGTATTTTAAGCAGCGCACCACTCTTCAAGTCAAGTTTAAGAACAGTAACATCTTTACTTGCATAACAAAAGCTGATCTTGTTTTTTAAAGTGGATTTATGATTTATAAAGTAATCTCATGGCATAGTCTTAATTTCTTTCTTAAATAATTTGAAACATGGCATTACACCATCTTTTATATAATTCCGAAATCATCCTAAGTTATTCTTCATTGAAAATGTCTTCTATTTGACAGGTTGTAAGTTCAGTGTACACTTTAAAAACCTTATCAGATTACATACAGATGCTATTTTATTTTAATCAGTATTACTTTGTATATTACTGGTAATTTTAATATAAAATATATCTGAACAAATTAAACATAAGAAAATTCCAATATGCAATTTAAACATAATGTTTCTGCCAATGTAGTTACAGAATCCTGAAACTGATTAATTTAGTTAATAAAAAAGTCAAATTAATTTTGTTGCCCATGTATATAAAGCAAACATTTATTGAATGCCTACCATATGCTAGGGCTTGATTACTAGTGTTACAGAGATACACAGAATATAATTTTTGGCTTCAGTGAGCTCATAATATAGTAGAAGAAAAGTCAAGAAACCAACAGTTATGAAATATTAAAAATATACATAATTTACATAACAGAATGTATTAAATAATAAAGATGATATCTCAATACAGTTGACATTATTTTTTTTCGTTCCTAAATAAGTATTAATAGAATAGAAGATAATATTGTAATGTCATTGCCTGTTATTTAGGGAATCATCTTATTTGTTGATTTGTAAACTTAATAACTCTCACTTAAACCCATTAACCTTATGCACGTGTATTTGAATGGTTTAACAAGAAGGCCCTAGTTGAAATACTTCTATGTGTGTTTTCATTTAGCATTTCAGATCTTTTTGAAAGTTATTAATTTAGAGATGTTGAATGATTTTTATCTTTCTGATTTTAATCTGTTTTCCTTCCCATTTAAAGATGAAACTATAGACAGCCATTAAAATCCTTAGAAAACTGTGTAACTTTTAACCAGCAATTCAACTTCTAGAAATTAGCGTAAGTACATAACTAGACAAGTTGCAACATTCATTTACTAATATGTTCATCATAGTATTATTTGTAATAATAAAAGTTACAAACCACACTTAAAAGTCTAATAACAGAGAACTGATTAAATAAATTACAATAAAGTCGCACAATAATATGATATGTGATCATTAAAAATGAAGTTCTAGGTGGCAGCTACAAAAGTATACTAGTCCTTTGTGAAACAAGGAAGTTATAAAACATTATACCCCACGATGCTATTACTATGTTATCATACTATTTTTGCTGAAACATGTTTATATACATATTTGTGTAAAGAGTATATTCCTAAATATTAGCAGTGGTTATACTGGGTAATGAGACTTCATTGTATACATGCATATATTTATGTATACATACATACACATACATACATACATATATATACATATGGTTTTTTTCCTTTTTGCTTTCTGTCTTTTCTAATTTTTCTACAATGATTATGTACTGCTTTTAGCCTTAAGAAAATAATAAAAACTAAAAAAATTTTAGGTTAACAGTGTCACTATTCAGATCATGTTCAGCTTGTTAATTTTGTCTATTCATTTGTACAAATGGTCAATTCAAAAGGAATAAGAAAACAGGTTATTTGGAAAGGACAGCAACATAAGGAATGATGGTGAATCCACCAGACCAGGGGATGGCACTGGTTATGAAAACAAAAACAATCCCTATGGCCCTTTACACACATAACACTCATTCTATCCGTCCAGAAGACTGTATGAGCTTGGTCCTCCTGGCAGACCCCCCTTTCCTATTGGGTCTCTATACAACAGACAGAATGCCACTGTTGCTCAAAATAAGCCACTACATCTCTGGGTGGTAGAGGTGAAGTTGTTCTGACTATTTATCTCAGCAGTCAACATCTGGGCTACCTAGTTAATATTGACTGCTTTTCTCCAGCTTATTCTGCAAGAACCATTTTAATAATGTTTGTATGAATCCAGACCATAGGAGCTAAATTATGATCGTGTCTACAATTCTTGGAGGAACGGGTAATGCTCCACAACCTGACTGCTGGAAGAATATGAGTGTACTGTATGTGGCAGGTTTAATTTCATCCATCACAAAGCTCTGTGGGATTCAATCTCTGTTCTGAAGGCTTGTTTTCTTGTTGTTGTTTTTAAAGGTTTATTTATTCCGGAGAGAGAGAGAGGGAGCAAGCATGGAGCTGGGGAGAGGGAGAGAGAAAATCTCAAGCAGACTTCCTGCCGAGCGTGGAGCCTGATGTGGGGCTGGATCCCATGACTCTGAGGTCATGACCTTAGCCAAAATCAAGAGTTGGGTGTTTAACCAACTGAGCCACCCAGGCGCCCCCTGAAGACTTGATCTGAAGCTACTCTTAGGACGGCCTGAGTCTTCCAAAGCATTTATTGCTGCTTTCTAAAGCTTTAATATTTCTTTTTCAATCAATACATTTCATCAACTAAGAAACTGCTACTGCCCCTTGGTATAGTTTTTTTTTTTTCTAAATTTATACAGATATACAGCTATATCTTATCAGGCAGCAAACTGCCACTTTAGTCAAAGCAGATAGCAACGAGTGTTACATTTGATAAGGGTCTGTGGCATTCATAATTTGTGGAGGTGGAATGCTTCCCAAAAGACTGCCTGCAAAGGCCAGTGCCCTGATTTTTCACTGTATTTGTGTATATAAATACAGCCATATGAGAAAAATAACTCAACCCATTTTGTGGTATCTGTTATGGTGAATATTGATGACTTTGGTACAGTTTTGGAAAAGCTCGTTGTAGTAATGTACCAATCTCCCTTTTAATAAATTCATTTTATTGTGAGACTTCAAAAAATACTTTGGCCCTGATGACAGAATTTGGTAAAGAATCAGATTATTTGTATTCTGAATGTTAGAACAGTAACTTCCCACTGTTTGGTAAAAAGCCATCATGTATGTTATCAAAGATCTATATCATGGCATCTGGTCAGTTGTATAGCTCTGCTGCAAGACTTAAAGTATGCTCAATTTCTGTAACATTTGGTTGAGTGCTAAATGTGGGACAAATAACCACATGATATGTTCAAAACAAGAGAAACAACACATACACCTAAGCTTATAGCAAAACCATTTTGCCCAAGCAAAGAAAATGCTTCAGTAACTCTTTTTCAGCAAGGTAGTATATATTAGTACTTTTCTGCTGCTGTCAAGTTATCACAAATTTAGTTGCTTAAAACATCACAAATTTATTATCTTAGTTCTGTAGGTTAGAAGTCCAAAACCAGTTCTACTGGGCTGAAACAAAGGTGCTGGCAGGGTTGCATTATTTTCTGGAATCTCTAGGGGAAAATCTGTTTCCTTGCTTTTCCCAACTTCTAGTAAATGTCCACATTCCTTGGCACATAGTCCCCCTTTTTCATCTTCACAGCCGGCAACTGTGTATCTCTCTGACCGTTCTTCTATATTCACATTTCCTTCTGACCATAGCCAAGAAAGATTCTCTATCTCTAAGGACCTGTGTGATTAGATTTGGCCCACTGGATCCAGGATAATCTCATCTCAAAGTCGGTAATTTAAACTCACCTGCAAAGTCCCTTTTGCCATGTAATGTAACATATTCACAGATTCTAGGCATTAGGATGTGGCTATCTTTGGCAAAGGGGCATTTTTTTCTGGGTGTATAAGAAGCTAGAGCATAGCTCTGGAATTAGTCTGTGTTCCTCACTTAAAAACTGGGCAAGTTAATTAACTTTCGTGTACTTAACTTTCCCTCATCAGTAAAATGGGTATAGTAAAGGCACATACCTCATAGTTAATACATTGAGTAAATATATACAAAAAAATACTTAGAACAGTAGATGGCATTCAGTGTAGCAACAATAAATGTTATCATATTTATTGAAAGTTGAGCTACAATACAAGGTCTTTATCTTCAGTAAAACCCATATCGAAAGTTTTTGAGTCTCTAACAGTTTCATATTTATTGTCTGGAAATATTCAATCTGGAATATATTGAAAGGCCAACATTTGTTATCTTTCTCTCGAATGCCCAGCAGATAAAAGGATTTGCATGTCCTATTTAGGAAAGATGACGGGAAGATGGCTGGGAAGTCTACTGTTTCATCTGTGGTTTTCTAGTGGTGGCTGTCAGTGGTAATCGTTCTAATTATTGTTCTCTCTCAGCAGTGGACATGGGTCCCAACTAGAGGGCCTTCTGATAGTTCTTAGTAACTTTCAGGGGCTACTTCCTTCGGTAGCTCGAAGTCAGGACCAGTTGCTCTTTACAGTAATAGCTGCTACAATCTAGTTTTGGCATCTCTGAGTATATTTTTTAATGTCTGACATCTCATAATCAGCACAATCGTTTTCCCCTAGCACCACCTCTAGAGAGCATCCCACAACAGAGCAACAAAATATATGCTGCAACCTTTTCCAAAGAATATATGTTTGCTTTCCTCAGACACCAATACCTGGGTGTGCTTGAGTCAGACACAGACCCCCTGGACCATGCATTACAGTTGGACCCACACAAGTTTGCACCAACGCTAATCTAGAGAGGGCTGGCCAGGTGTTGCTAAGAGGCAGGACCTTTTGCCATTTCATTTTTCTTCCCCATTTTTTTTTTTTAGAAACAGTTTTTATGCAAGTCCCAAATAGTTTTGTTTTCTTAAAAGTATCCAGACTAGGTTCTTAAGAAAGTTTTACTTTTCACAAGTAATTTTAAAAAGTAGTGAGTATGGGAGGTTTTTCATAGTGTTAAGATCTGATCTTGTCTAACTGGTTACCCAGTCTATACACCTCTAGAGGTAAACTTAAATGGACTCAGAAAGTTAATCTACAAGGCCAACGTTTCTAACTTTAGAGGAGAAAGGAACTTTGTATGGCTTTTTAATGATGAAGGTGAATGAGTGTGACAGTCTCAGCTATTGTAAATGTAGACCCCAAAATAGAACTTGTCTTAAGGGAACTGCAACTTCAATTTATGAAATATTTTTCTTTAAAGTTCTGCAAAATCCTGGCTCTAGCTTATGCTAAGAAATTGGTTTCTAGGAAGGCCATATCTCAAATAAAAATTGTATACTGTTACCATTACAATTCAGAACACATTGGTTAAATATTATAGAATATAGTATTTTATGCTTTCATATAATTATGAAAGTTCAAAAGTGTTTCTGGAGAAAAAACTGACTCATAAAGAACAAACACAGCTATAGATTGAATAGATTTTAAAGGTTTTTTTTTTTTTTTTTTTTTTGGTTTCTTTTGTTTTGTTTTGGGTTTTTACTTTCTGCCAAAAGTGTGCAAATAATTTTTTTCATGAACCTATGATGTGGCTTATGGAAGCAGAATTGGATCTATGTAATAGAATGCATTTACTTAACTGTTGTGATTAGTAGAAGACTTGACACATCAAGGATATAAAGGTATTATCAATAGTTCTCCTCTCTATGAATCAGAAATGTGATAAAAAATATTTTAAGATTAATTGATGACACTTTGGAAAACAGTGTGGAGATTCCCTAAGAAATTAAAAATAGAGCTACCCTAAGACCCTGCAATTGCACTACTGGGTATTTACCCCAAAGATTCAGATGGAGTGAAAAGAAGGGCCATCTGTACCCCATTGTTCATAGCCGCAATGGCCACAATCACCAAACTACGAAAAGAGCCACTATGTTCTTCAACAGATGAATAGATAGAGAAGATATGGTCCATATATACAATGGAGTATTATGGCTCCATCAGAAAGGATGAATACTCAACTTTTGTATCAACATGGACAGGTCTGGAGGAGATTATGCTGAGTGAAATAAGTCAAGCAAAGAAAGTCAATATCATATGGTTTCACTTACTTGTGGAACATAAGGAATAACATGGAGACATTAGGAGAAGGAAAGGAAAAGTGAATTGGGGAAAATCAGAGGGAGAGATGAACCATAAGAAACCGTGAACTCTGAGAGACAAACTGAGGATTTTGGAGGGGAGTGGGGTGGGGGGTTGGGTGAGCCTGGTGGTGGGTATTAAGGAGGGCACGTATTGCACGGAGCACTGGATGTGATGCATAAACAAATGAATCTTGGAATACTGAAAAAATAAAATAAAATTTTAAAAAAAGATTAATTGCTAAGTGTCAAATCTTAGGCTTTGAACAGTTTGCTACCTTAACAACTGAGGAATCTATATGTAGCAAAAGAAGATATTTATCCATGGCCATTAGAAACCAAAGGAGAGTGGGGAGGGAGGGAGGAAGAAAAAGGGATATTAGCAGTGACCATGATGCTTCTGTGTATTAATGAGCTTTAGTCAACAAAGCAATGAAATGTAAAATCCATAAGCAATGAACAGAAATAATTGTTTCGAAGCCTAGGAAATCTGACCATCAAAAGACAGAGATATAAATATGCTACAACTGACCAAAGTCCTCCAAAATTTCTCAAAAATCTTATGCACAGATGTTCAAAGGAATAACATATAGTGTATATATTTATTTATTAAACTCTCTTTCATGCGTTTTTAAATAATGTAAACATTAAAAAAGAAATCACCTGGCTACATTTGTAAAAAAATTCATTAACAATTCACTGGAACAACAAGAAGACTGGTAAAACTCATAGAAATTGACTTACACGATTGCAAATACCTTAATGGCAATATAATGGACATGATTTTTTTTTTAATTAATATATAGTGTATTATTTCCTTCAGGGGTACAGGTCTGTGAATCATCAGTCTTACACAATTCACAGCACTTGCCCATAGCATATACCCTCTCCAATGTCCATAACCCAGCTACCCTAACCTCCCCTCCAACCCTCCACAGCAACCCTCAGAGTTTGTTTCCTGAGATTAAGAGTCTCTTATTGTCTCCCTCCAGATCCCATCTTGTTTCATTTTTTTAACAGCCATGATCTTAATGGATGAACTATAAGTTGTTTAGGCTTGCATCCATCCTTCTTTTAGGTCATTTTAAAGGTTTGTTTAGTAGCCAAATTAAAAAAAAAATATATATATATATATGCACAAAAAATATATGTATTTATATACATAAAATATATAAATATATATAAACACCATTGTAGAAATAAGTATATATACTATACATATATAATGTTTAGTAGTTAAATAACATAAACATAATATATAGTTTTCAAGATACTGCTTTCTGACTTGCTAAAAGTATCCAAAAAGTAAGCTGTTTATTCCCCTTTACTTGAGATTCCTGTAAGAAATGACAAATTGACTACTAGAATAATTTTTATAGTTTCATGCCGACATAATGCACTATTCTTTTTGGGGGGAAATTTGAATGTAAGGGCTAATATTATGTTTGGCTTTGGTTACCTTATCATTATAACTTTTCTTTTATTAATTGCTCCAGTACTCCAAGTATTAACAAAAAATGAAACATCTCTGGGATGTCTGTCCATTATGACTGAAAGTACCTTTGTCTCCTATTCATTTCTTAATGAAATTCTTTTCTTTTTATTTTATTTTATTTATTTTTTTAAAAGATTTTATTTATTTATTTGACAGACAGAGATCACAAGTAGGCAGAGAGGCAGAGAGGCAGGCAGAGAGAGAGAGGAGGAAGCAGGCTCCCTGCTTGATCCCAGGACCCCGAGATTATGACCTGAGCCAAAGGCAGAGGCTTTAACCCACTGAGCCACCCAGGTGCCCCTCTTAATGAAATGCTTGAACTGAATAAAATTTTCTTTCATTTGATTTTCACATTTTCTCTTAAAGGTAAATGCTCACACTCCTTTACATATTGTGTTTTCAGATTTCTGCCTCTTTGGAAAAAAATTTTAAAAATTCCATTTCCTTTATTTCATGAATGCTTTAAAGCCTATATTTAATATGCCACCTCAAGCGGTAGTGAATTTTTGGATTGCTGAGCTTGAACTGTTTACTGATTCTGTTAGAGCCCTTCGAACAGAGGGTTTTCTTTTCAGCTTCATATATAGCATAAAGAGTGGAAACTATTAGAAACAGGAGTAGGGGACTATAGGTGGCTGTGGATTCTTCTTTGTAGCAATTCCCAAAATAGTACTGGTAATCAGCTTCCTGGTTATCATCACTGCAGGCTTCTTTAAAGCCTCTACAATGGTATAATTTTTTACTCTATTTCAAAATAATGAACTTCAAAGTGAAGGATTCAGTGAAAACTTTTTGTCACTTATGCTGAAATAAGGTTTTTGAAGTGAAGAATTATTTTGTGGAAGCTAGATTTAGTCAAACTATGATTCTTTTAGACTTAGGTTTTGGTTTTATTTAACGGCTAACACATCGTTGTGTAGTTAGACCATGCTAGAAGTATTGCTCAGAGGTGGCAGGGAACTCAGAGGTCAAAAGGGTCAGTGATAAATGCCCAGAAGGCACACAGTTTTGAATTCCTAATACACTGACCTATGACGTGGCTCTTAGGCCAAGGCTGTGCATTGGCTGTATAGTGGGGAATGACAAAGATGGTAGGTTTGTTTGTTTGTTTTTCCCACTTTGGAGATGCTCTGTTCATCCGTTATTTGAAATTTTATAGTGGCAATGTTTTCATTTATTATCTGTGTAACTTTTTAACAAGTGTAAGTTAAGGAAAAAGGACTTTGCAGTTGTAGACATTTGAGACTAAGAATGTGGTACAGTTTCACAGGATGATGACTGATGTCACCCCGAGTAAATGCACTGAGACAGCCACGTGGCTGATGAATGGAAGGGAAGCTGTTCACAGTCAGAAGGCACCTAAGAATAAGTGGTTCTTGATTCTGTGTCTCTTTGACCACTAACATTTTATAGTTCAGAGATGGAGTCCTTCAGAGGACTGAAGCCACCCCAGCTGGAGTGTCAGACAAAACCAAACATACTGTGGAGTTTTTCTTGCAGTAAAATAACAAGTCAGTCTTCCCAAGTCTATATTATCTCACTAAATATGCCATTCAGAGTCACGATAGAAACATTTTTTTTTTTTTTGGTCAAGGAGGAAATAGAGTAAACATGATTTTCCTTAGTCAGAGACTTTGGTATACTTCAGTAAACAAAGAAACAAAGGAAAGTAAGATAGGATTCTTCTTTAATCACCTTAATGTTTAGTCCAACACTAGAAGAGGTTGCTTCCAACCTCCTATCAATGAGTGTCTTTGGGGGTTCAATGACAGATAGTACCTTGTTATGGAAATGTCATTTATATATGGTGATGGGGTACGATCAATGAGGTTTCAAATATAGGAAGTAGTTTTCTACTCCATTATACTCAAGACAATAAAATTAGTTACTAAGACCATGTACAGCTGTACTAATTATATTGTAAAGGTGACAGGCAATTAAACAAATGCATATTTGCAGAAGCAATTATCATATGATCTCACTGATATGAGGAATTTGAGAAGCAAGACAGAGGATCATAGGGGAAGGGAGGGATAAATGAAACAAGATGAAACCAGAGAGGGAGCCAAACCATAAGGGATTCAATCTCAGGAAAAAAACTGAGGGTTGCTGGAGGGAAGGGAAGTCAGAGGGATAGGGTGGCTCAGGCACGGACACTTGGGAGGCTATGTGCTATGGTGAGTTATGTGAGACTGATGAATCACAGACCTGTACCCCTGAAATAAATAATACATTATATGTTAATAAAAACAAAACAAAACAAAACAAATGCATATTTGCAATTTTGTGCTCATATAATAACCCTTAACTGTTATTATCTACTCACTGCTTAATCTAATTCTGGCTTTATTTAAATAATAATTTAAGTAATAAAAAGAAACAATTATTTAAATAAAATATATTTTAAATATATTATTTTGGTCAATTTCTAATATAAAATATTCTAATATTTAAATTTAATATTAAATTTAAATATATATTAAAAATTTAATAATCTATTTTATGTAAAATATATTACGACTCAAATAATAATTTAAATAATAATAAATAATAAATAAATGATTAAATAAAACTATTATATACTTAAAATACTTAAAATATTTTAGTCAATTTTTTATTCTTAAAAAATAACACACTGTAAATTCTGATCTACAACTTAATTTTCTGGCTTAGTTCTAAAACTTTCAAGTTAACTTGTCTTAGTTTCTCCTGGAAATCTATTCTCATCTGTCTGTGGCTTTCTCCTGATTTATTAGAAGGATCTTAGGGAGAATTGAAGTCAGAATTTGCAGAACTTAAGAATCAGCTCTTTGAGTTTACATGATTTTTTCACACACCCAAAGAAAAAACTAAGGGTGTTAACTCTGAACTTCCCTGTTCCTTCTGATCTAGTTTTGCAAACGTTTTCTTTAGTTACTGAAGAACACAGATTTGTTTCAATTGATGATTACTATCTCTTAGGGAAACTGGGACTCTATTTGTAGAATACAGCAGTGTCTTTTTTTTGTAAGAAAAAATATTATTCAGAAAAATGACAAGGATTTGAAAGCAGATTTAAATGGGTCTCACTGCAAAAAGCCTGACATAGTCAATTTCTGGGTCCATACTGAAATACCGGTTGCTTTGGCGATCTCAGTTAGATACCGTGGTTGAAAGCATGCAGGTTCTAGGCAGTGCCTCTCCTAGATGCAAGCATGTTGGAATCTCTAGTACTAAGGGGCTTTCAGTTTGAAAGATGAAAAAAATCTACTGTTTTCATGATAGTATAATAGACACTTTTGGGGACCTACCCAGATTCTCTTTATCAAATTGGTGTTCTTATCCTACAGGTGTTCCTGATGGCTCATATCTGACACTTCTCTTCAAAATTACCATCAGCAAGAGCCTACTTATTGTGAAATGCTTGGCAGGTTATACCATCACCTCTTCTCTGGGAATAACTACATCCAATCCCTGATACTGGGGCACACAAGGCTGTTTCCTTCTTCAAGGTGAGACATCTAGTGGAACTACTCATCTCCCTGAGCACTGTGCCATCACAATTCCTGTGTCTTTTGCCAGTTTCTTCCTCGCCCTCGGGCCTTTCTTTAATATTTCACTGGAGAACAGCTCTTCCATTAATTGCTTGTATAACAATCCCCATCTGAGTTTTGCATCAAGGGAAACCGACTTTAGACAAATGCAAACTACAAAAGTTAAAGCTCTGCAGTATCTTCTTGCTTGGTAGGGATATGTAGAGTCTATTATTCTGCTTACCAGTGATTCTTTGGAGGTCAGAGTCAGCAAAGAATAACTTTGGGGTTGGAATGGAGGAAAAGTGGATGATACTGTTTTTAAATACATATTTTTGAGACCTATCTCAAATATTATGTGGGTAGAAAACATTTAGATAGTATTGCTACAGGCAGAGACCTATTAACTATTCCTTTTTATTTATTTTCTGTTTTATTTCTCATAACATTTCCAAGAATTCTAGTAGGTTTCTAAGCTTTTCAAGCAAGAAAAGAGAAATACTGTGAGACCCTGGAATACCACTTAAATCATGTTGGAGTAACTTTATAAATGGAAAAAAGACTTCACACTTTCCAAATATCTGTTTGACCCTTAGTAATTAACTTTCTTTCATTGATGGGTCTGTCAATTCTTGTTAGTTATCACAGGTATTATTTATGAATTAATTTTACATGCTTTCATATTTTGATTGAGAAGTGTCTGGCACTTTTCCAGTAAATAGTAGCAAACTTGGACATCTCTATATCTTTTCCCACACCATTTTCTGCCTGAATATTTTATTTACTTTATTCCTTACTAAATGGCTAAAATGATGCAGCAGATGGAAAATAAATAATGTACAACTCTAGCAACCAGTACAACTACTAATGTAGTAGCTATGTACTTGGGCTTTAATTTTACTGATTGTTATAAAATATCATAAAGTGATAGCAATCTTAATTCCAGTGATTTTTCTAAATCTATTGTTGAATTAAAACTTTCCAATTAATGTTCTTATTTAAAGTGGTTCTTTTTAATTGCCTTATATTTTTCACATATATACCCCAGTGATATTTTTGGGAAGAACCAAGCCTGTGTTGAGTTTTGTTATATTCTTTCAGAAGTGGAATCCATGTCTTGTCTCTCTATATTATAATGTCTCAAAGCTACATTGTTCTATTGGATAAAGCACAGTGCCATGCCTTTAGAAAGTTTCATTTAAGTGAAATACCTGTAGGAATCCTACTGATAGGAGACTACTTTTCTATCAATATTTCTGAATAGATTCAAACACAAAGAACAGAATATGGAAAAATACACTTTTTATTTTAAAAAAATTTCACTTTTAATGTCCTCAAAGTGGCGCTCTGGACCTCAAATTACAATTTGACTAAGATAGAGCCAAAATAATCAGTTATGTTGTAAAATAATTTATGCTTGGTATTTATTTTAAAAAATTTAGTTTTATATCTGGGGACCTGAGTAGCTCAGCCAATTAGGAGTCCAAAGTCTTGATTTTGGCTCAGGTCATGATCTCAGGGTTGTGATACCCAGCCCTGCCTTGGGTTCCATGCTGGAGCCTGCTTAAGATTCTTTCTCTTCTTCTCCCTCTGCCCCTCCCCCCCACACACACACAAAGAAAGAAAATAAAAAAGATTAGAAAATAAAAATTTGGTTTTATATCTAAAAAAAAGACGATTTAATCCT
The DNA here is from genome assembly GCF_022355385.1 of Mustela nigripes. Taxonomy (NCBI): domain Eukaryota; kingdom Metazoa; phylum Chordata; class Mammalia; order Carnivora; family Mustelidae; genus Mustela; species Mustela nigripes. The sequence continues at coordinate 57,612,322 of NC_081570.1, read as the reverse complement.
TCCTTAGTCCAAAATGCAGTATGTAAACAGAATTATTTCTATCCCTTGCTCCTGACTGTTACTTTCACATAATTTGTTGAGTCTTCAAATTACTTTGCATTACATAATCACCTGAAGTAGAATTAAGGATCGGACAGGTATATAAGTTATAGTATAAAGTTAATTTCTAAATCTAGAAAATAAATCATATGTATCTGGTAGATGTACAAAATAAAGGAAATGTGTTACATGCAGTTTAATAATTATGCAGTAAATATAAATCATATGCTGTGTGGAGTTCTGGACAAATGTGTTTGCTATTCTTGATTTTTATATCTATGAAGAACACATGACAAGAAATAGACATGTCGCATGTACTTTTTTGTAAGTTAAAAACATATCTTCTGCCAATTACCCAATGGCACAAGGCTGAGCAAACCTGGAAGATTATTCCTGTGCTTTTCTAACTTAACACTGCCAAGTGTCCTCTGGCTATTATTATTCCTGAGTAAAGGTATCAAGTAAATGCTTTGATTCCCAACATCTAGTCCTTCTTCTCTTGATATTAATCATATACAACATATAAACTTTTATTTGATGCAATACCCATCTCCACACAAAGAAAAAGTCCCATTGTTTTTCTAGGTGAGGAAGTAAGGTTGTAAAGATGTTTAAGTCCTGTCTGCAGGCTGTTCTGGCATCTGGAGTCAATCTTTTAGAAGTCATATCGTATAAAATAGAGTAAGGTATTCTAAATTCCAGGGCATTTACTTAGGGTTTATTGTCAGTTATATTTTACATTTGCCATGATTCTAGTATTTTTCCTGTGCTAGGGATTTTACCTGTACTGAAGGCAAAGATGCTTAAAAATTTTAAGAACATGGATTTATTCTCCTATCATTTCTGTGTCTACATGCAGATTGGTCAAATCAGGAAAAATATGGCATCTGCTGAATGTAGTTATTATGTTCAAACTGTGGAGAATTGGTGATTGTTCAGTCCCAATGCCCCAGTATGTATATTTCCTGATGTCCAGTGTTTTGAGGATATCCATAACATGGATTTTATTTTGATATTATGACTAGATAATTGTTCATGGGACTGTTCAGTACTGTACTTTTAGAGCATATAGGGAAAGGGTCTATGAGTTTTCTTTGATATCTTTCTTTTTTTTTAAGATTTTACCCATCTTTTGACAGATAGAGAGAGAGAGAGAGAGTTCACAAGAAGAGGGAGAGGCAAGCAGAGGGAGAGGGAGAAATAGGCTCCCTAGAGAGCAGGGGACCCAACGTGGGGCTTGATCCAAGATCATGACCTGAGCCAAAGGCAGAAGCTCAACCAACTGAGCCACCCAGGTGCCCCTTTTTTATATCTTTAAGCTTTAGGAGCTTAGTCTTTTCTCCTTAAATGAGACAAGGAGGGCTATCAGTCTCTGAAAGATGAGCTATGTGAATGTATCATTAAAAATCCACTCATCTTCAGGGTCTTGGGCTGACTTTTGAAGTCACTACAATAACATGGTATCAGTCATCCATTTAATCCAGTCTCTTCTTTCTAACAACATGGACTGGAAATTGCATTGCTTAATTATTTGAATTTAGTAAACATGGATTATTATTCCATGAACATTTAAAAATGGGCAAAGATTTTGTGGTTTATTCCATTGGCAAAATCACAACTATAATGATACCTTAGTCCAAAAGTTATGTAATTGCTTAGTAATCCACTGTGTACAGTGCTGTTCTAATTATCTAGATTCAATAGAGAATACATGCTGACTTCCAAGGACTTGTTGAAACAAATATCTAGACTATGACTAATTAGAGGATTTTGTAATACTTTCAATATTAGAATATCATATTAGTCTCAACTCTACAGGGTATAAATTTATCATGTGGCTCTTCTGCTAAGTGGCATTTGCAGATAGAGGCATACATCAGAGTGTTTATTAAGAGAAGAGGATTTAGAGTCAGATCAATTTGTGTTCAAATCTTGCCTGCCACAGATCACCTAAATGACCTTGGACAAGTTAATTAACCCCTCTGGGCCTCAGCAAAATGAGGGATAGTAATACTCAACTAACACAAGTTGTTATGAAGATCAGATAAGCATGTAAAGAGCCTAATAGAGTGACCAGCACATTATAGACACTCAATAAAAGGCTATTATCTTTATTACTGTTATTATTATCATCAGATATGTTAGATTAAAATCTTTCATCTCTCTCTAGCATATGGTTTTCCTGACAGCAATGTTTCCTATGATAATAGAACAGATCATGGCTTCCAACCACTTTATTGGAGGGCAGAAGCAAGCATTACATAGGACCATATTCCTCTGGTTCTCTGTCACTTTCCCTTTCCAAGTATGTAAAAGCAGTTTTCACCTGGCAGTGAACCCAAAATAATGAACTCCATGGCAAGTGAATAGGTCTGTTCAATTATTAAACCTTGTTCTGTCAATGACATAAGCTGCAGGACTATGTTCCATCAATATAGTCCCAGAAGACCATATTCAATTAGGACAACCTCCGAGTCTTTGAGAGTAGTTAAGTTTGTAAGACCAGATGCTGTTAGAAGCTCTCAAAGTCCAGTATAAAACAGTCCCCATGTCTGGCTTAATCCTGACTTCCCTCTAAAGTCTCAGTTAACTTTTGGGCTGTCTTAAGTGTTTTCTGCATAATCTCATGCTACCCCAGAATTTAAATGGGAACTTCTGCCAGATGAATGATACAACTCACTTTTGCCTCATTCCCAGACTCCCAGCCTTTTAGGATGACTACTTTGTACTTCATGTTTTCTCTGTCTGACGACATAGCAGGTAATCAGTTTGGATCCTATCTCACAATGGTCCTTGGCATTTGGTGAAATGGTGGTTCTCATCAATCATAATGAAGAGGATGGGATAAATCTACTGGCTACTTTATATATAAAGTCCTGAATGCCTCAAAGACATTCAGTTATCTAGAATTTTACAAAGCATTCGAACATTCATGAGCAGTACGTAAAATAATACAGTGTGCTTCTGAGAATATAGTAACCCATGAGTTGTTTGTTGGAAGAGAATATGTATCATATGAAAGTTTAAGCTTTTGCTTGACTGGGACTCCTTATAAAACATCCAACTCTGACTCAGATAGTATCTGTTCATTTAAAAAATCTGTTTAATTTGGTTTTTCTCACCCTCAGCTGTAAATTAGCCAACTCATGAAAAAACAAAAAACAAAAAATAGTCTCTTTTTCAGCAGTGGAAAGAGGAGTATTTTTAAAGTTCATTTTTATTTTCTTCCTTTTTGGCATTTTTGGTTAGTTTAGGTACCGGATTCTACTCTAAATTTTATGCAATGGCTAAATGAATGGGACATGGGGCTAAAGAAATGCAACTGAATTTCCAAGAGATTAATCCCTTTCCTTGTGAGTGAATTGAGTTCTTGTAATAATTGTCAGACCCAAGGTCTTCAGATCCTCTGTACACTTTTAACTAAATATCTACCCTATGTTTGCCATTACATCAAAAGTGGTCAATCAATTAAGAGCAATCTTTAGAGTCTTCTGCAGATTTGCAATTTTTAATTACTCTCATCAATTTTGCAATAATAGAGATTCACTTTTTAGATTGTGAAGTGTGTTTTAGAGAGTAATCAGGTGAAGGAAAGTGCTTTTGAGGGGAAATCTTTCAGTGGACACATCATCAATTCAAGCTTCATATCTATTGCATTTAAGCAAAAGAGCAAATTATAATATCATAGAAACAGTTCAGTCTCACTAGAGTCATTAAAATGTTACAAATGTGAAATTAAGTTAATAGTTCTAAAACGTTCATATTTGTCAGAGTGGAAGAATTACAGGCAATAATTTTAAAACCTTCTATTTATTATCTCCTTGAGTTGAAAATAGCAGCAGAAAAGCAGTAGTGTTCAGACTTCTTGACTATTTAGCAATCTGTTGATCCTTAGTTTAAACATTTATTATCCTGTGCCTTCCAAAAATAAAATGAAAAGTTATATTTGCTGGTGAGAAAGGAGAGAAAACATGTCTTTTGGATTTTGACTATCTTAAGAAAGATATGATTATTAACTTCTCATTGAAAGAACTTGGTGGAGAAAATGTGACACCGGAGAAAAAGAGAAGGGTCAAGATGAATAAAACATAATGATTTGAGGCTTTTAAAAATACCATCATATATTTCTGATGATTTTGAATTTTCATACTTTTTGTCTTAAACTATACTGATAATTTGTTTAAAATTAAATAAACACTTGATCCTACAAAACCATGAATACTTTAATTCTACTATATCAATGGTTATCTTCAACATCATTTCAAAATAGAAAGACACTAGTCATTTATGAATAGACATTGCTAACTGGCATTCCCCTAATTATGTAAGGCTGCCTCATGCACATTTCTTTGTAGAATAGCTGCTCCAACCAACCAGCTGACCAAAGGTACTTCCATCTATAGCCACTGGGGATTTCTTTCTAGTCCCTACCCTCTAAATATGTATGGTGTGAAAAATTCTACCTTCTAGTCCGCTCTTCTTCTTTTCCAGAAAGGAAAGGAAGAAGGGCATAAAGAATGTGAGAAAACAAGAATATTGGGAAGTAGTAGAGGAAAATAAGGGATTAAAGGCTCTGTTTCAGGTTATAGAAATCTCCAGAGTAGGGACACCCACGTGTTTTCAGAATGAGGTTTCATGATCAGAAATTGATGTGTGGGTTATTTTTTATAATAGTGATAAGTTGAAAGAATCTGTCCCAGGTTATAATTCAAAAGTAAATTGAGAACCTGTGGAGGTTTTACTCATATCTAATTTCTGTCTTTTTTCATTATCCCAAAGTTTTGCGATGTCACTTCATACAAATACATTTGATGAGGTGAAAAGCATATAGTTTCAATTATTATCAAATTATAATTACTAATTGATTCAAAGCTGAGAGCATTAAACACTGATGGTGGCAGGGTAGGTTATATAGCTCGGGATAAATTTTTTTAAATAAAAAAGTCAGGTAGTCCAGGTTCACAGTGGGATCAGACAGGCCAGATGTCAGTATGGGCACATGTTGGGTGTTCAGCGTGGAGGTGGTGGTGACCTTTTACCCATGGTTTGAAAAACAGGTAAGCATGAGAGGATGCCTTTAATTATCTGTCATGGCTAACTTTGATTTTCCCATAGAATGTTTGTTTTCTGTGGTCTTTCAGTTCTATACTTCTATTAGTGAAATATTTTATCAACATAATTACTTAAAGAGATTTCAGTCAGCTGGCCCTGGCAATAAAGCATTATTTAATTATTCTGTTACCATGAGGAAACATTTTCCCGGATAACTGATCTACAAGGAAACTTTTGGAAACAACTTGTTATAAATTGCATATATAGTTTTCTTTATTTTTTTTGTGTGTGTTTCTTTTTTTTTTAATGTTGATTCCCATTTTATTTTTTTTTATTTATTTATTTTCAGAAAAACAGTATTCATTATTTTTTCACCACACCCAGTGCTTCATGCAATCTGTGCCCTCTATAATACCCACCACCTGGTACCCCAACCTCCCACACCCCCGCCACTTCAAACCCCTCAGATTGTTTTTCAGACTATAGTTTTCTTTAAAAATATATACAATTATGAGCAAAACAAAAAGCAAAAAAAAAAAACAAAACAAACAACTTTCCTTTGAAAGAGAATGCTGATTTTTTCCCCCTATTCTTAGGATTTGTCAAGCACTGCAGTGAATTTTTTCCCGTGTGCTGAAAGTGTATCTGATTGGCTTCATAATTAACTATTTTATTAAAGCCCAGTACGTTTTTTTCTGACCTTTTTTTTCTGCAGTAAAAGACAGTGTTTTTCTAATTAAAACCATCAATAAGAAAGTCGCTTCTTACCTTGTCAGAAGGTTTAAATGGATTTCCTTGTCCGCTAATTCCACCACTGATACTAAATCCAAGGCCAGGATTTTTTTCTATTCTCACACAAAACTATATAAAAAAAAATACAAAAAAGTGATCAAATATATATGAAAGCTAAATATTTTCAAATAACTGCCTCACAGTAGAAAAGATCCACATTTCACTTTAAGTTCCCAAGGTTAGTCTATATTATCTCAGTACACAAAAGACAAAGTACTTAGTGCTTCTATAGGCATAAGTCGTGACTGAAATAACCTGAAATTACCTGGGCAAGCAAATATTACTACTTACTCATTATTGTGGGTAGAAATGCACTTTGATTAGCAGTTTTTAAAAAATGAAAAGCTATCATTATAACAATAATAAAATCATGCATTATTTCAGTTACCTACTTTAAATGCACATATATTCTGACCAAGTAGAAGAGACCGTATGAATAACTGAAAGAAAATTTGCAAATGTTCAGTGAGGGAAAATATGGCTGTTTAAATAAGTTGCTACTGCTTGCTAGGAGAGTAGCACAATTCATCTCCTTGGTAGGTGATTCTGTTGTTTGGAAATAGCAGGGTTCTTATTTTAAGAAAGGGGAGAACTTTTTTTTTTTTTTTTAAAGATTATTTATTTATTTATTTATTAGACAGAGAGAGATCACAAGTAGACAGAGAGGCAGGCAGAGAGAGAGAGGAGGAAACAGGCTCCCTGCTGAGCAGAGAGCCCAATGTGGGACTGGATCCCAGGACCCTGAGATCATGACCTGAGCCGAAGGCAGCGGCTTAACCCACTGAGCCACCCAGGCGCCCAGGGGAGAACTTTTGATCAGAGCTCAAGTGAGGGTGGAACAGTGAGAAAATGAAATATCCAGTAATAGAAGTTTTGAGTTTGTCACCAGCTCCTGGAGAGGCAGTTAGAAGGCTTGGAAGACAGAGAACACTGAAAACAGAAAGAGGTCAAGACTATGGAGAAACAGACAAGGAATAGTTAAAAATTTAGGACTGTGAGGGCTAATATTCTAGTATTCTGTGCTGTATTATCTCCCCAAACCCTAAACCATCGTTGAAAATCTGTTAAACACAAGAGCCTTGTGCGTTAAGACCGATGGGGAAGCGACGGCACGGGAGTAGGTCCAGGTCACACTAAGGCTGTAGTATAGACGAAGCTATTATAAGAGTGAACGCAGATCAAGAATTCAGCAGAAGGGAAGTCATTGCCAGGAATGATCTGGAGAGATGATAACAAACCTAGGAATGCGCTTTTTTCCCCCCTAAGATTTTATTTATTTGTCAGCGAAAAAGAGAGAGAGAAAGAGAGTGTGTGCACGAATGCATAAGCATTCCAACTGAGCAAGAAGCCTGATGGGAAATTCTATCCCAGGGCCCTGGAATCATGACCTGAGCCAAAGACAGACTCAACTGACTGAGTCACCCAGGTGCCCCCAAACCTAGGAATTGTTGATGATCCTGAGCTGGGATATGTATGAGGGCCATGGTGAAAATGCTAGCTTTCCAGGTAAAGGAGGTTGGGGTGACCTGAGATGATTCAAAGACTTGGGACTCTAGTGGGTGCAGACATTTTGGTTACAGAAAGAAAGAAAGAGAAAAAGAAAGAAGAGAGAAAAGAAGGGAAAAGAAAAGAAAGAAAAAAGGAAGGAAAGAAAGAAAGATTTTTAAACTTTTAGGTACAGAATAAATACTGGAACTAGGTGAACCAAGTCTTTCCAGAGATTAGCAGGCCAAAGATTAATAAGGAGTTAAGAAAAATAATCTAAAGAAATACATTCACATATATTTTGTATTTATATAAACATATACTGAGAAAGTTCTTAAAGGTGATTGTAGATGTTTGCTTTCTTAGGTAGCGTAATGTCTTCCCCAGCAATCTTGCTTAGTTAGACTATTACTTTCCTTGTGGACAAATGTAAATGTCTAGATGCTCTCTATATTTTCATTTTCAAGATACCTTTAATCCCTACCTTTAGATAGTCTGTTCCTGGCTTAATTAGCATATATTAAGAGTCACTGGGAACTGGATTAATTAGGTTTGGCCACTTAATGAGACTATCCTTAATTTACTGTCATATTTCTTAATAATAAACGTAATGTTTAACTATTACATAGTTCACTTGCAACACAAGGGCAAAACACTATCCACTAATGGGATTTTTATGGTAGAGTCTTTAATGAATAGTTCCTAAATTATGGGTAACTGCAATTACCATAAGTACTTTCCCATATTTTTATTTTAAAGATATGTTTAATTATAACTTTTCCTCTAATTGAGCTATGTTTGTTAAAACTAGTTATCATAGGGTAATAGCAACAACAGTTTATAATAGTTTTGTACTTACATGGCTCACCATCTGTGGATATGAACATAAAATAGCTTGATATAGCTCAAAGGAATATTTTAGTTTTATTCAATATACCAATTTACCTTGTATCCTTTTTTGTTATTAGTGGTTAATTAGAAAATATAAGGAAGGAACTAATATGGTTTAAACATTTTACCTTTGTGCTTCCCCTACATGTTTCCAATTAAATTATTTGAAATTCGGGTTTTATCTTTCTAATGTGAAAATTTTATATTGCAAATGAAATATGTGGAAAGTATATACACTTCTGGTTTTCCCCAGGCCACTCTAAAGCCTGAAAGGAAATGTATGCAACAGATTTTATTTACAAATTAAATTGCTGAGAATACTTTTTAGTACTTCTCTTTCAAGGCACTGACTATATCTATTTTATATTGTCAATCTGGAAGGCACTAAAAATCGAAGGGAAACAAATTTCGTATGTGCCAAGTATGTGAAGAACTGCCTCAATATATTTTTTAATAATAGAAATAATAAAGATGACACTGTGGTTTTATAAATGTGACAAACAACCATAAATTCTCATCTGAAGCTAGACCGCCCTTGGGCATGCTATGGTATGGCTAATAGGTTGTGTTGTGATCGCTGTGTCCCATAAAGCATGTCACAAAGCGTATTCATCTCACATATAAGAAGTTCTACCTGCCTGGTAACGGGGCCATAAAATGTAAGAGGAGAGAATAGCTCACAGCCAAGAAGCAGTCAAAAACTAATGAGAATTATCAAAGAGGAAATGCAGTGTTCTAGCAAAAGGTCAGAACTAAGAGGCTAATAAATAGCTTATGTAATGAAAATCAGCATTTCAATGCTCTATTAAGATACTGATATCAAGGAATGAAGTTTCTGGCTGAATATACAAGTAATGGGCTGGAAGTCAAGGGTGTATTTGCTTCTTTGAGAGTCTGCTTCCATCATCTGACTTGACTTCATGCTTCTGGTCCGTGTCAATCTTGCTCTATTAAAATATGAGTCTTATTTTAGAGAGGTCTACGATAAAATGGGTTGCTAGGTAGCAGCGAGGCCCTGTGAAGTCATAACCTATAATCTCTTGAAGGTAGTAATATGGTCTTGCAATGCTCTACAACCTAGTGGCAAGAATAAAGGAAATGGTAGCTCTTGTGTGTACATGTGCACATACGAACAATTTACGTGTTTGTGTGTGTGAGTGTGTATGTGTTGGGAGGAATTAGGATTAGGATCAGAATTAGGGAATTGCACAGCAGAAAAGTATTTGGTGGTGCTGTAATGAATTGATGTCCTATGATATGTTCTAATTATCATCATCTTTCCTAGGAGTGTGTGTAAAAGCTTTTAATGGATACCTTTGTTTTTGCTGTCCAAGATCCACTCATCCTAATTCTGGTAGCTATAACCTTAATTTCTCTCTGAATAACTCACCAACTTCTTTATTCTCAGCCTATATACTTTAGGTGAATCATGTTATCTAGGCCTCAAAAAAAGCACTGTATCCCCTAGAAATGTGAATGTTTACAAGATGGGCAGGTAATCCAATCAAAAAGGAGTAATGAGATGCCTACTATGATTTCCAGGAAAGAGAATCTTGCTCACTCCTGCTAATTTTAAAAACTACCATGAGGAGAAAGCCTTTTTTGAGACAGGAACCAACCCATAGAGAGGTCATGAGCCCACTTTAAGCCTCATCTGAAGCTTGCCCATTCCTGTAGTTTTAGCTTAGTATGTATTCATGCCCTCCTCCTTTTTTTATTATTATTACTTTTTTTGCTTAAGTCTTATTAGGTTGAGTCACTTATAATCAAGAGGGCTACTTGGTAAAAATTCAAGGGGACACTTGCTTATTTGTTATAAAACAACTGACTTTTCTTGTCTTTTACTTAAAAAAAACACAAAATATAGTTGGTTGTGGAAAATCTTTTTGGGAAGTGAAGTAGGCAGAATCTCAAAAATTCTGTACTGATTGAAATTCAAGGTGAGGTTTTGATCTACTAGAGGGTTGTTAATTGTTGAAGCATCAAGAAGGAACTTTATCATCAAGTATATTAAGCTTCTGAGGCCATTTCTGTGCCTGACTCCTGAGAGTATTACCAGAGAGTATTACTGAAGACGTATCCACATCCACATGAATTTTTATGCAAGTAGGACACTTGGATCACCTGTATTAATCATACCTATTATGTTATCTCTTCATTGACGTTCTAGGGCAATGGCTGACACATAGTTAGCACTCAACTTTTATTTTTTAACTATGTGCATATATGACAAAAGATACTTTCAAATATGCTTTGTCAAAGGTATATAATGGCTCCTTCTTAAAATATGTCACGAGCTGTTAGAAGGTATGCCAGTTGTTCAATGGCATGCTCCAATTATGTAATTAACTGCTTGGAAAAACCATTATAGCTTTGAAAATGAAAATTGTTATAGAAATCATTATTAACACCTTTATTCCCCAAATATTTACTGATTTCCTACTAAGAGCCAGGTACCTTGTCAGACAGATAAAATATCCTTGCTGTCATGGAACTTACATTCTAATGAGAAGACATATTAAACATGTAAACAAGAAGTAATTTCAGATAGTGAGATGAACTGTGAAAAAAATAAAGCAAAAAAGGTAGTAGAGAGTGGTGGATCAGAAGAGTGGAACTGTTTTAGGAAGAATAGCCAAGAAATGATATTTCAAATACTCAAGTGACATTTTAGCAGAAATACAAATAATGTAAAGGATCATGCAACAGTTAAAAAGAAACATGAGAAAACTGCCAGCCCAGAAAGTCAATGATTTTAAATGCCCTGAAGGTAGATGGGTCTTTATAAGATCAAGAAACAACAAGATGGCATAAGGGTAAATGTATAGATCTATGAAATAAAATTGAGAGTCTAGAAATAAACCCTAAAATTTATGGCCAGTAGATGTTCAACAAAAGGTCCAAGGTAATTCACTGAAGAAAGAATAGTTTTTTCAACAAATGGTACAGGGACAACTGGATATCCACATACAAAATAATGACTTTTATCCCTACCTCACACCATACACAAAAATGAACTCAAGCTAAATCAGAGACTGAAATGTAAGAGTGAAAACTACAAAACTCAAAGAAGAAATACAAGAGTAAGTCTCTATGATCTTCAATTAGGTGATGATTTCTTAGATATGAAACCAAGTATGATAAAATGATTGATTGATTTTATAAAAATTAAAAACTCTGATGCTTCAAAGGAGACTACCAAGAATTTGAAAAGACAACTCAAGGAATGGGAAAAAAATATTTGCAAATAATATATATGATTAGGGTCTTATATCCAGAATATATGAACAACCCTTAAAGTTCAGAAATTGAAAACCCAAATAACTTAATTAAAGAATGGGCTGGAGCACTGGGTGGCTCAGTCAGATAAGCGTCTGACTCTTGGTTTCAGCTTAGGTCATGATCTCAGGGTTGTAAGATTGAGCCTTGCATTGGGCTCTCTGCTCAGTGTGGAGTCTGCTACAGATTCTATTCCCCTCTCCCTCTTCCTCCTGCTCTTTCTCTCTCTCTCAAATAAATGAACAAGTACTTTTAAAAAAATATAAAAAATGGGTGAAAATTTTTAATAGACATTTATCCAAAGAAGACATATGAATGGCTAATAAATGCATGAAAAGGCACTCAACATCATTAATTATTGAAAAAATGTACATTAAAATCATTATGACATACTACTTTATAGGGTGGCCATAATAAAAAAAGACAGACAATAAATAATGGTAAGACTGTGAAGAAATTAGATACCTCATTGCTGATGGGAACGTAATATGTGGCATCCACCATAGGCAGAGGTTTAGAAGCTTCTCAAAATTACAAATATAATCACCATTTTACCAAGCAATTTCATTCCTAAGTAACTACCCCTCCAAAAAAACCTACCCCCCCCAATAAAACTACCGTTTCACAGACTTGTATATGAATGTTCATAGCAATATTATTCATAATGGCCGTGAAGTGGAAATAATCCAAAAGTACATAAACTGATGGATAAACACTTTGTGGTATATCCATATCATGGAATGTTATTTGGCAATGCAAAGGAATGAGTTAGTAATACATTCTACACTTAGCACATTATGTTAATTGAAATTAGTCCAAAAAACCCTCACATATTGTATAATCTCATTTATATTAAATACACAGGAGAGGCAAATGTATAGAGACACAAAGTAGATGAGCCATTGTCTAGGGCTGGGGGAAATGAAGGGAAGGGAGTATGGAAAGTTACTGTTATTGAATACAAAGTTTCTTTTTAGAATAATGAATCTGTTTAAATATTACATTATGGTTGCATAATATGGTGCACATTCCCATTAACATAACTTTTATAACAGAGTATTGTTATAATTGTTCTATTTTGTTGTTTGTTATTGTGGTTAATCTCATGCTTAATTTATAAATTAAACTTTATCATAGGTTTGTGTGTATGGGAAAAATAGCATATAGAGAGTTCCATATTATCCATGGTTTTCAGGCGTTAACTGGGGGAATTGGAACACATCCCCTGTGAATCGGTGGGGGAGGGCTACTGTGTATCCTATACATAGTATAAGAGACACTAACTGCCCTTTCTTTTCTTAGTTTCATTCAGACTTCTTTTCCTTAAATTAAAAATGTATTCTTTGTAATTGGATATTTTTTCAACTATAGCACTGCAATAAGTGATTACTTTTTTTCAAATGTACAATCTCCTAACTTTAATAGAAATTAGTGTGCTTCGTCATGCTGTGTAATCTCTCTGTGCTATGTTTATAATGTCTCTTTGCACTTAAAAATTGTGAACAATTTAGTTTTTTCCATATTGTACAGATCTTCCTTGACTTACAATGGGATTCTAGGCCAACAAACCCAACATATCTTGAAAATATTATAAGTCAAAAATGTTTTGAATACACCCAACTTACTGAACACCATAGCTTAGCCTAGCCCAATTTATATGTGCTCAGAAGACTTATATTAGCCTGCAGTCGGACCAAATCATCTAATGCAAAACCCATTCTATACTAAAGTGTGGAGTATCTCATGAAATTTATTGAATGCTGTACTAAAAGTGAGAAACAGAATGGTGGCAAGGGTACAGGATGATTATAAGTGCATTGGTGTTTACCTCTGTGATCCTGGGGCTGACTGGGAGCCGCAGCTCGCTGCCACTGCCCAGCATCAGGAGAGAGTTCTCAACTGTGTCTCACTAATCCAGGAACAGATCAAAATTCAAAATTTGAAGTACAGTTTTTTACTGAATGTGTCTTGCCTTTGCACCATCGTTAAGTTTAAAAATCTTAGTGAAACCATTGTAAGCTGGGAAATGTATGTACTTGACCAAATTAACATTGTTGTGATCATTGAAGAAAACTCTGTTTTCCTCTTTATGGCTCTTTTGTTGCAGCACTAGAAATGCCTTATTAAAATAGCATGTCTTGATTTAAATGACTGAGCCCATATTAGAAATTTTTCAGTGACTTCCTTGGTCTTTGCACTTTAGTCACTACTCTATAATTTTCATTTGAAACTGTATAGCTTTAAAATATTTCTTTAGTGCTCCGTATTGCGTGGAGCACTGGGTGTGCTGCCTAAACAATGAATCTTGGAACACTGAAAAAATAAAATTAAATAAAAATATAATAAGATAAAATATTTTAAATATTCTTATCTATTTTTTCCTTGTTAAATGTGGGATAAAAGTCTTTAATGTGTGGAAGCACACACATATCAAGAGGTTTGTTTTTAAAAGAAATATAACTTAGGAAAGTAAAAAATACAGGCAATATTTTCATCATGAGAGTGATATTCAGAAACTTTTTCAGGCTCTCTCTTTTGTTTTATTTTGCTTTACTTGCTTTTCTATTTGAAGATTAGGGAAGTTGGGACTGATAACCGTGAAGTTTCCTCTGATATTTAAATTCTTAAAATGTTGTATTTCTACTTCTGTTGCCTATGTCTATACTCACAGAGCCAGACTTAACTGTGTGTGTGTGTGTATGTGTGTGTGTCTGTGTGTAGAATTGTATCATTTGGACTCTTAAAAAACTTTCTGAATTTTGTTTGTGGGTGGTAATTTTCTCATTTTATAAGGAGGAAAACAGAACCCCCGAAAGAGTTAAAGACTCAGCCAGGGTCACACAACTTCACATGAGAGTCAAAATCCAAATTCTGAGACCCAGGTATTCTCTTTCTTGAGTGCTACAAAGCTAAATGGAAAAGTGGGGAAGTTATGAGGGGGTGGGGAAGAGAGATGAAAAAAAAAACCAGAGTGGAAGTTGGTGATGATGTGCTGGGAGATGTTTGGGGGCTGCCTGGGGGTAGGGAAGAGCTTGTTTATAGTGTTTGTCAATTTCCCTGATGTAACTTTGCCCACAGTCTCATTCTACTGTGTGGGGTCGCTGAAGGTGGAGTTGGGAGGAAAAACACACGGTCATGGGCCAGTGTGAATCTAACACGCCACGCGTGGCGGACAAATGTTACCCTGAACTGTGAAAAAATGTTGAGAAAATGTCTTCAGATTCGTAACTCTGGAGAATGGGCGGCAGAGTTTGCAGACTAGTACTCATTGTTTAAAGGCTCCTTAGGCTTTCACATGATCTCTCCAAAGTGCTTTCTGCTTTGGTATCTGTCTCTTCCACAAATATAAATATACTTCATCATGGATTATACATTTGCAAAAGAGAAAAACCAAGTTAATGTCAGTTATTTTTAGAAAATTATGATCAAGTTATGAATCAAATTAGTGATAATAACAATATATTCTTATTCACTTGGCAAATTTTTACCTCAGCATTCCAAAGCATTTCAGCCTGAAACCAAGGCAGGAAAAAAACTGGGAAGCTGAGAAGAATTTACTTAAGTCCCTTCCTTAACACAGCCATTGAACGTTCCAGTTTTTACCTCTCAGATTGAAAGGCACCTGATGTTGCAGCTGTGGACCAAAACACCTGTCAGCGATGACAAATACCTTCTCTGAAAGAATCATGATGTTTTAAGTTTAATAAGTATGTAAACTTTAGAATTTAGTAATCCTCTCATTAGTCAAACTATACAATTGATGTATTTTTAGAAATAATGTAAAAAAGGCCCTTAAATTTAGAGTGCTCAAACCTACTGTTCAAAGTAGGTGAAACAGAGGGCATTGATCTCAGTGGATTTTTCGATGTAGCTTCTAATAGGAATCATGAAATCCAAGAGCTTCACTGAGGTTGTGACATTTTGGGGGGAGGGAATATGAACAATCTTTAACCTTCTAGGCGCCTGTAGTAAAACATAATTTAAAACTTTACTAACTTTAAAGACTATTTGGAGAGTTAAAAGCCTTATATCATTACCTGATTAAAGGCACCTGTCTGATTTCTTTATCTTAAATCCAATACTCAACCTAGATCAAGGTAGGACAAGAAAAAAGTTGTCTTCAAGCCATCTCAAGTCTGAGAATGATTAATACCTAATCTAAGCCTCAAGAAGGGTATTAAGAAGTAAAGGCAATGTTTAGAGCAGCTGGAATCCAAATAATAAACGGCTCTTAACAGTGTGAAAGAAAAAACTGGAGAATGATAATGTCTGAGATGTTCAGAAAATAAGGCAGGGTGATATCTGAAGCTTTGAGTAGTCAATACTAAGGTGAAATCTTTATTAACCATATTAAGGTGTTAGTGAAGTCAGTAGGAGCTTTGCCCAGTTATCTGAAGAATGAAATAAGAGAAATTAATTTTATGGGAGTATTAAGATCTTAATGCCTATTTTCTAAGCATAATATAAACCAATAGATAAGACTCTATTCAGTGTTCTGGTTCTAAGGAAGAAAACATTCTATAATGGAAAAGTAAATCCCAATTTTAGATAGGTCGGGAGAGCAGCAATTTTTTTTTTTTTCCTACAGGGTACTTATCAGTGGTTTTTGGATCATTTCAGAAGTGTTTCCCTTTTAACTGTTCTTTATCACTTTCTTCAAGCAAAGCTTTAACTTTGTCCTATTCAATAACCAGAAGATAGGATTTTTCAAAAAGGTTCTCACCAATAGTTTACTTTTTACACTGTCAGTTTCACCAGAGGCCTTGGTAAACATGCCTAATCCACTGAAGCTCTGTATCATTCAAAAGCCAAGCTACAGCACTAAATTAGAGTTGAAAGTGGATAGGAGAAGGGATAGGATATACAAGAAAAAAACTTTCAAATTCATCAGTTTCTCCTTATGTGAAGTGGGCATTTTACCAACTATCAGTTTTTATATCTTGTAGTGCTTAACCACTGAAAATAATGGTAAAACCCCTAGAAAGAGTTCTCCACTCCATTCAACATGGTGGCAACATTAATTTGTCCCAGACTGCCTTAGTGAGGGAAGGTAAACCACGGATCCACTGGATTTCCCTGAACATTTCCTGAAAATTCATCAACAATCATAACTCTTCTCACCTGCTCCGGATAGCCATCCATACTCCTTTGCCCTTTAGTTTGAATTAAGCACCGTCCAGGCTGAGGTCCCCGGGTGGCCTGTGAAGAGGGGATCTGAATAGGCAATGGTGACTGAAATTGCTGGATGGTCACTTTGTTTATATTTCCCTCATATGGCTGCTGCTCCCGGCTACGGTGCTGAAGGCTTTGGGACCCCATCAAAGTCTGGATGTGGCTGCCTGCCTGTGGAGAAGATAATTTGTTAGACAAAGATTCGTGGTGTTGAAAGGATGTGATTAAAGTCAAACACACGTACAGAATACCTATCTGGTAAAGTGGCATCACTTGGGCTCTCAGCCACTGCTGGAAAGGATAATGAAAAAACAGTAAGGGTCTGCCTACTGTGGTTTGTGAAAATGTTAATACTGGAGCAAGCTTGCATTAAATACATTCATAGTCATCTAGTGTCTTGTCAAAGATTATTTTATCCCCCATTTTAAGGAAGCAAAAATCTCTCCGAAAAATCTCAAGAACAAAAAGAAGTCACAGCTTAAAAATAAAGTGGAGTTCTACCTGGCGTTTTATTTTGACTAACAACAGGGAGAGAGATATAATATAGGAAACATCAGAGGGAGAATGATAGAGGCTGGATCCTGATTCTGAAGCAAAAGAATCAAAGTGTGCATTTTCCTTTATGTCAAAGGTGCATAATGAGGTCGTTCAGGTGAGGTTAACCAATATCCATTCATGTTCTGCATTATTAGATCAAGAGTATGGTTTATGGAATCTTTAAGTCACATTGAAAATGAACCATGTGGTAAACTCCTATGAGAATCTGTAGTTCCTGGAGGCACAGATGTGGAAGGGTCTTCCAGGTGAGGTCTGTATGTAGATCATCCCACTGTGAGCTTTCAGAGACATTCATGAATATCTCATTGAAAGGAACGATGACCATTTCTCACTCCTTAAGGGTGGCTGTCGGAGGGAGAGGGCATGCTCACTATGTCTTCCATCTTCAAATGCTATGGTGTGCACCACTGTTCCTTACTCACTCTGATTTTCTCAGCTTTGTCTTATCATCGTTTTTTTGAGTCATTCTACTTGATATCTTTTCCACCACACAAGTGGTTCTGCTTGTGGACTGGTAACCCACAACATGCCTTTTATAATTATGGATGGTTTAACATGGAGGTCTCACACGGGAAGTAAATGCTTATTAATACTTTTAAACACATATTCCACTGCTGTGCTTCGTATTCTACCTATTACTACAGAAGTGTCAGAGGGGTTACTTCTTGCATTCATTTTCTTTCTTGTTGATCTTTTAAGGGTAGATCATTTGGAATTCAAAACTGAATTTCACCTTTGAATTCATTCGCTAGGAAAGCCTGTGAATTTTGCTATTTGTAACAAATTTGTAATTCATTACCTAGGAAAGTCTGACTAATCATGATTTCTGATTAAAAATTCAGATTGGAGGAATAAAGGAAAAATTATTAAACATGCATTCAAGGAACAGATTCATTTGAATTTTTAAAAGCTCTTTAAAAAGAGCAACATTAAGAGAAATAAGGAAATGACAGTGATCATGGAAAATCATTTGCAGAAGATGGGAGGCATAATGGTTCCAAACAAGAGGTGATTTCAGTGAAGAAAATATTTAAAATTATTATTTGGCAATACATATGGGAAAGTAAACAACCATTTGATTATATTTTTAGATGCCCAACTGGCTGTCTTGTTATCATGTAAATGTTTACATTCAGAAATAGTAAAGATATTTCAGTCATGAGAAATTGGAGGAAAAGATGCAAAAAAAAAAAAAAAAAAAAGAGTCAGACTATCCCAGCACAATGTGAAAATAATGATCAATCCAACACTACCCAACACAATTAACCAGCAATGGCAAGGCTATAATATCATAAACACAACTAAGATAACTTCATAAAGGACTAATGTACATTTCTTTATTGCATCTATGCCATTTTCAGAAATCTAAATGAAAGGAGGTGTTGCAACTTTGAGGGCTGTTCTAGATGGTCAAGTTTTTCCCCTTAGTTTGATTCTCTTCAACCTCCATGAAATCTCATGTTCTCTTGTTTGGTAGGAGAGAAACACCATGATAACTGTGTGACATTTTGAGCTGCTATACTCTGAATGAACTTACTAGCATGCTAAGTCATAGTTGGAGACAATGACTTCTTAGAGTCTGAAATGCTGACAGTGGAGGCTGACTAAAACTGACTAGCCTGGCTATGAAACAATAAGTTAATTTACATTTCAACCTGTTTGTTACCTTCACTGTCATAATACTTATGGGTCTTCAGTCAGTGCTTGAACCAGTGTACAAAAGGAAGACCAGCAGTGTAATTGAAAGTGATCATGTAGACAAGCAAAGAATTGTTAACATTCAGAAAAAATTAGAGGGATCCAGAACATGGATACATAGTCTACATGAGAAAATTAATAAGGAACACTTAACAATCTCTTCATTGATTAGATTATTCAGGTAATGGTATATCCAAGGGTGAAAAACTGTTTGCATATATTATGTAACTATTATAGCCTGTAGACTTATTTTTCTGGTTTAGTTTTCCCTTCTGATGAGACAGTTGGAGCCCAGAAATATGCTTTGATTTGGAACTCCTTGAAGGCAAGTAGCATATCCTACTTAACATCTTTAATGATGAGTGCAATAACTGGCATTTAATAATGGCTACTATCGAACACTGTGCCAAATAATGTGCTAAACAATGTGGTAATAAAACTTACCTTACATATATTACCTCCTTTAGTCCTTACAACAGTATTAGAGGTTAACTATTATGAATTCTTATTATCCGATTTTACTAATGAGGAAACAAAGGCTTCTAGAAGTTAAATAGCTTTCCCAAGTAGTTTTCACTACTGGTAAACTGACAGGATGAGGACTTGAACCAAGGCTGTCTAACGATGAAAGATCATGCTCTTCCCACCCCCTCTTTTTTTTTTTTTAATTATTTACGATTAGCCAACATAGAGTACATCATTAGTTTTGAAAGATCATAGGCTTAAACACAAAATGATACTGCAATCCCCTAATCACCAAATCGACTCTCTCTCCCAATAGGTGAACTGTGAATTGAAAAGAAACCATGAAAAGAACAAAAGAATCAAATTGTAGGATATATTACATTTCTTTAGCAGCTCTTTAATTTGCCAAAGGGCCATTCCTACTTATTGAATTAGATCTGTTATCTATTTTAGATCCTATGGGTGTGACACAGATCATTATAGTTAAACAAATAAGTGTATTTAGTAATCTTCCCACAATTATGAAGTGACAAAGCTCATGTTCTCAGATAGTTTGATAAAACATCAAGTGGGCATGGAAGGAATGCGCTGTAAAATGATTCTGTTTGCAGTACTGTTTTTTCACTCTCTATTGGGATTACAGGCTGTACTGAATGGGGATGGGGGGGTGACAGCTGTAGAAAGCCAAGAATTAACACTAAATTTTGCATGAAGTTAAGCAAACATAAATGACACAAGACATCTAAAGGGACAGTTATGGTGTTGAAGGGACTGTAAAGGGGAAGTGGTTTTTTGTTTTGTTTTTGTTTTTGATTGGCACAAAAGTTTAAGAAAGGTAATGAGGATGCTCATGATGAAGTACAAAGGGCTAATGAAAATGTTGAAAATGTCAGAGACTGGATTTGTTCAAGCAGAGGGTTAGCTTTGAGAACACTGACTCATACTGAAGGGGAATTTGAACGTAAAGGTTTCTGTAAAGACTGTGCTACACATTTTGAATGATAAAATGAAATAGAGAAGATCTGACATTTGTTTTGAACTTTCAAGGGGAGGTTGGACAAAATAACATGTATTTGAGAGGAATAGTGATGAAATATAGTGTTTTCAAGTTGACCCAAAACCATACTGTCAAAATTTACAGAGAAAAACTCCAATATCCATAGGACCCAAGAAAACATCAATGTCAACATCACAGAAAAGAAATATTGATTTGATACCAAAGGGCACTGTTCATGCAAAATTCAGCCCACAGCTAATCAGGCTTATTATGTAGAAATTTAAAGTGTTTGGGAAGTTTTATATAATAGAAAAGAAATGACTTTCTTACTATAAAATACTTTGGTTCACACTATTCTCTTAGAAAAGACTGTTAGACTGAGAAGTATATTACCCAATATGGTCATCTGTTTTACTAGCCATCTTGGGTCTTTAACCACTTGGGGTTGCTTCCAAAAATCAAACGTAGTTTCAAAGGAGGAGAGTTTATGCCAATGAGAATATTCAAAGGACACAACTCATTCTCTCAAATTAGAGTTCCATAGAGTTCAAAAAATGTTTGGGAGCAGTGTCAACAACACAGAATTACATACAAAGGATAACTCAGTAACTAATTTCAAGGAACCAGTGACACTCATTTAAATGAATCAGTTTCAGTAATTTTGTAAAGAAACAACAATAACAACAAAACAGTCCCATTATATTCTTTTTATACCATGTGTTCTATAGTGACCTTTTTTTAGAAAGCAGGTTAAGTTTTTAAAAATACAGACAGTTGGATTTCTGATTTTAGGTAGATGGAGTAGACATACTAGTTCCTATTCCCTGCAAGAACAACTAAAACCTTGGATATTTTATGTAAACAAACATAAGAAAGCTCTGGAAAGAAGACAGAAGAAAGTAGATCAACTCAGATATGGAGACCAAGTAACAGCATGGCAGCGAATCTCTTAGGTTTTATTTTTGGGTCATATATCCCAGACTTGGAGCTGGGAAGTAGGCAACTTCAAAATGCCAACAGATGCAGAAGAGACAAGCTCCAACAGTATCTTTCTCTCTTTATCCAAGGGACCAGAAAAGGGACAGCCTAGAAAAACAAGACTTTAGACAATGACTATTCTCTTATAACCAAACATCATGGAAAAAACTGTGGCCTCACCCTGACAATGCCAGCAAGAGTCAAGTGTGGACCATAGACTTCTACTTTTATAAAGGTGTAACAAAGCACACTCCTGCCTAGGTAGTGTCCAAGAAGGCCAAGTTAGATACCACTGCATTCATTCCCATCTGCCTGTAGCAAGTCTTCCCTCACCCCAAAGATGTCAATGGAGATCACACAAGGAGCCTGGGCTTCCATACCCACCCATCAGTAGTGAGGCAGCCCTCTATCTTAGCAATAGTATGATTAGAGAAGTCCTAATATGATGGAATCAGGACCTTCTCCATCACCCAGTGAGGCTACCCCCACTGTATCATTGGAGACCATCTGGGGAGATGGAAATTCCATTCTTGCCTAGCAAAAACAAGAAGACGTTGCCTTAAGTGTCAACGAAGACTGAATGGGAAAATTGGACTTCTCCCTACCTGGCCAGAATGAGGCAGTGACCCATTCTCCTCCAACTGGAGTGGTATTAGAAGAAGCCAGCTAAAACAGAAGGTTTAATACAATCCAGATTTTATAACATTATATGAAAATGTCCAGGTTTCAGTCATACCAAGGACCAGGAAAATGTCAAACTGAATGGAAAAAGATAATCAGGAAATATAAACACTGAGAAGACAGAGATGTTAGCATTATCTGACAAAGATTTTAAAGTAGCCATTAAAAAAATGTTTTGATGAAGAATTATGCATGTGCTTAAAACAAATGAAAAAGATAGAAATGCAGCCAAAAATATAAATTCTCAGCAAAGAAATAGAAGATACTAAGAAGAAACAAATGGCAATTTTAGAGCTGGAAAATACAGTAAATGAAAAATCCAGTGGAAGGGTTAACAGAAGAATGCAGAGAAGAAAGGAGACAATAGGGCAATAGCAATTATCATGTCTGAATTACAGAGGTCAAAATACACTGAAAAAAAAAATGAACAGAGTATTAGGGACCTATGAGACCATACAAAACTTCTGACAATCATATTATCAAAAAGAGAGAAGAAAGAGAATGGGGGTGAAAATTAAATGAAGAGATAATTGCTGAAAAATTCTGAAATTTGTCAGAAGACAAAAACCTATAGATTTAAGAAGCAGAGAGACTAACATTACACAGATTAAACCCAAAGAAAACCATGCATAGACACACATTGTAATTAAACTTCTGAAAACTAAAGAAAAAGAAAAATATCTTAAAGGTAGCCTGAAAAAAATGACATCTTACCAGAGAAGAACAATTCAAATGACAGTGGATGTCTCATCAAAAACCATGGAGAAAGGAAAGAAGTGGCACAGTATTTCAAGTGCTGAAGGAAAAGAACTGTCAACCTAAAATTCTATCCCAATGAGAATGTTCTTCAGGAATGAAAAGGGAATTGAGACATTCTTAGATGAAGACAAATGAAGAACATTTGTCACCGCCATACCTATCCTAAAATAATAGCTAAAGGAAGTTCTCTAAAAAAATGGAAATAACAAAAGAAAGAAGATGGAGTAGAACTTCAGGAAGGAACTTTAGGAAGGAAGAAAGAACATGGCAAACAAACACATGGGTAAATATAATGCATTTTATCTTCTTGAGTTTTCAGAAATATGTGTGATAATTGAAGTAAAACTATGGCACTATCTGAGGTGGTCCTAAATGTATGTAGAAGAAATGTCTGAGACAATTATAAATAGAGAAGGGTGAAGTGATGTAAAGAGAGATAAAGTTTCTACATTTCACTTGAACCCTTAAGTGATGAAACTAGCAGACCCTTGTAATTTATGTATATTCAATGTAATAGCAGGAGCAACAATTTAAAAAGCAACACAAAGAGATTTGTTAGGAACACTATACATAAATAAAAATGAAATTCTAAAAAATAACACACAGGAAACAGGTAAGAGAGAAAACAAAAGAGAGGAGCAAAACAGAGAGAGAGAGAGAGAGAGAGAGAATAGAAAAGAGCAAAAAAATACATTAAAACTTAAACTGGGGGTCATGGGGGGAAGGGAGGTAAAAATGATACAAGATGGGACAGGGGAGGGAAACAAACCATAAGAGACTCTTAATGTCAGGTAACAAACTGAGGGTTGCTGGTGGGTGGTGGGGGGAGGTAGAGGGTGGCTGGGTTATGGACAACTGGAGAGGGTATGTGCTATGATGAGTGCTGTGAATTGTGTAAGACCGAGGATTCACAGACCTGTACCCCTGAAGCAAATAACACATTATATGTTAATAAAAACAAAACAAAACAAAAACTTAAACCTTAATGTGTCAGTTCTTAAGTTAAATGCAAGGAGACTGAATGCACAAATTAAAAGATCTTGGCAGAGGGGATTAAAAAATATTACTCAATTATATGCAGAGTATAGAAACTATATGTAGATATTACTTCAGATATAGCAATAGAGGCAGATAACAAGTAAAAGGATTAAAAACATACACCATGCAAATATTAATTAGGGAAAAGAGAAGAGGCTGTATTAATACTAGACAAAGTCAATTTCAGAACGGTAATTATACTAAAGATAAAGAGAGATCTTATGCTATGAGAACATCAGTCCACTGAGAAGATACAGTAATCTTAAATGTGTACACAACAGACAACAGAGCTGCAACTGTGGAGAGCAAAATTGATCGAACTTACAGAGAAATAAACAATTATAGTTGGAGATTTTAACACTCTTCTCTCAACAATTGATAGAACTACACTAAAAATCAGTGAGAAAATAAAATAATTCAATAATACCATCAACTAACCAGAACTAATGATCATTTATAGGACATTCTACCTGACAGCAGCAGAATACACAGTATCTTCACATTCCCATAGAATATTTACTAATAATATGTCATGAACCAGAGAACAAATCTGAATAAATTTAAAAGAATTGAAATAACACAATGAATTCTCCAACCACAATAGGATCAAACTAAAATCCAATGACAGAAAAATAAAACTATCTGAATACTTGGAAACTAAACAGTGCAGTTCTAAATAATCCATGGGTCAAAGAAGTGTCAAGAGAAATAATACATTGAACTGAACATAAATGAAAACAGAGCACATTAAAAACTTGTGGAACACAACTAAAGCAGTGCTGAGAGGGAAATCTATTACCCTAAATGCATGTATTAGAAAAGAAGAAGTTTCAAATCAATAATTAAGATCCTGCATCAAGAGTCTAGGGAAAGAAAAGCTAAATAGAATCCAAAGCAAGCAGAAGGAAGGATATAATAAAAAGAATAGAAATTAATGAAATGGAAAGTGAATAACAGATAAAATAGATGAGAAAATGTGGTGCTTTGAAAAAATCTATAAAATTGACATGCTTCTACTAAGATTGCAAAAGAAAAAAAAAGAATACACAAATTACCAAAATTAAGAATTAAGAAGGGAATATGATTATAGATCCTGTAAACATCATGAGGCTACTATGGCAATACTACAAATAACTCTATACTCGTAAATTTGAAAATTCACATGAAATGGGTCACTTTCTTGAAAAACTCAAACTACCATAATTCGTCCAATATGAAATAGATAATTTCAACAGCCCTATAACTATCAAGATTGTAATCTATAATTTAAAAACTTAGGAAAGAAATCTCCAGGTCCAGATGATTACACTGGAGAATTCTACCAAACATTTAGATGAGAATTAACACCAGGTCCCTGGGTTGCATAGTCTGCTAAGCTTCAGGCTCTGCTCCGTTGGGAGTCTGTTTGAGATTCTCTCTCTTCCTCTCCCTCTGCCCCTCTCACTTGTGCACACATGTTCTCTCTCTGTCTCCCTAAAATAAATAAGCAAATCTTAAAAAAATAATTAAACCAATTTTACACACTCTTTTCCAGAAAATGGAAAAGGAAGGGACGCTTCCCAAATTATTTTATGAAGATACTGTTACCCCAATAACAATACCAGACAAGGATAGTACCAGAGAGAGAGAGAGAGAGAGAGGAAAAAGAAGAAAACTACAGACAAACAAGGATAAATGCAAAAATCCTTAACAAAATACTGGTAAA
Source organism: Mustela nigripes (assembly GCF_022355385.1). Classification (NCBI taxonomy): domain Eukaryota; kingdom Metazoa; phylum Chordata; class Mammalia; order Carnivora; family Mustelidae; genus Mustela; species Mustela nigripes. The sequence goes on along the minus strand of NC_081570.1, from coordinate 57,586,733 downwards.
CAGAATTCAGCAATATAAAGAAAGAATTCTACACTGTGACCAAGTGGGCCTTATATCAGTGGTTGAAAGCTTGTTCTATATTTCAAAATCAACCAATGCAAAGCACCATATTAATGGGCTACAGAGATAAAATCATGTGATGCCTATCATTGGAAGCCGAATAAATTTGACAAAATTCAGCACCCATTTATAATAAAACCCTCCAGAGACAGAGGGATGGAGGGGAACTTCCCCAGCTTGATAAAGAACATTTACAAAAAACATACAGCTAAAATTATACTTAATGTTGTAAAACTGAATACTTCTGCCATAAGATGAAGGACACTCATAGATGTCCACACTCACCACTCTTTTTCAACATAGAGTTGGAGGTTCTAGTCAAAAAGATAAGACAAGAAAAGGAAATAAAAGGCATACAGAATTGAAGAGGAAGAAATTAACTGTTTTGATTTGCAGATGACATGATTCTCTACATGTGAAAATCAGAAGAAGCAACAAAAATAAATTCCTAGAACAAACAAGTGAGTTGAGCAAGTTTGCAGGATACAAGAGCAAATTATACTTATGTATGTTAGCAACAAATATGTGCTCATCAAAATTTCAAGCGATACCATGTGCAATCACTCAAAAAAAGTGAACTACTTAGGTGTAAATCAAATGAAGCCTGCACAGGACTTCTATGCTGAAAACTACACAATGCTGATGAACGATATCAAAGAAGATTTAAATAAATGAACACATACTTGTGGATTGGAAGACTTAACATAGTAAAGATGTCATTCTCTCCAAATTGATACACAGGTTAAACAAATTCTGGTAAAAATACCAGCAAGATTTTTTATGTACCTGGATAAGATTATTCTAAAATTTATACTGAAAGGCAATGAAACTAGAATAACTATAATGACTTTGGGAAAGAAGAAGAAAACAGGAAGAATAAGACTATCTGATTTCAAGATTATTATAGTTATAGTAATCAGAACTGTGTGGCACTGGCAGAGGGACAGACAGATTGATAAATGGAATAGTTCAGAGAGCCTATAAATAGACTCGCAGATTGGCAAAGGTGCAAAAACAATTCAGTAGAGGAAAGAGCCTTTTCAACAAATGGTGCTGGCTCACGTGGACATCCATCGGCAAAATTAATGAAACTTGACCTATATCTCACACCTGATATATATATAAATTAGCTCAAAATAGATCACAGACTTAAATGTAAAACACTGAGAATGAAACACAAACCACAGAGTTTAAGAAAAGATTGGCTGGTCACATAACTGACAAAAATAGTATTAGGAATAAAGAACTCTCAGAAGGCAGAAGTAAGAGACTAAATTATCCATTTGGAATAATGTCAAAAGGTATGAAGAAACATTTCACCCAAGACAACAGAGACAGCAGCTAATAAGCACATGGAAAGATGTTCAATGTCATTAGCTGTTAGAAGACTTAAAATTAATACCACAAAGAACTATCACTACACACCTATCAGACAGCCTAAATAAAACATAGTGACAGCAACGAATGTTGACGATGATGAGGATGGACTAGATCGCTCAGAGGCTGCTGCAGGAAACAGGAAATGGTAGAATCACTCTGGAAACATATTTGGCAGTCTCTTCAAAAACTAAATATGCGAGTGCCATATGATTCAGCAGTTACATTTCTGGACGTTTATCCTAGAGATGTAAAACTTACATTCAATCAAAAACCTGTCCATGAATGTTTAGACCACTTTTCTTCATAACAGCCCCAAACTGGAAACAGCCCAGGTTTCCTTCGGTGTGTGAATGGTTAAACAAACGGATGCATCCTTACCATAATACACTCATCAGCAATAAAAAGGAAGAAACTATTAACACACACACGATGACGGGGAATGAATCTTCAGGGAATTATGCTGAGTAAGAAAGCTAATCCCCTAGAATTACATACTGTAGGATTCCATTTGTATGGCATTCTTAAAATGACAGAATTATAGAAATGGAGGGTTGTAGAAATGCCAGAAGTTAATTTAAAAAGTAATAGAGGCAGTGCAGATAAAACACACAATCTTTGGAGTCGGAGGACTCGGCTTTATTTCTCGCTCTATCCCTTTTTAGTTATGCAATCTTCTGCAAGTTACCTAAGCCCCCTCTGCTTATCATATGAAAGTGATAGATAATGACAAGTGCTTCACAGAATATTCTGAAGATTTAAGGTAACATAATAAATTGAGCATATTGCTTGGTACATAGTAAGTACTCAATAATTGCACTGAGAATAAAAAATTCTCTGCTAAGGAAAGGTCTGATTGTTCTTTGGACATAGCAGTAAATAATCATCCAAGAAAACTCTTTTTTAAACCTGTTACAATTAATTAATGACAATTTGCATGAGAAATTGCTCCTGAAAGTTAGCCAATCAGCAATAGTATCTTTCAAATAACTATGCTTCACCAGTTCAAGGTCAATGAACCCCTAAATATTCCAACTTTTGAAAATCCAGCAATCCTGGAACTCTAGGCTTACCTAGACTCCAATTTACTGAGATTGTGTCTTACAAGTTATTTGTTAGCAAGCTGTAAGTCATGCATTTTGCTTCAAATATTGAAAAATGACCTCTTTTATGGAGGGGTACAACATACACAAATTTAAAAAACACAATTCTGTCATAAGTAGAGATGATACTACTCACTCTTCACTAATATGGCTAGTATTTTAAGTTGAGGTGATTCACCTTCATTTTTTTCCCTTAGACACCTCCATCCCCATTCTTTATATGATTTCAAGAAACTGTCCAGGTGAAGAGTGCAGCCTGTGTTCATATAGTAATTCAGAAGGGATACTAAGTAAGTTATGACCTTGGTCTCATTAACAGGCTATTGTTAGGAATAACATTAAGTGAAAATTTACCTTGCCATAATTAACTCTGTGTTAATTATTGACAATGATGTCAGAGTTTTATCTAAAATAATAAATGTCATAATATCTATCAATAATTAAATACATATGACAGGCACTGTGATAAGTATTTTATATCACGATCTTAATTTTTAGAACCATTCTAGAAGGTACGCATCAATGTCCTTTTTTCCCTAAGATGGAAACTCAACAGCAAAGCTTAAAATTCACGGGGTGCCTGCGTGGCTCAGTGGGTTAAAGCCTCTGCCTTTGGCTCAGGTCATGATCCCAGGGTCCTGGGATCCAGCCCCTCATCTGGCTCTCTGCTCAGCAGGGAGCCTGCTTCCTTCTCTCTCTGCCTGCTTCTCTGCAGAGCTGTTATCTCTGTCTGTCAAATAAATAAATAAAATTAAAAAAAAAAAAAAGCTTAAAATTCCCAAGGGCCAATTAAAGAAAGTTAAGCTCACAGTTTCTTTTGCACTCCTGACAAAAAGAGAGAGAGAGAAAGAGTACAAGATCTTAAAAAGACAGATCTCCCCCCCCACACACAGGTTAGTGCATAGCTTAGTTTTTATGCTTTAGTGTAATTGTCATTTTCCAGTGATTGATTCAATATTCAGTGCAGTTTTGTCACTTTTACCAGTGGTTTTTGGTGACAGGATTTAGGTTATTTTTTGGAAGATGGAGACAATATTAAACAGGAAGTGGTGGCTGGAATCTTAGATGATATAATTAGGAAGTTTGACAGGCTAAATCACTGAGAAACAAAATTAACAAAATGAACTAAATTCAACATGATGGAAGAATCCGTAGGTAATTTTCGGTCCTGCTTAGGGCTCCTGATTCTGTTCCTTCTGAGATTCACAAAAGTAAAGAATTTGTAAATGTGTCAGATTAAAGAAAATGAAGATTTAGTAAACAAGTGCATTTAAGAATAACTAATATACTGCTGGGTCAAGAAAAACAAGTTGAAGAGGACTCAAAATTCATTTTTAAGCACATCACTGGTGCCAGAGTTTCTTTCTTTCTTCTGAACGAGGAACAGAAGAAACAGTACCAACTTGTGGCAAAAAGTCCTAGCTAACTATATACCAGATATATTCCTGATATTGAGGGTTACTTACTATTTCAACAGGGCTTTGTTATAATGTTTTCTAAATTTTTTTGGTTGAGTGGAGTGGGAGGGATATAGTAAGAGTATAACATAGTGATTAGACCAGGCTCTAGAAGACGACATTACTGGGCTCCAGTTTTGCGTTCCTCAATTCTATGCCTCTGGCTCCTTGTCTAATAAGGTTGTTTTGAAGATGATATGAGAATGTCTTGTTAAGAATGTCTATGTTAAGCATCATGATACAGTCCACCGTGTATTAGAGATAATTGTTCTACGATCATGATAACCAAACTATTAAGCTTCGATAACCAAATGTGATAACCAAACTATTTTTCCTTCTCCCTTTCTCTCTCCTTTTTAATATTCAGTTAGGGCAGTTCTGACGCCAAAAATCTATGTTCTCCCATTTGGGCATTAGGGGGCAACTTGGAACGGGGCTCTGAAGCTTAAAAGAAAGGAGGCAGGAAGATGTTCTTTCCTCTGCCCTGAGGACTGTGTGACATTACATTCTGCCAGCACAGTGCAAAATTTTGGGAGGGGCGTTACTCAAAATATTCATTGACAAAGTTTTTTAGAGTAAAAAACCGGTCATATACTCCAGTGCTCCAAATGACAGATAAAAAGGGCAGTAAGGCCTTTCCCTTCAATGCATGGGCCTTAGGATGAGAGCTGGCTGATGTGTGCAGACAATCGTTTCCTGCTTATTGAATCTCATAAGCATATTCTTTTATGATTAAATGTCAGTTTATAAAACACAGCTATGAAACTGGAAATTATTAACCAAATGGAAAAACAACAAAGGATCCATAATAGCAAAAATGATGACATTGGAGCTACCGGACATTTTCAGCCTACATTTTGTTTTGTGATGGTGCTAACTTACACATTCTTGAAATAAAATAAAAGAAAGATGTTAATAGTAACAACAAAAAATTGACAATTTTCCCTTTCACCCTTAAGACTTCTAAGAAACTTTAGATAGTAGACTAAATAAGACAAAAACCAAGTGGCAAGAAATGGAATCTTAGTATTTTGATATCTTCTATTTGGCAATAATCCTTGATCATCTGCCAGGTGTCATGTTGTTTAGCTCTTCAAATTACATACAGTCATGGACATTTTTATCACATTGGGTTAATTTTGCACTTTTCTTTTGCTTTTATATTTCTTTTAAAATGAAGACAGTATAAATGTTATTGAGTTATTTCAATTTTCTGAAGTAGAACAGTCATTTGTCTGAAAGAACACCTATGTCAGGATTTTAAGAAATAAATAGTTTTAGCCTGCTATTCTATTGTTTTATTTTTATTTTATTTTTTTAAAAAGATTTTATTTATTTATTTGACAGAGAGAGATCACAAATAGACAGAGAGGCAGGCAGAGAGAGAGAAGGAAACAGGCTCCCCGCTGAGCAGAGAGCCCGATGTGGAGCTCGATCCCAGGACCCTGAGATCATGAGATCATGACCTGAACCGAAGGCAGAGGCTTAACCCACTGAGCCACCCAGGCGCCCCTATTCTATTGTTTTAATTTGTGGCAAGGTATTTTTTTTTTTTCCTCCTTTACTTCTGACTTAATAGTCGTTTGATAGACACTCTTTGGGTTTGCACTTTAATTGAGGAAATAATTTAGGGTCAATCCGGATGAGAACAATCTCCTGATTTTATGACAGTGATGTTGTGATGTCTTTCACTACTGGAGACAGCTGTATTGTGGTACTGATATTAGGAGATAGAAGGATGTACTCTGGAAGTTAAAGAACTAATGCTGTTTGAGTAAAAGAATTTTAAAAAGCAACTGTGAAACTGAACACTATTTTATTCAACTGTCACTTTTGCTTTAAGTTAGAGACTTTTTTCCATTCACATTTCCACAACCTCCTATCTGCATTATTTTTGAGAACAAACTTCATTCCATAATAGTAATAAAAATCTGAGTTAAAGATGGGATTGGGAGGGAGACAAAGCATAAGTGACTCTTAATCTCACAAAACAAACTGAGGGTTGCCGGGGGCAGGGGGTTTGGGAGAAGGGGGTGGGATTATGGACATTGGGGAGGGTATGTGATTTGGTGAGTGCTGTGAAGTGTGTAAACCTGGTGATTCACAGACCTGTACCCCTGGGGATAAAAATATATGTTTATCAAAAATAAAAAATTAAAAAAAATAGTACTAAAATTAATTGATTAAAAATACATCATCTGGGGCACCTGGGTGGCTCAGTGGGTTAAGCCTCTGCCTTTGGCTCAGGTCACGATCTTAGGGTCCTGGGATCGAGCCCTGCATCGGCTCTCTACTCAGCGGGGAGCCTGCTTCCCTCTCTGTCTCTGTCTGCTTCTCTGCCTACTTGTGATCTCCCTCTGTCAAATAAATAAAATCTTTAAAAAAAAACCATGACAACTAGTTCAGAATTAATCTGAAAGCTCTTAAAATGTTTTTTTTTTTAAAATACATCATCCTGTTTGCATTAATAAAATATATATTTGAAATGGGTCATTAAATAGAGAAAATTATGTCATTGATTTCTTCAAATCCTTCCTGATTCAGGTGTTACCAAGGACATGGTACTGCATCTGGTGCATGCCCTTTTCATGAAATTTTTGATTTCCTACAGGCCACATACTCTTGCTTTGACAATTAGTTATTGTTTAACAAGCAAATCTTTATATTTATTTCGGCTTCTTTCTCTTATATGAATAATTCACAATTATGGGGGCATTGGATCTCATAGGATATATTCATTCTTATTTCTCTAATTTAGGGAAAGACATGGCCACATTGATTTACTGGAAAAGGTAACATGTTAGTCAATCAATAAGCTGGGTTTTAAAAGAGTCCATCTGAATAACAGTTCTGATTCTGGTGACATAAAAGGAGTGCAATGTGAAATTCTCAAGGCTAGATTTGAGCCCTTAGCTTACAACTCCTAGTATTGCTCTTTGGATTGGCGTACGTATTTTAACTTAACCTCTAGTAGTTCATTTTTATCTTGTTCTGGAAAAATAACTAATAGTTATGCCATTAAGACCATGTTGAGACTATTCTAGTAGAGAAAGAAGAATATATGTTTTAAGCAGGGGAAGATAGTGAATGTTCTCAATACAGTCACTAAATATAAGCATCAGAAATTTCAAAAAGCCTTCAGGGAGTAATTGGTGGATGCCTAACAATATTATCACAAATTGCTACCTAGCCACAAAAGCCATAGAAGAGATAATTTACCTACCTACTTCTACTCCTCACCCCTTTTAACCTGGAAGGATATTTATGTGAGGGTGGCAATGTGTGCCTCCTAGGCAACTGGTATGTTGCTTAAAACTTGTTTTACAATCAAAGGGTAAAATTAATGAGTGGCTACTTACTGTTTATGCAAATAATAAGTTTCAAATTATTTCTGGACACCAAAACTCTAAGAAAAGCAGGGTTGCATTACTGTAGATCTGACAGTCATTTTCAGGGTCCTGCTAGGGATAAAGGTTCATATATTTGGTATCTTCCCACTGTTCCCCTCTCCTTTTTATAATTTAAAAATCTGTAATTGTATGACTTCATCAATTTGCCCTTTCAATGACTCAATTCTTGTTTGGGCAGAGCTCACTGACAGTAGATGGGTTTGGCTGCTACTTCTTCCTGAAGCTCAGCAGCCCTTGTGGAAGACTGCCATCACCGTGGATATCACTGCAGTCTTCACATTGCTCAATACAGAGCCCTAAGTGACGCCACTGCCAGTGAAGGAGACAGGAAGAGGATGAGGGAAGCGAGGAGAGTCTCAACCTACCAGGTGACTCAGAAAGACCTTTTCCTAATGTTCAGAAAAATGTTTGGAGTTCAAAATGTCTATATAAAGGAGTCCAATCTGTTCTTGAGTTTCAGTGATGGCCCAGTCTACCAAAAAAATTGAAGAAAAATTTACTCTGACCAGTACAAAATTTGCTTCTAGCAGAGGAGAAAAAATGAGGACTGGGAAAGAGAAGCAAAAAAGTGGGAGCCAGGATTGTGCTTGGCATTACTCACAGTGATTGGGAAAGTTGTTCTCATTTGCTTATGGACTGATGAAGTCAAGGCATTGCTCCTGGAGGTTCTTCACTGTCAATAATGTACATTGCTTTGGGAGGGAAAAAATACAAAGTCTCAGGCAAAACCTACTCTACCTGATATATTTCTTTCTGTATAAAAGGAGAGTTTAGCTAAAGAATTGACAATTACTAAGGTTTCAGAATTTTTTTTTTCATTTCAGTTTTATTTTAGACTAGAACAGATATTTCTGACTCTGACATAGTTGATGGAAATGAGAAACATTTCTATTTCTCTGTATCTTATTATCCCTTATATGCAAGGTTTACTGGGTTGATCTTCCTGTTTCTTCCACATCTTGACTGGCTCTCTCTCTCTCTCTCTTTAAAGATTTATTTATTTGGGAGAGAGAGAAAGGGAGATTGCACAAGTGGGAATGTAGAAGGAGAGGGAGAGAGAATCTCAAGTAGGCTCCATGCTGAGCACAGAGCCTGTGAGGCTTCATCCCAGGACCCTGAGATCTTGACCTGAGCCAAAACCAAAAGTCAGATGCTTAGCTAACTGTACCACCCAAGCATACGTTGACTCGCTCTTTTACAGTGTAGATCTTACTCTACTTTCTGCCATCCCTACTTTTTCCAGTATTTAAATATTCAACTTTCTTATCTATTCTAGACTTTCCACTCTTTCCATGTAAGCAAGCTATATCCATTCTCTCCCTTGCATTTGATATAGGGGATTCCAACAGCACTATGTGTCTCAGCAAAATTACAAAAGCCAAGAATTGTTGTTATTTTTATTTTTGTTCCATATATATATAGAGAGTGTGGGTAGCAATATTTGCTTTTAATAGAAAAGGTCTGGAGCAAGTTACTTGTTAATGACTACAACTTAATGGTTATATGATTTAAATAAGATATTTGTGGCATAACACTAGGATGCTTTTATTTAAATTACTAAATATAATAGGTTAATTTTCATATGTCACATTTTAAAATGTCTACTTCTTATTTAAAAATGATCAATTTATTCTCACTTTTTTGAAAACTTCTTTTTGAATAGTTTGACTTTTGTTACCAAATGAAAAACCAGTTCTAATAGAAATTTGATTCAGTTTTTTTGTTGTCGTTGTTCTTTGGTGGGGGCAGGGGAGGGGCAGTAGGAGAGGGAGAGAGAATCTTTTTTTTTTTTTTTTAAAGATTTTATTTTATTTATTTATTTGACAGGCAGAGAGGCAGGCAGAGAGAGAGGAAGGGAAGCAGGCCCCCCTGCCAAGCAGAGAGCCCGACACGGGGCTCAGTCCCAGGACCCTGGGATGATGACCCAAGCCAAAGGCAGAGGCTTTAACCCACTGAGCCATCCAGGTGCCCCGAGAGAGAGAATCTGAAGCAGGCCCTGAGATCATGACCTGAGCCAAAATTGAGTTGGATGCTTAACCAAATGAGCCACCCAGGTGCTCCTAATTTAGTTGTTTTAAAACAAAAATTATGTCTTGACCATATGGTCAACAGCAACACAACATGAGATTTTCAGAAGGTATTTTGAATCTTTTCTTTCTAAATATGTATAGAAAGAAATGGTAAAATATACTAAGATATAGGAGAAATGCCAAAATTAAAATAAGGAATGAGTATTCCTTCCCAGAAACTTAATTAAATAACTTTTTAATAATTCATATGATCTGAAAAGCAAAAATTTCAGTTTGGGAGCCTGGGAAAGAAAGGATAAAAAGGACATGAAAATGATCAAAAACCCCATATAATTTCTCTTACATTTATTTAAGTTTCTCCTAATGAGTTCCTGGGCATGCCTCAGAGATGACAAGCAGCTGGCAATCATGAAGCCCTTAATGGCTGGGCTGGCATTGTAGAGGGGAGAAAATCACGGGCAGATTCAGCATGAGGGTAAAGTTTGTGAGCCAAGACTAAATTAGCTGCATTTTTATGATTTTCTTTTCATCTGTGTCCATTCTGATGTTGACCCTTGATACCGATCTTTATTATCCTAGCTGCCAAGTCATTATCTATTTAACCTAGGAAAACAGACACATGGGGAGCGAAGAGTCACTAATATTAAAAGAGACTTTTGAATGTCTATTCTTTACATATAAAAAAAAATTTCAGATTTAATATCAGTAGGATTTTAAAGTTTCTTGGTTATCCTTTTCAGGAGGAAATGTTTTAAGTTTCATTTGTTTTAATACGCTACTTTAGCCTTTTTGCTGCAATGCTTTTCTGCTCCAGCATTGTTTTATCCTTCAGTTTTATATCTCTCAGGGATATTCAACCTTAAGACTCTCCACATTTTTTTAAGACTCTCAATATTCTCAAAAGAGTTTGTCATTTCAGAACTAAGAAAAACAACCTTGTCATTCCTGTGGAAGGATTCTGCCAAATCAGGGTATAATGTCTGAATTTATTTTTTATTATTTTTTATTTTTCTTTGAAGATTTTATTTATTTATTTGAGATACAAAGAAAGAGAGAGAGAGAGAGAAACAGAGTAAGAGCAGGGGGAGGAGCAGAGGGAGAGGGAGAAACAGACTCCTGCCTGAGCCGGAGGTGGGGGCTCGATCCCAGGACCTTGAGATCATGGCCTGAATGGAAGGCAGGAGCTTAACCGACTGAGCCTCCCAGGTACCCCTAATGTCTGACTTTAAAATGAAAATTTTTTCACTTATGTTTTATACTATGACCTTCCTACTATTTTTTCTTATGTGTAGGAGAGTAATCTAAAATATTTAGTCACCTGTGAAATCTTGGCAAGTAATCTAACCTAAACTCCATGTCTCTGAGAAATTCAGTTTCTTCATACAATGGATGAAAATAATAGTACTTATAGGATATGGTTGTCATAGGAATTAGATGAAGAAATACATGAAAACATCTATGCCTGACACAGAGTAATATTTAATATATGGTACATAATAGTTCTTATGAAGGATGATTTATGCAGTTCTTATGTAGGGTGACTGCAGCATAATCCCAGAGACTACAGCAGTTAATGCAGAGATGTGGTGGGAGTCTAACATACAAATGCTCCTGAAACCACTGTTGTTTTCAGCCACTGAAGAGTTTTTAATAACAACTCTTAAAGTGCTTGAGTAGTACGACTTGGAATTCAGAGGGAGATTTACATAGCTGTGACATGTTCTTCTAGTAATGACTCCCAGACTTTTTGAATTAATGGACATTTAGAATTTGAGATTTTGGACACTGACAGAGCAAGAGAGAATTGAAAACTACCACCTACTATTACATCATCAAAAAAATAAGTCACTTAAATTCCACCTCTTGCCACTCAGAAAAAAAGAAAATGAACAAACCAAAAAGCCAACTCAGGATTTAACACACTCAACATTAGCCACGCTCAGGTACTAAGGACAAAAACAGGCAATAAAGAACAAAATTTTTCTGGTTGATGATCTTTGTCTAATTATTTTGTGTGTCTAAAAAATTTTATGTGTTGGAGAGTACCCAAATCTGTGCTCCTTTAGTGCCTGGAGTACTTATAGGCATACCCATGAGTACTACCAATATTGGATCAACAAAAGAGCTGTGATAACCAGAACAGAGAGCCACAGTTCAATCAAAATCTTTCTAAAACTGTGTTTCCCACCAAATCTCTGAAGCATCACAGTGGTTTCTGAGCACAGCAGTATCACAGCACTAATGTCGCACAGTTGGAGTATCACAGTAGTAACAGAGCTGTATCTCTAGGCATAGCAATAACATGAAAAAAAGTTTAATACAGAGACTTTAAGAAATACATGCAAATGGAACTGGCTAAGACTTCTTCACTACTTATTCTCTTTTGATTTCCTATTCTATTTGTAGTTCAATTTTTAATTTTCCATTCTCAGTCTGTCTAGCTTAATGACTACTCACTTCAACTGCAAAAGTAATATTGATTTTTAAAAACATTCATTGTATAATGAAATATAAAACCAATAAATAAGAGTATAATTTTCATAGCTATCTCAGTAAATTCTGCAGCACAGACTAATAATTCCATTATCATTTTCATTTTTTAAGGTTGCTTTTCACTGAATATTAACTTACTATATTCAATTATTATATAATAAAAAACTATATTTGAAAATTTAGAGCATTCTTTATATTTTCTACTCTGTATGATAATAGGTGAACATCTGTATGTTCTACAGTCTCATATTTTAGACCAAAGAGCCATAACTTGGGGGTAGTCTGAAAATGCACATCATGATAGTAAGAAGAAGATACAAATGAGCTTATATATGAAAGACATGCTATGTATTTCACATTTGACAAGACATATAAAAAATTATGAAGTTCTCAGATAGATTAAGCAATTATTTAGTCTTCAATAAGATCAACAACCTCACAAGTGTTTAATCAATACAGGATTGCATGGGGTTCTTAAAGTAAATAGAGAAGCAAACAAATGATCATTATGATTTGTATTAATGATATGATTAAACATAATATTAGGGAGTTTGAAGATAGATTTCAGATAAAATGGATATATGGAGGATAATGTAAATACCTGTTAATTCCACTTAGAGTAATAAGTGAATGAATCTTCTTTTATGGGAATATTATAGTAGAACTTTGCAACTATGCAAGTGGATATAGTTCCTGCCTTTGGTCAGGCAACCTCCCCTCGACTCTGATAGGTATTCCTTCAACTGTCTGCCATCACATTCATCCTCTTATCTTTCCTCATTAATAAGTAGATTCCCCTCCTTTCTTCTCTGAGATTTTCAATTTTCTCTTCATCAATAGCTTCTCATCAGTCTTCAAATATGATCAGGAGTCTGTCATCTTAAATATTCTTTCTGGCTTCCTTACATCCTTTTTTAGATCTACTATAATTGTCTCATTCCTTCCAAGTGGAAGCTCCTTTCTTGAGTTTTTTAGGCTTCTATGTTTATCTGCTCCTTAATGTAAGTTCCAATGGATTCCACTCCATCAGTTAAGTAAACTGCTTTTGCCAAGGCCACCTATGACCTCTATGTTTCTAAATCCAAAGAGCCTTTAGTCATACTTACCTTGCTTGATTTTTTCACATAATGTGAACTGCTGACCACTCCTTCCTTAAAACATTTCCTTCTAGTTTTTTAGTGGTCATTGGAGTTGAGGGCCCTATATATTCTACTCCAACTGATTAGTCAAAGCCAATAATATAATTCCATAGACTTGCTAGGGATAGGAAGTCCTTAGTTGTTTTGGATCAGTGAGATATAAGAAGAGGTTTGTTGAGAGATTTAGGGTTGAAATGTTCCTCTTGTAACAGACAGCTATTGGGAATTTGGTTCTCTCCCTTGATGGATTTGAAAACAGAAGCTTGTATCTCCAATTGTCATTGGCAGCCAACATAAAATAATGAGAGAAACCAATTTTAGGATAAAACCAACAGTATGATTATGAGTGGAGAGGGAAAAAAGCCCTAAGTATTTAGATTATAAAACTGAAGACTAGATCTGAGGCTTACTCTAGATATTGATAATCAGCTAAGTATTTAACATTCAAGGCTATTTCCCTTGAATTTCCTATAACTCATGTCAGAAAGAACCCTACTGGTAAAATCTTTAGTTATTCCTTTCCTGTTCCTCCTAAGAACATCCTTTAAATGTTGGTGTTCCATGGAGTTCTGTGTCACCTATCTGTCTCACTCACAGCTAATTATGACATGTATCTGATAATTACTAGGTTTGTATCTTCAGCTAAGATTTCTCTTCTGAACTTCAGATAAATATATCCAAATAAGCAGTAAACATTATCTCAGATACTCTACATAGACCTCAAATCAACACATTAAAACTTAAGTTAACCTCCCCTCCTCCACTTCTACCTATCACTCTTTTTGTACTTCCAATCTCAGTGCATGGCACAATATCAATCCCTTGTCCAAATTAGAAACCTGTGTATCAATCATGGGACTTATATCTATCTCCTATATCCTATGTCCAGCCAATCACAACATCATGTTGGCTCACCTTTGAAGAAGATATTGAATCTATGCATTTCTTGTCACCACCCATTGCTTCCATTTACTCTCCCCTGTATTACAAAAGAACTTTCCTAACTGGTTCCATCACCTTCAGTCTTTCTCCTCTACAATTCATTCTCTGTAAAGCTATCAAAGTGTTATTTAAATGAAAATTTAATCTTGGCTTTCCCCTGTTTAAAACACTTCACTGTTCTTCTTCTTATTTCCTTCAGAATAAAATGCAGCATGATCAGACTTCTATTTATCCTCCAGCCTTATTTCACATCACTCTTCTCAACTTCCTTCAGTTTCTTTACAGAACAGGTGCCCTTTCCAGATTCTTTCATAGCGCTAGATCCCAACTTCATAGCACTAATCACACTACATTATGTTTATCTTCTATGCTTAATATTGCCCAATAGGCAGATTAATAACGTGTAATACATGCAAATCAGGTCATTAACAAACATTTTAGGTAAAATAATGTGATAGGTAATATATATGTATATTTTAAAAAACATTGAAGGAGTCATCAAGAGGAAAATCATCACCTAGGTTACAAAGAAAGTATGTGATTATATATGCAAGTTATGAAACATAATTATAAAATAAACACTCATGTACTTAAGAACTAAATGTAAGAGCCACCATTCAATTTAAGAAATAAAACAGCAGCAAGAATAATACAAATTTCTTCCCTAATCCTACCTCCAGCCTCCCCTTCAGAGATAACCATAATGATAAATTTTGTTAACCATTATCTTATAAAAATAGTTTTCTGACTCATGTACTTATGCCTAAACAATATATTTTTAGTTTTGCTTGTTTTTGAGATTTATAAATATGATAGTTTTGATGTGTTCCATCTTCTGAAACTTGTTTTTTGCTCAAATTATGTTTTGAAAGTTTATACACATTATCATAATTATGATTAACTGATTTTCATTGCTTTAAAATACTTTTCTGCATGAATAGCAGAGTTTTTTTTACAAACTTTCCTGGTGGTAGGCATTTGGGTTTTTCCAGTTTTCTACTATTATAAATATTACAAGTGTCTTGAATAGTATCTCAGGAGGGCAATTTTTGCATAGTAGGGTATGTTCATGTTCAGTTTTATAAGATAATTTGATACCAAACTGATTGTGCTTTTTATTCCTGTGAGAACTATAAAAAGGTTTCCATTGCTCTTATAGTTGCAAACAACCTACATTTTTCAGACTTCTTAATTTTTGTGACTAGTAGCTATAAAATAGCATCTTTTTTTTTGTATTTCTGATTGACAAAAGTATTTCGTTTTTAAAAATAAGTCAAGCGGAGAAAGACAACTATCATATGATCTCCCTGATATGAGGAAGTGGTGATGCAACATGGGGGCTTAAGTGGGTACGAGAAGAATAAATGAAAGAAGATGGGATTGGGAGGGAGACAAACCATAAGTGACTCTTAATCTCACAAAACAAGCTGAGGGTTGTTGTGGGGAGGGGGTTTGGGAGAAGGGGGTGGTATTATGGACATTGGGGAGGGTATGTGTTTTGGTGAGTGCTGTGAAGTGTGTAAACCTGGTGATTCACAGACCTGTACCCCTGGGGATAAAAATATATGTTTATAAAAAATAAAAAATTATATTAAAAAAATGTTTATTTACTCTCCTAGTTCCCCTTGTATTTTACCATTCTTTTTAGTGTTGTATGTCTTTTGTTGTTGACTATATGAGTTTCCAAAAATATATTCTGGGATACCAATCCCTTGTCCCTCATATATGCTACAATTATCTTCCCAAGGTTGTGGCTTCTTTTCATCCCTTCATGGTGATTTAATACATGATATTATAATTACCTACCTATCACTTAGCCTCCTACCTCACTAGACTAAAAGGTCTTCAAGGTAAGACACCATCTTACTCATTTTTGTTTCCCAGTATCTAGCAAGTGCTCAACACATAGCTGAACACATACTGTTGCTCAGTAAGTATTTATTGAATGAATGATTGGATGAATCAACTGCTATGACTTTAAAAATGGTAAATCGAACTTTTTTTAGTCAAATTGCATTTTACACAAGTTGACTGCACCAGACTGCTACACTAAAGAGGATCAGAAGTATGCATTACCCACAGTCCTGTGCTTACACTTCAAAGGTGGAGCACCAGGAAGAGGTGACAGTATCTGCAGAGAGGTGGCAGGATGTTGCTTACAAAAATTTGTTACCAATTCTTAACATTTGGTAGTGTTCATTTCTCATCCTTTTCAATGCACTTACAGTTAACTGAACTCCCTATAGTGGGGTAATATTTAGCCTAAATTTATTATAAAATTAGAAATGATGTTAAGACACAAGATAGGGATTACATATTACAATGGATTCGCAAGGTTCATGGTTTGTATCATTAATTTGAAATTGGTTACCTTTTTAGTAATGGTGTCTAAGACACAAGATAGGGATTACATATTACAATGGATTCGCAAGGTTCATGGTTTGTATCATTAATTTGAAATTGGTTACCTTTTTAGTAATGGTGTCCGGAGGTACATCCCGCCTCCCAAGAGGATAAGGATTCCATTGGCCACTAGGAGATACATCTTCTTGTCCATTGTCTAAAATGTTGCTTTGCTGGGACGGGGTCTATTGCGAAAATGGTATGGCATTTCTTTAGTGATGAAATAGACGTTTATCATAGTTTTCTGAAAAGAGTCCCTAGTGACTATGATAAAATTAATTTTGTTTAATTGCAGAAACACAATATATCCTGAACTGGAAGAATTGTTATACACTAATTACTCAGTAAGAATTCTAAATTGACAGCTTTTTGGAAGCAGTGAGAAATTCAATTAAAATAACCACCTTAGAGTTATTTATTGAATTTTAAAGAAAAGTTTAGGTTATTTACAGTACCTGAATAAAAAATAATCAGAATAAAATTAACCAATTGTTAAAAAAACACAACATATAAAACTTGCTTAATTCAATTCTTTAGTATGATCTTACCATTTAGAATATAAACGGAAACAATATAATACATAGTATGTAGCTTTCAATATTTCAAACCATAACCTAAAACAGATTTTATAAGGCTGTACTCATTTTGGTAGAACATGCCTTGAACTAATCCAACATAGTGTTAATACTAACATAGTGTAAGACTTATGGTACTATGACATTATCTACAGATTGCTTTTAGGGAAATATGAAAGGAACATAAAAAATATTGTGCTATTAGAATCACAGTATAAATAAATGACTTTTGATTTTAAATTTATTTATATAGATCATTTACGATTTAAAGTTTAAACTTTTCATATAGTTCTAGCTGATTTATTGCTTATTATTTTTAACAAATAATAATACCTGTCATTATTATTATTAATATTAAATACCAGGGAGGGCTCCATAGTCTGATCTGAGTAATAGCAAGTAATTATATACCATCAGAAAGACAGCCTCCAGTGGAGGATATAGTACTGGTATATTTTTCCTGTGGAAACAGATCAACTTTCCTGAAAGACTTTCTCCTCCCCTAACCTACAGGATATCCAGGTACTCCTTGATTTCCTGGGAAATTTTATATAGGTGGGAAATTCTGCCCAGTGTTTCCTATGCCATTTTCTGCCCATGTTTTGAAGTATCCCTATAGACAAATAAAGCCTAGTTAGAGGCTGAATGTACAGCTCTACTCTGTGTGAGGAATTGTCCAACCCCAAGATGGGAGAACTGGGCCATTCTCTTCACAACATGGCACAGATGGGCTGCTTGGCAGCCCTCATCTGTTACACAGAGTGGTCCTAGTTGTTTTTTTAAAAAACAATTATATAACCATGCAATCTGCGTTCTGACTGCATGCATTTTTTTAAAAGAGATTTCTTAGAACTGTTTTAAAATAAGATTATGACACTAGATGAATTTTTCCTAAGGTCTAATGGATATCATGAAAAGTAAGGAGATAACTCAATTTTCTTCTTGTGGTTTGGCCATAAGAATTCCTTTTTCATGAGTCTATCAGAAAGTATGAAAAAAGAGAAAACAGGTACTGAATTGAAGCATCTGGGTTAGAGGAATGAATTCACTTGCGTTTGTTTAAGAAATTACATGTAGGTAACACGTTAAAACTACATACTACTTGAAATAAAACCAGATAACTATTTAATGTCTGTCTGTTGTTAAGCATTAATTTTCTAGTCTTTTCATTTTTCAGATTAAAACATTTGCATATGCCCACACACAATTTTTCTACATATTAAAATAAGACAAGTCAAATTATTAAAATTAAGCACTTAAAATATAAATTTTCAGCGTAAGCACTACTCACCGGTGTTTTTTGTTTGTTTGGTTTGGTTTAAATTAATGATTTAAACTAATATCCATGTCTTTCTGGCTTGATTTCTTTGCCAGGGAAGTAGGATAATGAATGTATTCATCTGGTGAGGTGTGTGTGCAAAATCTATTTTTGAGAAGAGGACAGAATGTAACACAAGTATTTTTTTTCCCTCCATATCATCCTCATCTCCTTCCTATTTCCTCCACTAGCCTTGCTTCACTTGCCTAGACAGGACTCCTAGTCACAGAGAGCAACTAAGAATTGCAGAACTCTTTCTGGTGTTAAAAAAAAAAAAAAATCCTTTAGTCAAAAT
Organism: Mustela nigripes; assembly: GCF_022355385.1. Classification (NCBI taxonomy): domain Eukaryota; kingdom Metazoa; phylum Chordata; class Mammalia; order Carnivora; family Mustelidae; genus Mustela; species Mustela nigripes. Next base: position 57,568,131 of record NC_081570.1, on the reverse strand, counting down.
CCTAATATCATTATGGTGTAGGCTCTTCCTTAGTTTAAGAATCAATCTTTCTCTTCTTAAAATTAGAACTAACAACCACACCGCTTCTACAGTACAGGGGTCAGAGGAAACATAAACATGCAGACACATGAAAAAAATACTTTCACTAGACAACAAAATTAAAAGAATTTCCTGAACGCAATTTCCTTTCTTCATTTCAAGAATGCTCTGGCCTTTTTGTTTTTCATTAGTGAGACTCCCTGGGGCTTAAGTTTGGAGAAAAAAAAAAACCATGAAAACCATTTATTAACATAGGGTGGGGAGGTGGTCCAAAAAAACCCTATATAGTGGGTTCACATTCTGTCTCGAAAGATGTACAGCTATTTACAAAAAAATTATACTTTTGATAAAGTGCTACTGACTTGTATATAAATGCAGATGCTTTGTTGTTAAAATTATATAAAGGATTAAAAGGAACAACTGAAAAATATAGAAAAAAGTAATGAAGCTATCACTGTTGAAATTTGTTATTGCAGAGATAATAAAATTGAGGTTCAGTTATTTACTCAAATATTTCTGGTACCACATTCTAGATATTTTCTTTAGATACTTTAAAATAGTAAGAATGTCTTCTTTTCTTTGGCATATATAACTAATTAAATATAAAAGACATGGAAAATCACCATAATGCACCATTTTCTCAGCTTCTAAATTCTGTAGGTCTTCAGATATTTTTTTTTAAGAGAATAGAGAAAATGGTCATTATAATTTAATGAACACCCACAGATTATGTTTGTTAAGAAATACACTAATGCTAAGGAGAAGTTTTGCTGAAGGGATACAGCCCCAGAAATGACTGTGGACTTTATAGATTTAACATTTATGTTTTTGACTACCATAAAGGATCACAAGTGTCTACTGGAAGAAGTAATTTCTAATTTTGCTGAGGCATAAATGTGAATGAAAATCTGTGATATATATGTGCATGTGTGTGAGTGTGTGCTTATGGTGTGAGTATGTGTGTATGTACAGGATTCACAAATATGAATAAATGAGCTTAGCAGATCTAGTAGTTTTGCTTTGGTTAGCTAATTAATGGGTGCACTGAATGCTTGAAAAATTATACTTACTGCATTTAGCTGGAAAAATTTTATGAGGGTGGTATTAACATTTGGCACTTTGCAAAGCTCTTGGGATATATGCCTTAAGAACTCAAAGATCTGTTTTGCTTAGTAATTGGCATATAGTTCACAAAAAGCATTACCATAGATTTAAAAATGTTTTAAAAATAATCTTCCTAAAAGTATTTCTCATGAAAATTATTGTTAGATTATTCATTTTCTGCACATATTTAAAAAAAATAGGTAGTAAAAATATACACCAAGTTTCAATATTAATGATTATGATGTCAAGGGGTTTATTCTGAAGGTCTCAATATAATGTTCAGATGAATTTTTAACCCAGCATTTCATTGTCATCTTGAAAAAGCATCTGAATGAATACTAACATTATTCTTTTGGTAATTTTAGCCATTGTCCATAAGGATTTATGTGAATTTACAGGCCGGAGGTGGTTTTTTTTTTTTTTTCATAATTAGAAAGATAAGTGAATCTTTCTTGAGTGATAGGTAGCCAGTAATAAATGCAGCAGAATCAATAGAAGCTATAGGCCTAAGTTGCCCCAAGGTGCCCACCCTTGAGATTAGGGTGAATAAATGCATATTAAATATTGTTACTATTTGATCTTGAGTCATCTACATAGATGTGGCAAGATAGGACATTAGAAATTTAAAAATAATTTAGGTGCACACATTTCTGTCCAAATTTTTCTAATCCAAAAGATAGTGGGATGAGTATCAACTAATAAAACAGATAGCAAGGCCATCTTCTTCCAGGCAAAATTCTATGAAAAGATTATTTAATACATACATTTCCATAATTTCCTGAAGTTGTAATTTACATTAGTGTCTATTTCAATAAGCCAGTAAGCAGTAAGTGCTATGGTATAATATTATGGTGGTAGAAGTTAAAAAGAAAGGAACAAGAAAAAAAGTGTCACTTTCTCCAGCGTGTAAGAGATCACACTATACTGTCAGCCACACACCTGCAGAGGTAATCTAGCAGAGGCCAGTGATTTCTTCCCCAGTCCCACTTGTCTCTGGGGCTGCAATAGCAGGAGTGATTAACTTGGGTTCACAATCTTTGACCTTTCACTGCCTTCAAGCGTATTTTTGATAATACCGAGTGCCCAGGAAATGCAAATGAATCTTAAAAAGCGTGAGGTAACTGTGAGCATTTATTAGGTTCTGTTAAATGAGAAAGCCCTGTATCTGTAGCACATGGGGAATGATTTGGGTCATGATAGGTTTTAGATCAGTTAATATACTCTACTGTGTAGTGTTTTCTCCATCCCATAAGATCTGTTTTTCTGGATTATTATGAAGATGATGTAAGATAATAATGTACATGAAAGAGTTCTATCAAAAATGATGAGTTATGTTCTCTGAAAATGTCAGGTTTTATAAATAGTTGAGAAGGCTTCATTGTATGGTAAAAACAGCAGGAAACCTGGTGCCAAGCAGAGTCCGATTCAGATTCTACCTGCTACTACTTTTAGGTGCAAGGGTAACAATAGGAAGTTGGTAGAATGTAGGTAAATTCCTTTGTGTGACACATGAGCCTCAGTTTCCTGGTCTGTACAATGGAGATAAATACTTCCGTTGAGGGTCTGTGAGGCTTGTGTGAAAAAACATATTTAAGGTACCTAATGGTACCAGGGACAGTGTAGATTCTTAATAAATCCTTGTCTTAATTCTCCTGGTGATATATTTATTCTACCGTTAATATGAGTTATAAAAATGGCAATTTGAATTGACATTTTACAATATTATATTTCTCTCTAATAACATAAAATTTCAAGGCAATAACTAAGCTCAATTACAACAGAACACATCCGAAGAAGCACATGGAACCATCAATAATGTCATAGAAAGTTGCCTTAAATGCTTTTTGGAGAGGCAGGAAATAAATGATAAATGAATGAGTGAATGAATAAATAAATGGATAGATAGAAAATAGTAATAATTTTATAATTTAATAATGATTTATACATGTTAAGTGCTTGGTTATAAGTACTACTAATTTTTTTAGGAAATTAGAATAAACATCAGTAAATAAAAAATTAAAGGAAATTAAATATTAAAATAACTGTGTTGTATATATTGACATTTTGTTAATATATTGCCTAAAATTACCATAGAACATGTAATTTACTGTTTATAGTATAGGAAGTCTATATGGAGCTTGTAATTCATTAAAAATGTACAAAACTTGACCTGGCATGTAATAAATATGAACAAATTAGAAATATTCAAAAACACAGAAAAATTTGGGAGTCCTCTCTCTTCATTTACATCAATATTCACTTTGTAAATAGAAGAACAGGTTCTTCAGTCTTCATTTACAAACAACTATCTTTTTTAATTAGTTTATTATAAATTTGTTTAAAACATTTAAAAAAAAAAAAACTAGATATGTTTGGTAACCAAACAGAAACTCAAAACAGAAAATGAGTAACACCCTCAGTTAGGACCGCAGTTAGTACAAATAGTGCCTTTCCGTCAGTTACCAATATGGAGGATGGGAAAGGTTAGAATCACAGAAAGGTGCCCTTTCTGGGTACACAAGCTGCAAAAATAGCATCTCCGTGTGACAGAGAAAATACGAAAAACTGCCTCTCTTAATTGCAAGAGGTACGATTTGCCAAGCAGAGTATGGGAAAGGATGTGGACTTCAGCCCCTGAACATTCCCTGAGGAATCTCTGTAACTCCGTTTCCAGCACTTAACTGGTAATATGTGAAAATGTTAATTTAGGTTCCTCAGGACACCCAGAGGTATTTGCCACAGCACTTACCTAGAGATGGCTAGTATTGTCTCTCAGAAATTTTATAAATAAAAAGAGCTCCCATATTTCCATGGAAGAATGAACAGTTTTATCAGTTTTATATACAGAAAATACTTCTTTATAAATTGATCTTATTTTATATTTTCAGTGCAATTCTCATGGCTAACAAGCATTTAGAGACCGCAAAGAAATCTTAAATTGATGGTACAAATTTTTATTATCTTAAGTAGCAAGACAAAAATGTTGTAATAGGTTTTTATGCATTTGTAAGTCAAAGGAAAATAATTTTTGTCTCTGTCCTCTCCCAGTGAGGACTCGGGGAAATTGAACCTCGACCATAAGACCTGTTAGCGATGGTCAGTGGAGCCAAGAAAGGGAAATTTTAAGAGAGGGTGACTCTAAAGCTTGGCAGAAAAAACAAAGACATTTTCAAATTAAAGCAGCTCTGCAGAAGAGCTGTGCCTGAGCACAAAGACAAGGGGGCAGAGAATTAGAGTGGAATCCATGGGAATAAGTAGAGTCTGGAGTATTCCTGAAACATCAAGTACCCAGTGCCCATACCTGACAAGGCTCTTACACTGGCAGCAGGATAGGAAAGTCGCCCCAGATGCCTAAAGCTGAAAGTTTATATGCTTTAAACTGGTAATTTAGGGTCATGTAATCTTTTAGGAGTAATGGAGCCAACTGTCCTGTCTATATTCCTTTTCCCTCCCTTGCTTTCTCTTCTCTCTCTCCACACTCCCTGCCTCGTGTGGATAATATATTGATGATAATTCATTTTAAGATGGAGTCTTTCAATACTCAAATTATTTTTGGCTTGCAATTTAATGTACCTTCCAAAGAGAATTCCTTTAGGTCATCTAACTGAGGAAGGTTGAAAAGTCTCTAAATATTAGAACTCTGTAATATTTCTGATATAGATTCTCTTAGAGCTATAGTAACAGTTAATGAATCTGTTCCCTTGGGTACCCCAAACAAGATCGGAAAGTTAATATAGCAACATAGAGGCACCAAATTGATACTTGGGGAACAATTTAAACATTGAGAAACAGTTTCAAGTATATCACCATTTTTCAGGCACGGAATATATCCATATTGTTCTACAGATGGCTGCGTTTAATAGGGATAAACATTAGCAAAATAAGGGGCTTTCCATACAATTTCAAGGGGTGCAAACAACAACTCCTTCCTATCAAGATCTTGCTGATCTGCTCACTAAATTTTGAAATTCCATCCTATTAGTTTAAGGGCTTGGTTCCTATCAATTGCAAGCCCATCAGGAGAGGGGCCTAGTTAAATGGTGGGTGTCTTATCTATTTCTCCGTGCAAATCCAACGTTCAAAAGTTCTTAACTTAGTTAGTCCCCCCCCCCCAAAAAAACTGTGGGTGATGAAAAAGCTGTGAATATAGATGTCTCTTTGGTTTTATTCCTCTATTGACACTATGAAGAAAACTATACAGAGTTAGGGATTGTTATTAAGACTAATTTAACAATAAAACATGGATTTGAGGTCTTTGGCCTTCATTTTGCTGGGATGGGAATTCGTTCCTTATGTTCATTAATTTTATTATGAGAGAAGTATTTGGAGGCTACTGTCACTCTGTTATCCCTACTTTGCATTGTTTTTCTTCATAAAACTTACTAGGCTAATGACTATATTAATAATATAGTCATAATGACATATTGCATGAAAATGACTCATTAGCCTCTAACAAGGTATAACTAAGACAGAGGCGTTAGTCAATTTAAACAGGTAAAATGTGCATTCTCACTTTTGCCTGAATTAAACAGCAGAAATATTCCTTTGACAATGGAAATGTTTTGTCTTTCACTATATTTCATTTCAAATGAGCCTACAATTACATTGAAAGCCCTGTTAACGTGTTCCTTTTCCATTAGTCTAGGATGAGTAACAATTTGCTAGCTAAGCCATGAGGTTGTTTCTCATGTTTTATTTCCGTGTGATATTTTCCACAAAGACAATGGGCTGAAGAAGCATTTAGGAGTGCCAACCACTTCATTTCCATTGTAATTTAGGTCTCTATGTCTTTTCCAAAGGGATCAGCTGAAATCCAACAATAATTTCTAGCTCTGTTCTCAGAATGCATCAGCAAAGGAAGAGAGGGCTATCTCCAAAAACATTGTAAAAAATATACGTTTATAAATCTATACACACACAAAAGAAAGGAAAACAAAGAATAAAAGAAAAAGAAATGAGTAATAAGAAAATGAGCCTTAAAGCAACTCAAAAGCCATGTACCTGCTCAATCCAAAAAGCAAGCTGTTAAGCAGGAACCTGAGAATCATTCTAGCTCTCAATATTCGTTTAGCAGCTAAGAGTTTGGGCTCTACATTATTTGCCCTTGTGCTTTTTGGACTCGGGAGAGTCTATAAGCAGGGTTGTATGTACAGCCTAAACACATTAAGTGAACAAACAACATTAATTGGCTTTGGTATGCTGACACATGTAAGGCAGTCCATACTTACTTTCTGAAGAGGTAGTTCTTGTAGATCAAATTTAGACTTAGTCTGCAAGTTTAAAGTCATGCTTCTGCCTGCATGCATTGCTGAAATACCTCCATAGGGCAGCATGCCAAGGTTAACTGTGTTGTGTTTGTAAGCAGCATTCTGAGTAGAGGAAATAATCATGTGACAGGGTGTGAACACATGCTCAACAAACTGATTATTACATGAACATGTTTAAATTTATAACATTTAACTTTAAGCGGGCAAACAGTAACTTTCTTTTAAACATGCACTTGATCAGACAGAAGCATACAGTAAACAGTGTTAGTTATGCACATAATGAGTACCATCCAAAACTACAGAAAAGACAAAAAGCAAGGATACATTCTGTTTTACATTTGCTGCTAACTCAAGGGCATAGAACCTATCTCTCATATATCATGATTGTGGTGACGTTGGACAAATGTTCGCCTGTGGTAGTCTATTCATTAAAAAAAAATTCAAAGAGGGAGATCTTAATCAAATTTTGCCAGCTCCAGATCTCATGGTCTCTTTCACATTGTGAGTAAACACATACAAAAGACAGATACCAGCTTCTAATTCTGCCTTAAAACGAAGGCACTACAAGGTTAAAGCCAAAATCAGTGTCCATTATTGCTTGGTCTATCGACATAAATACAGCAACTCAGAAAAAGAGCTGGTCAAAAAAAGTCATTCAACTTGACTACTGGCTCACTGAATTTACTGATTAATTTAATTAAACCAGTCAAAAAAATGGCACGTGGATCCAAAGTTTCTGACTTTGTTTTTTAAAAATTACATTTTAAACTGGAGAAATTTCATAGTGATACTAAAGGAAGTATGATTTGAGCTGTTAAGGTTATTTATCTAATATACCTAAGTACCTATAGAGCACTCTGGTGATATCTGAATTGTGGCTGTCTTTCAGCAGGTGCATCTCAGGTTACTCCAGGGATTTGAGAGCTAGTTAATTTTTCTTCTACAGAACTTCATTTAAATTAAAACATTTTGTATGTCCCGTCATCAAATAGTTTTCATTAGTACAATCTCCACTTTCCACCTTCCATAAAAAAAGTAGGAATTGACAGTATTTGGTCCCTTTAAGTAATTCTCTTATTTTGGGAAAAAAAAATGTACACAAATTAGCTTAGTAAACTTTTAAAAACTGAGTGTTACTGAACAATAACAGCAGGCAGCTATTCTATTCTAAAGGCATTGTTTGCAAAATAATGATTTTTAGCATCAGTTTCCCTGAACTCAACTGAAAGACAATTATACTCCTGATGGTGTGCTGGTCTACCAATCAAACTTGTTATGGATCCTAGATTATTTCATCCAGTGATCTTTTATTGCCACCATGCCAAAGTTGGAAAGGATACCGGACATTTCAATCTAGGACTTGAATGATTCCTTAAAGTTTAAGATTATTCCAGGGTAGTGCCCTCTAAGCTCTGGTAGAAGGGTAGCAGTCTCGGACATACGCATTCGTGTTTTAAATTCTCTCACAGTGGGACTCTGTTGTGGAAGCATGAGCCTTGAGGTTAAACTACAGGAGAAAACAGCATCTTTTATCTATGGCAGTACTCGGAGCTGCCTCTCCAAGGTAAACAGCAGGCAAGATCTTTAACCAACATTATCTTGGGTGGTTAAGCTTATCCAATGTCCAGTCCTCTGGGCATTTCTCTCTTATGGAGAACGGACAAAGGGCTTTTAGTTTTTAGTGTAACTATTTGATTTCCAGGTTTAAATCCTCAACTAAATTTCACTGGGAAGGAAACAGACCATATCTCCGGTGCAGTGTGACTTTGAACACTATGTTAAGAAGCACAGCTATGTCAAAACTATTCTTACATAAAAAGTCTTTGCTTCCGTACCCTGAATTAATCTTTTTGAGTAGCTGGGAAGTTCTAAGTAAGCTACAGCCCGAATAGCTCAGTCATGCACTTGAGAGGAGAAAAGAAATGTTACTTGGAGAAAGTAAGAGGACAAGCTTTCAGGATCTAGTGCCCTGAAGCAATACTGTCCAGTAACTTAATTTCTTGGAATTAAATAAGAAGCTATGGACTATACATTGAAATTGCTCTGGGAAATGAAAGACAGACTAAGAGAACTATAAATGAAGAGGGGAAGCATGGAAACTAACTGAAAAGGAAGATGTTGTCACAGTAATAGAAAACACACATGAGTTTACTTTTAGTTTTCTGGATCTGGGACGGGCAGGGCTCGCAGACTTCTGTCAATCTAAATCCCCCTCCCTGGTCCCATTTTCCTCTCTCCAAATTCCTGCTCCAGCTAGAAGAGTAGCTCCAATCAAAGGAGAGGAACCATTATCTGGGAAACCAGTAAATACATGATGGTACCAAATGCTTAGCATTTTGTCTTCTTTTTCATGCTCTGTTTTCACTCACTCCTCTGTTGCCTCAAATTACTAGTCACGTACATATGCTCTGAAAAGCTTCTCATAACCTTTCTTGACTAGTTCATCTTACCCTGTTACGTATGGTCGTGTCTACACGAGGCCAGAGTTCCCAAACTGTACTGTATTATTTGGCCCCAAATATTTCCGCCCTCCAAGTTATCTGTCTACATGGAGGGTATAAGTTGAGGTAAGGCATGGTGACAACTGACCAGGTGTCTCCCACTGACAGCCAGTCATGAGGCTTTGATGAGGCTCCCTTCAATGGGACTGAGCACACCTATTTGAAACAGACATTCTGATGAAATAGTTTGCAAGGCAGAACCAATCTCCACATTGAAAAACTAACACCCACACCCACATTTGTTAGTTCACTTGTTCCTAAAAATAATTGTTTTCTTGTCATGTAGACACGACCTACAAACAATATAATTATTTAAAAAGACTATACCTGAAAACACAAAATTCAATATTAAGGAAATATATAATAAGTGCCGTGGCCTGTGCTTTTAGCAGGACACCAAATAATATCATAAACTATTGAGCAAAACTTTCTAAAGGTATGTTATTACTCAGATCCCTGTTTCACACTAAGTATTTAAGCCCTAGAAAATGAGAGCCAAAGGCTCTATTGACAAAAAGGACCTTAAGGTTTCAAGGTCAATGCAGAGTACACAAGGCCCTCTACACCAAAGCCACAAAGTACATTCAACGATAAGGGTCAATTGATCATAGTTCTAGAAAATGAAGTATCGGTCTCTTAAGGAGATATAAATAGGCAACAAAAAGTAATTCTAGGCTTTGAAACAAAATATATTTATATATATTTTTATCCTCCTCAATCACTATGATTCCATGTTGTATTGTGACTCACTCTGTAACTGAATTGGGATCAATTTTCTTTTTTTTTTGGTTGCAATATACACACTAATTTGTGCCTTTGTAGTCTTCATAAAGACATCATCTATTTTTGTTGCCTATAGTATGCTTTGAATTTAAACATTTCTTTTTGTATAAAAATCAACATTCTAAGTGGCAGGATTTTTTTTTATTAAGTCAAATAATGTGTAGGAGGGCATTCAATCTCTGCTTATTTTATTTTTCTGTTTCTTGCTGGGAAGATTATTGCTCATTAGAAGTAATAACTTTAGTAGTCCCATAGCAGTAACTGTATGCAAATTTTATAAACAAATTAGGCCTGACTTTATTATAAGTGAGTCTGTGCAGAAAGGGGCAAAATACTCACTTTTTATAGATTCAATAAAAATCATACTCTTTAGGTCCCCTGAGAACAGTTCTGTGTCCTAGGAGAGGCATTCCACCTTAATGGCTAGAAAGCAATTGAAGCACCATCCCACATAATCGAGTCAAATTCTTTCTTACTAACAATATTTAGGCTAGATTTGATAAATCATTCACCTACAGGTTATGGACTCTCGAAGAGCATTAAACAATATCCACGAGAAACTATTATGATCAATTTCCCCACAATAGCGAGAGAAATAAAATGCTGATCATCTATTCATTCATGTAGTTCATGCTTCACTACATGTGCTTAGAAATGCCAATAAAGGAAAACTAAAGGCAGGAGGGATATTCTTACAGAGAAATGCCAGACATACCCTGTCTAACCTTCTAGCTTCTATATGTCTAAGCAGCTGTTGTCTCCAGTCTGCAGGCATTTTACCACAGCTCTCCTCTCCCTTCACAGGAGTGGGCCTCGTCTTTATATCACTGTTATCTGATGGCTTGTCACCATAGTTACCCAAGTTATAGTCAGATGGTATTTTTTCCAAAAGAGCTGCCATAGTAGGCCTAGCTGAAACTGGCCTGGTCTGGGAGGCACCGTAACTCTCTGTACTGTAGCTTCTTGCAGACAATGGCCTCCTCTGGGTAAGGTTTTTAACTGGAAAACTTCCCGCCTGAGCTTTCACTTCTTGATATGAAGGGTGTTCATCTTCATACCTGCCATTCCTTTTCAGGAACTGGGACTCAGTCACTGAAACGCTGCTTTGGCGATCCAGACCGCCCCTATATGGAGGTCTGCCGTACCTATCGCTCGGAGGCAGCTCATGAGGTTCACTGACCCTTCTAAACATGGCCATTTCTGTGGAGCTCGCCAGGGAGTCGGCTCTTCTCAGGAAGCCTGCCCTGGCACCTTGGCTTGCGAACTGGGCATTCACCACAGCATCCTCATTCACCGATGGCTGAGAAAATGAAAACATTTGCTCCATGGGTGGGTATCCTCTGTAAGCTCTAGGACTAACCAAATCCTTGGCGATGTTTTTGCCGGGCTGTTGCACGTACTCGGAATTGTGTTGAAAGGGGGGCGGTATCCTCTTTTCGGCTTTAACTTCCACTGCTCCTTGGGGATTGAAGCTTTGGTCAAACTGATAGACTTTTTTGGTCATGGACGCTTTTTGTTGCTGTGGCCCTTTACTACTTCCATAAGTGAGCATCTCGTCATCCAGCATCGGCACTGACTGGCTTCGAGACATACTGGACATACCATGCTCTGGTCCCAACATTTTATCTGGCCGTTCATGACTTCCTAAGTGATCACTCCCAGTGGCATAGTTTTCTAATGGTATATTATACACCTTGTATGTACCAATGTCAATCTCATCGATACTCTGTGACTTTTTGAATTTATTGGACTTGATATCTTTCATGAGTGGGGAAAGCCTCTCTGTGCTTTTACTAATGGAAATAACACCTTTAGATGATTCTGGGCGGCAGTGGATCTGAGAAAAGACATTGCTAAGACTCCTGTTGGGATTGGAATCGTGATACTCCCATGGTACTCCTGGAGAAAAAGGACTAGGTATTTCAGCAGATTCTTTTATATGCTCTTTCCTTTCAGGCAATGGGCTGGTGGTGGGGGTTGTCTCTAATTTGGAAGGGAAAGCGGTCCTGTCTTCAAAAGGACTAGGGGTTCTGGTCCAATTCTGCCAAGGATTGGAAGGAGGCACTTCTGTTTCTGGCGTGTGTCTGTGTGTAGACTGCTCAAGTTCCAGGGGAACACCAACAATCCTATCCTGCCTAATCAAAGGCCTGCGTCCGTGAGAAGATGTGCTTCTAGATTTCGAACTTAAGAGAGGATTGTTGTTGGCATTCTCGCCTGTGGTCTCCTCTGCAACAAACCCTGTGTTATCATAATGTGAACCGTCAGTCCAGTTGTCAGTGAAGGCGTCGCTCATTGGCAGCCGGTCCGGACGCTGTGGTAGATTCCCTGGGGGAACAGCCTCCCGCTGGGTGAGCAATGGCTTTGAGTCAAGAGGCTGTGGGAAAGATTGTGCAATCCTGTAAAGACAGTGGGAAGAAGAAATATGAAAACGAGGAAGAGCTGAGTCTTTGCCAGAAAGAGAACAAGCAGCCCAGAGTGCCACAATCCTTTATCGGATGTTTAACGGGTCATTCATCCATACCTCATTTACAATTAAGGTGCACTGTTATTTCATGTCTGCCCCCCCCCCCCCAAATCCATCCCTTTTCCTTGTTCTTTTTTTTTTTTTCCCCTTGTAATCATTACCTTATAACATAGTATATCATTTACTTACCTATTTTATTTATTGTGTATTGTGTGTCCTCTGCCCTCCTGAGGGCAGAGATTTATTTATTTATTTATTTTCTCTTCAGGCCTAGCATAGTGCCTGGCACATAGTAGCTATTAAAATACATATTTGTGGGATGATTAAATGAATGAAAGAAATAGATAGGTCTTCAGTAATGGTCCTAACACTTGTTTGATAATTAGAATCGCCCAATTCTTGGTCCTCATTCCTGCAATTTCTGATTCAGTACTTTTCCAAACTATTACTGGTCAAGAGTACCTTTCCTATAAATATTTGATATAGCCCCTGAACCCAAACTGTCTTCAGGCTACATTTATTTGAAGGCCAGGTATTGAAAACACTGAATTCATTGTTTAGGGAACATGTTTTCCTAGAATATAAATTATATCATGACTTTTGGCCATTGGTTTGTTTATACCAGTGAGCACAGTGTTTCTAGAAGATGCTCATTTTTCTAGGCTTATTCTAAACTGTTTGCACACTAATAACATTAAATTATATATATATTTTTTTTATCAGTGAGAGAAAGACTTTTAAGTGCTCTTGCTAATTAAAAACTAGTACATTTAGAAATAACCTTCCAAAGCACCTCATTAATCTCAGCTTCTATCACAAATAATGAACTTACAAAGTGAAAGAGTTAAGATTTTTATGATGGGCACTGATAGGGAGAAATAGTTATCCATTAGTTACCAAAGAACATATTGCTAACAGTACTGATATTATCAATAAAATATGAGTGATAATCATTGACTACCTTTATCATATGATGATTTGTATTTGTTGCCTGTACTGTAAAACATAGCAACAAGGTAAAAAACAAGAGAATAAGAACTGGGTAATTACTACCTTATTGGTTCGCTTTATTGTGCTCTTTGGTTTTTGATTTTTATCTGTAAAATGGAAGTAAAATAAGGTAGGAACCATTTTGGAAAGAACCTAACTTTTCCATGTGGTAAAAAGACAATGATGATGATGATAACAATGAAAATTTTAGTGAATATTTACTTTGTACTAGGCACACAACTGCTTTCCATGCATCTTAGTTTAATCCATTTGGGATAGTGAGATGCCCACGTGTGTCATAAATAAGTATTGGGCAAACAGGATTTTTGGTTTCTGATTTTTAAAATTCTGTTTTTTTTTTTTATCTCAACCTGATAATCTCTTACCAACTCTCCCTTAAACAAAGGTTTTGCTGTATAAAATGGATCCATTGTCTCCTGGAAATCCCGGGGGGACTGTGTTTGCTTACCTGACCCATCCATCTGTCTTCTACACCATTCATGTGCTGAATATAATTCAAAAATTAAGATCCCATTTTTTAAAAAAAAGTTGTTGAAAGTAAGCGCTTGGGAACAGAAAAAAGGGAATTCTAAACACACCTGTTACCCCATAAAGAATTATGTACTGCATCTTTAGCTGTTGTCTGCAAGGACCCCACTTTAACCCGCGTGTTAGAGGATCCTGAGGAAGCCTGGGAAGGCGAGTAGTCTGAGTAAGTGCCTGAGGAAACACTGTTATTCAGACAGTGAGTTTTGTCAACTTCAGACTCATCAGTTGATTCTGAAATGTAAAGGGGAAAATGTTATAATGCTATGAACATTGACAATAATGAACACAGAAAAGGAAGTATGAGACAGATAGTATAACAATGTTAGGAATATATATTTGTAAAATATTTCTATAGACTATGATGAATCATAAGTTACGACTGGAGATTAATCATGCACATGCATTTGTGGTACATTTTCCACATCAGGTTCGCAATGTTACCTTTTTTGTCCTTCCCTAGCAGAACAAGTTTGGGTGGGTACAGAGGGGTCTCAGCTAATGAAGGGTGAAGTTCCCCAATCCTCATTTCATTAGCTGGATGAACAAAAGAATCCTGAGAGATATAATAATATAGGACAAGGAAAGTAAACATTTAAACATTGGTTAACCAAGATGGCAGTATCTTTATTTGGCTCTAGACTATAGGTCACTGTGGAGCGCTGGGAGAAGTGAGTCACATGTTTCTCTGAGGTAAGTACTAAAATGTTTTGTTTTTCTAATTTAAATGAGTCCATTTGTTCATCAGACATATTTTGAATGCCTTTTTATATGCCTGGCACTGTGCAAAGAACTGTAGAGTTTCCAAAGAAAGACAAAATGTCACCCATGTCCCTCGGAGACTTACCATCTAACTGGGGAGATGAGATACATCTGTATTAACACAGGACCGAATTATGATAAGCGGTATGTGAGTATATGATACATACATGCATATGCATGTTATATTTATAAATGTAAGAATCTAAGGGGGCAGCTCCATTAAAAGTTTTAAGAGGAAAGTCCATCATGGACCAACTAAATTTCTTTTTATCCTCAGCTGTCCTCATGAACAATTGGGTCCTTTAAATCCCACTTTTATTGCCAGCCCCCTCTTAACTTCTGTTTCCCAAGTGATCTTATCCTCCATTTCTTTAGTTCTATGATGACTTCCTCCTAAGGTTTCTAGTTGTCTCGTGATTAATCTAGCTTGCTAAATCTTCATCTAAATCCATTCATTGAGTGTAATGAGCAACACAGGTACAAGAATGTAACTTTATAAAGACAAATGAACATGTTAAAAAAGCCCATGAATTTTAAACTTCTATAATCAAAATGATTATTTCCAGTTAACCAGATAGTGAGAGAGCACTGAGGTAAAATACCAAATTCCCACTTTCTTATGCCTATAAAAATGTCTTGTCTATGCCCATGGGGAGGTAGTGGTATAAATTTATGCATGGCAATTATCTTTATGTCTTTTTTACTTAAACTCAGGTTAATTTGAATTCAAAAAACTAACTTTCAGTATTTTCTAGTTTTCTTATTAATTAGTACTTGTTAGTTTAAAACATTAAGGCAACATATTTAGAAATATTTTATTAAATCAATGAAAGAATATACTTGAGCACAAAAATATAGTAATGAAATGTGTTCTACCTTCTAACTAATTAATTACAAACAGAAAATCTTATTATATATTTTAATGTCCCACATAATGAGTGACAGGGTCACGTCTTTGGGTATTACAAATAGCCATTTCTTTAATTCCTGGCTTAAGTTCAATTTTTTGGTTTGGTTTTGGTTAGGTTTGTATAAGAATATTTGCCTGTGAAAAGCCTGGTTATATATATCTGATACTTGTTAATTATTTTAAAAAAATATTTCTAGTCGAACCTTTCATTTCCTACAAGTGAGACTCAGCAAGGTCAGGGTTATAGAGATAATTAGACCAGATCCAGCATAGAGGCTTCAATTCTCAGGTTTCTGTCCAATAACCTTCCCTTATATTGAGCTGTTTTCTAGTGAGCTCCACTGTGAGCACATTACAGACATTTAAAATCCCATTCCAGATTTGAAGAGAGGTAGGAAAGACAGAGGGATTGATGGAAATTCCAGAGATGAAGAGGGAAATCTGTTTTCATGGATTTTGAAAAGTATTTCAAGATATTATGATAAAGTTTTAAGGTGACAGAATAGAGGGTAAATGCCTTTACACATCTTTGTAGAAATTTATAAGTAGAAGCAGACACAAGTTTGAGAAAAGTCATAAAATATATTAAGGTTTATAAAAAAATATTCAATTACAAGGTGGCATATTTCTATTCCATTCCTGTTTTATCATTTATTAATCAGGTTATCTTGGGTAAGTCAGTGTACCTCTTTGTACCGTATTCAATTAGTCAGTAAAATGAAGGTAATAGATGAAGGTAATAGATGGAATTAGTGCTATTTTCTGTCTAGTATTAAGTCTATGAATCTAAATATAACTTATTTGTTGAAATAATACTTTAAAAAGGAAATATTTTTATGATACCTGATACTGAAGGGCAAGAATTTTGTTTCAGTCAACAAAAGAACTAAAAGAGCTGTACAAGCATAGAAATGTAAATTAAAGGTTTCATTACTTTGTTTTCCTCATGATTTATACATTCAGTTTCCAAGTTATCTTGTATGTATGGATCAATTTTTTAAATTTGTTTCCCAAGACTGTGGCTGGAGCTTGTCGTGGTAGCTGTGATCTAACTCGGATCCAAGTCTCTTGCTCTGCTAAAGAATTTCTACTTTGAATCAAAAAGAGTGACTCTAGTGACTAGGAAGAGACGAGGATATCAGCTAATCATGAGTTTGCACCTGTTCTCCAGAGTTCTGTAGCCCTCCACGTAGGAGGAGTAACACTACTGAAGCAAGAACAGTGGATTCTCACTTACCCAGTTAGACACTTATCTTCATGAGCAAAATGATAATAATGATGATGCTGATGTTGAAGATGATGATGCCATTAGTTATGGAGAATCTATAACATATCTGCTACTGCTCTACTATGTTCAACACTTAATCTGTATCATCTCTGTTAATTACTTAATTGCTAACCTAGTTCTTTACTGTTATTTATCATTTTTAAGTTATTCATTATCATCATCTTTGTCTTACAGTTAAGGAATTGCAGGCTCAGAGAAGTAAAGTCATAATTCCAAGTCCCAAACTCAGTGAGCGGTAGAGCCAATATTTTAACTGAGATTTGTTCTAGTGGAAGGCCTTCTGTGTGATACTATGTATGCTATATTGTCTACCCTAAGAAAAGCTCACCTTTCCTAATTGGACTTCACAGAACAGACAAGTTAACTGTCCAAAGAAGGAAATGAGTTGTTGATTTCATCTCTATAAATTCTTTTATAGAGACTGGAGGAGTTAAATTCATGTCGGAAAAGTGGGTGAAGCTTTTGGGGCTACTTCTATGGTGAAGGCAGTGGATGTTATTGGTCAGGAATCAAATATAATGAGGTCCCATTTTAAGCACATCGAACCATATTTGCTTCTGGTAAGGAGACAGAAGAGGGGGGAAAGAAAAGGTATGATCTCTTTTTTCTTTAACCCATTGACCTTGTGTGTTCAAACTAAATCGCAGCTGTCACTGCTGTAGGGAAAGGAGCCTAAGGTAGAAGTGAGGGGGGGAACAAAACTTATGACTGAGCTTTCAAGAGTCCGGGTCTGGTATTAATAAAAGCATTTAAGGGGGCGCTTGGGTGGCTCAGTGGGTTAAAGCCTCTGCCTTTGGCTCAGGTCATGATCCCAGGGTCCTGGGATCGAGCCCTGCATCCGGCTTTCTGCTCGGCAGGGAGCCTGCTTTCTCCCCTCTCTCTCTGCCTGCCTCTCTGCCTACTTGTGATCTCTCTCTGTCAAATAAATAAATAATATCTTAAAAAAAATAAAAAAAAATAAAAGCATTTAAGGACATTTACCCAATTAAAGGTAATTGACTACTCATTATTACCAGGAAATAGATGTGTTTCCTCTATAGAAAGAAATTGGGCAGAGTCTCCTAACAAAGGAAAAAGTCCAGAACCTTTATGAACACGGTGGACATAGTAAATAAGTAACCGGGGAGAAGTTTTCTGTAATGCAGAATAATGGCTCATAAAAGGGTTAAAGGCAGATGGGCAGGATTAGCACATCATTCTCTTGTGGAAGGGAAGTTCTTTGCCAAGAACTGTGCTTGCAGCTATGTAAAAATACTTGTTTTCATCTCTACAAAACTCTAAATGTTATTGTTACCTGCATTTTTAAAGATACACAAAGCAAAGCTCAGACAGTTTTCAACGACTTGTCAAGGTCACAAAATTGGTTAAAACGTAGACTCAAGATTTGAATTAATGTCTGCTAGACTTGAATGCACTTCCTCTTGTTCCCAAACTGTGCTCCAAGGTACCTCTGATGCTGTTATTAATGCACAGGGGTACATGAGTTGTTTTAAAAATTTGAGGGAAACAAAACAATACTTGAAATCAGTCAGACACTATATGAATTGGTGGCTCTCAGTTTCAGTATTAGAATGCACTTTCCTTTTGATGACAATCTTTGTGAAGTTGGGTTTTTGTGTTGCTGTGATCAAAAATCAAGTGCTATTTGAAAATCAATGTGAAACAGAATTGTAGTACCTGATATGATTCAAGGTTTGAGAAGATAAGTGGTGTCCCACAGGTGCACAAATTTCATTAATCAGTTTTGTTATTTAAACATGAAATAAAACTACTATTTTCCCTTTAAATTTATGTGCATTATTTTTCAAATGACCACTGGACAGGGCATAAATATGTATGAAGTTGCTCAAACCTAATACTTAATGAATGGAGCTGTTTGGTACTTTTTTGGTCCATGGTCCTTGCAACAAAATTACTAAGACACTAAGTATTTGTATACCAAGATTTTTAGAACCCCTAGCCTTTACTTATTTTAAGTCATAATTTATTTACCATACCATTCTCCTTCCTTCCTTCCTTCCTTCCTCTTTCCTTGCTTTCCTCACTCTCCTAATATTCTTCATCATGATGTTTTGCCTTTACTCATAATATTGTATTAATGTGTTAATATGGTAAATTGTTGTTTTTAAAATACATGCTATTCAACATATAGGTGATAAAATATAACCAGGTATGGCATTCAACACTCAATAATGATTAATTTGACAAAAACTTAAGAGAAATTGTTCTTCCCTCAATTAACTTCTAATTTGACAAAGAGACACGTTATCAGTATTACAACACTAGACTCTATCAGTTGTTCATGTACTCAGCAAATATTTATTGTGTCTGACTCTGTACTAGGCACTGTGTTACACACCAGAAAGACAATGATAGACAAGACATACCTGGTTCTTGCCCTCATGAAACTCAGTCTGAAGTTAATAAACAACATAATCATAAATGCTTTCATTATCTTTAACACGAATTAACAGGATGATGTGATAGAGGAATCAGAGGTTCTACTGACCATGGTGCTCAGGGAAGACCTTACTGTTGAGGTCATCTTTAAACTCAAATTTGGAAAGATGCAGAAGTGCTAGTCCTATAAAAAGCTGGGTGCTAAAGACTGAATGGTTGTGTCCCCTCAAAATTCATAAGTTGAAACCTATATGATGATATTTAGAAGTGGGACATTTGGGAGGTGATTAGGTCATGAGTGAAATTAGTGCTATTATAAGAGACCCTAGAAAGCTCCCTATCTCCTTTCAAAACTGTATGAGGTCAGAGAGAGAAGACGGTCATCTATAAATCAGGAAGTAGGTCTTTACTAGATGCTGAATCTGTTAGGACTTTGATCTTGGACTTCTTAGCCTCCAGAACTATGATAAATAAATGTTTTTCTTTATAAACCATGTAGTCTATGGTATTCTTTTATAGCAACCTGAATGGACTAAGACACTGGGAAAAGCAAATGTAAGCTTCATAAAACTTATATAAAGGAATATGGAGGTAGAAGACAACCTTCATACCTCCTTGTCCTGCTTATTCATATGCCCCTCCCCACTGTTTTCTTTGTCTAGCATAACACATACTAAAACTCTTCGCATAGGGTTGACAAATAGAAAGACATCAAGAAATGTTGATTTACTTTTCCTTTTCCTTTTCTCTGCTGCATTTATAATCTATTTACCTTGTTTATTCTTATCATTTTCTGCTTCTGGTTCTACTCACCTTATTCTTTTTTCCTTGGTTTTCCATATTTAACCATATGGATAAATGTATCATGCAATGTGTGATATTTTCTTCCACATTCTTGACAGTATGAACTAAATAATTACTTTAAAATGTCATACAAGTGCAAAACATACAATAAAATGCTTCATATACACTGATCAGCTGGACACTTGGCTATCTATGTTTATTTTATGTGGAAGTTGAAAATATGGAGTGTGGCCCCTTTATCTGGGTGAGCAATTCAAAAAGGGAGGATGATAAAAAAGCAACAGTTTCACTTTGTTCTAGGATGGGTAAAAGCTGGGGAAAGAAGATCTAGAATCTCAATTTTAGAAAAAGTATTGAAATTACCAGTGAAATTTCTATTTAAGAGAAAAGGCCAGGAGAAGAAGAAAACTAAGAAAAGTTGGGGTAAATCACTATAAAGCTTAAGACTGAGTTTCAATTAGATAGGAAACAAGTGTTTTTAAGAAGGGAAAATTAGATTTGGGTCTTAAAAAGATCATTATTAGGGAATGTTAACTGAACTGGACTGAATTAAAAATTCGTATTCTCTGGGGTACCTAGGTAGCTCAATCAGTTAAGCATCTGCCTTTGGCTCAGGTCATGATCTCAGGGTCCAGAAATTGAGTCCCTTATTGGGCTCTCTGCTCAGCAGAGAGTCTGCCTGTCCCTGTCTCTTTGTTCTTCCCCCTGCTTGTGCTCTCTCTCACTCTTAAATAAATACCATCTTTAAAAAAACCAGTTTATTGACAAAGTAATGAGGGGGCTGGGGACAACGTGAGCCAAGAAGTTGACAGTTTTTATAATAATGCAGAACAGAATTGAGGGCCTGAGGAGGTTGAGGAGATACACTTAGATGAAAATACATAGATTTAGGTGACTGGAGAGGCAGTGAGTAGAGAGAAAGAAGGAAAAAGAAATCAAATACCTTTCAATTTCTAACTCGAGTAAACTAACAAATAATGGTGTTAGTTAGCAGAGATCAGGACTGGGCATATAGGAGCAGAAGCAAATTTGGGGAAGAAACATTAAATTTAATTTTGGATTTTTCAAGTTTTAAATGCTTTTGGAATAATTTTAAGATTTATTTTCTCAGTAGGGTTATCACTAAATTTATGGCCAAAACCATCTTTTCCTTGCTTCATCTATCCTAACCCTGTATTAAGCAATTTTAGAATCTTCTTATTTAAAGTAAAATCACTCAGTTTATGGGTTAAGCATGACCTCACAATCATTTTAATGTTAAACTGTGATTGCATGAGGTTTAAATATGAAGTGTAGTTGTAGTTAGTGTGTTCCTCCTAAATGTCGGCTTTGTTCCTTTTTATATTATTGCAGTATCTTAGAGATAAAAGAAAAGTCTGTTTCTCTTCTATTGCCTATCTCTGATATTTTAAAAGGAAAGAGTACAATAATACAATAATATTGATTTCATTCATGTCATTTGCTTATTTTGCAAAAAACCCCCCTAAAAGTAGGGAAATGAGTATTTACTGAAGTTTTCCTCCCTGGATACCAAGCTGTAATCTTCTTTTCTGGGGCAGGCTGATCCCTCCACTGGCAGGTATTCGCACCGTGCTTACTTTTGCTCAATCTTTTTTCCCTTTGTCTGGAATGACTTCCTCTCTTTCGACTTTAAAAGAAGCACCCCATTTTCAATATGCACTGCAACCTTAAACTGTTTCACACAACTTTTTAATTGAGTGGCAGTGATCAGGTCTCTTTCCAATTTCTTAAAGTACTATTATACGCTCCATCCCACAACTAATCACGCGATCGTAGTTCAGATACTGTGTTCTCTAATCACTGCATCTGTGGTAATTTTACTTGGCAAGGCTCTAAATTACTTGGGGACTGTGTGCACATTTTATATTTCTTTTCTCTCTCTCACAGTGTTTAGCACAGTGCTAAATATACAGTTGGTGTTTAATCAGTGCAACAAATTGACGCTGTGAAATGCAGATTTGTAAAAGAGTTTCACGAACTTAGATTTTTGAGAAGTAGATATAGTTACTTCTAGATGTACTCATATCAGGTATGTCTCTAATGAAGATAAAAAGGTGATAACCAAATTAGCTGAAGAGTGGATGAGATAGTACAGAGGTGGCATAAATGTAGTTGAATTCTTTTCAGACCACACAAATGGGTAAGGATGAACATCTAGTTTATTCTAAAATATAGGAATTAAGTTTCACAAGGCTACATCCAGAAAAGCTAAATTTCAAACTTATCTCCTCTTTGTCATGTTTACAGTAGTGTTTCTTATAAAGGTTTTAATCTAAACACAGAAACAAACAAAAAATGGCTCTAAATCTGATCGAGAATTTTACTGAGATTTGCAGAGTAAAAAAAAAAAAAAATCTTCATTTAGTCTTTTCTAATGACTCATACAATAAAAGTTTGGGGTAGCCAAAAGAGTATAGTGAAAATGATATAATGCACTTACTGGCAAGGCCTAGCTGAGTGAGCAAGTTATTCCTTCTGTGTGTATTGGAACTTTTGGAGCTGTATTAATAATTTCAGACCATGAGGGTGTCATTTATCTGTAATTGATTAAATGCAACCCTCATAGTTTGAAAAAGTAGAGAGACTCATTTGTATTTCAGGGGAATAAATGTACTTATCAGAGAAGATCTAATCAGTTAAAAAAAACCATATAATTTAGTAATTCCAAAAAATCCAAACCACACTGGCAATTACCAATAACCTTGAAATACCTCCACTGTTATCTCCTTTGGGGCTACAGGCCACTTGTGTTCATATTTTTCTTTCACAGTTTGCTCCGTGTTAGCAGTTGGATTTGAATTCTCAACACGCACTCCATGGCTTGGCTTACCCACCAGATTTTGTACAGATTTTACCATATTCTTTAAATCCTCTGGGTAAGGAGTTGGATATCGTTTTAGGTTTATTTCAACCTAGAAGTTTATAAAAAGAAATTTAACATAAAAATACCTTCGGCAAACATGTTCATAAAACTATTCCATTTCATGTGCAGTAGTAAAACCAAATGCAATATAGTGAGTGTTGAGCTGGCTGAGAAAATGTAGAGCAGAGCACATAGTGTTCTTTGCAATTTTGCCCTCATGGGGCCTCTTCCCACCCTGCCACCTTCTAGATTAAAAACAATTTTGGGGTTATATTCTATCGTTAGACCTACCCTGCAGCTGGTTGCAATAGCAGTAGGTCAGATACATAAGTAACTGGTAATCCAAAGATTTTCAGTGTTCTATTAGGTGTTTTTACACTTTAGAAGCTGTTCCTTCCCTATCTTAATTATTTATTAGTAGTTATTTTCATGTTAAAGCTGTCTTTGGAATATCAACATAGACGATAAGAGAAGACCCCAAAAGATTTACAAGAAGAGTTTATCACGGATTAAAAAATGGGGAATTGACAGTATCTGCTACCAAATGTTCATTAGCTCTGTGTTAATTAGCATGTTATACCAAAAGGTCAGGCAGCTAAGTCTTGTAAATACCTAAAAAGAATAGGCTTCAGGGTGACTTTTACATTTAGCTTTTACCCTAATAAAGTAACATGCTTTGTGGGTAATGTCTTAAAATAAGAGGAAAATTAAAAATTGAGGAGATTTTCTAAGATATTCTAGATAAACATGTAAATTTTGGTTTATATTACCCAGTTATTTATTTCTAGTCTTGAATTCATTTTTGTTGTGTCAAGCTGACTTTAGGGAACATATATATTAACGATTATTCTTCACATTTAATTCAGAAAGAGAAAATATGAGACATTTCCAATAGAAAATCCCATTATCAGAATATTTAAAATTTCCTTAAATTGGAATAAATAAAGTATCCATGGCGAGTAAAAAAGAGTGGGAAGGAAAACAAGGAGCAGATTTATTTGTCCCGGCTTATTCCAACTGTCATATCTTTTTGCATCTGAGTAGAACCAACTTTACAAAATGGAATGGTTTATGTGATTGTGGTGACTATGTTTCTGTGGAAAGTGTGTTGGGGGGTAGGTTGAGAGGAAGGGAGAAGAAAGCAAATCTGAAGAAGGATGGAGGGGAATGAGAGGAAAGGAGAAAGTGGGGTGGGCATACACATACCACCCACCCACACCCATGTAATTCATGGGATGTAAGAAACTATGATGGTGGAATAGATCTGAGGATTATAAATATGAATTCAAACACTTTTGCTCATCTGCAGTTTTAACAAATCCACCAACTTTGTTATATTTATTCTTCCTTGTGGCTCATTTTCCATATCAAATACTGAAATTGGACTCCACATGATGACTTCTAACATTCCTTTCAGTATAATACATAAAAAATTCTTTTTCCAATAGTTTTTGGAAAGTTGAGGAAAACCCAGATAATTTTACTAGTATAAGTACTGTTGTAGTCTTTTACACTTCCAAACAAATAAGAATGAAATTAATAATATATAGAAATAAAGCTACCGTTTAAAAATATAACCCAAGAAAAAGTTAGAGTTCTCAGAAAAAAAGTGTAAGTTGTTAAAATGTAATATAAATATAGCTCAGGGTACTTAATTTGTAAAGCATTCTTAAATAAACATAAAAAGAATGATATCCATGCTAGACAAAGTCCATTGGGATGCATGCATTCTTGGATCTGCTGTTTAAATTGGTATTAGAAATGTTAATCACAGATTAAGTCTAATTTTAAATTACATTGTTGAACTCATTTAAAAGTACTTGATAGCAAAGGCCTAAAGGTCAAAAAACTACATTTAAAAAAATATAGATTGTGGAGTGGTATGGCTATAATGCCAATTAAGAACATCTTTTAATTTTTAATGACCAATGGTATATGAATGAAAAGTAATTTTCATGTAAGACAATAGATTAAAATTTTATGTACCTTAAAAAATACTCATTGCTAAAATTACACTTCTAAAGTGAATAATGTAATTTATTTTTTGTAGATGCTATGTCTCATCTGACACAGTGAGATGACTATATACTAATGGTCATATTGCCAATATTTTCTGGTTATTTTATAAGCATGTTAATATAATATTTTAGTCACATCATCAGAATATGTTTGGGTACTTTATCTCTGAAAAATATTTAAATTTAGAAACAGAAGCAGATTTGTCAGGCTAATGAAGCTTAAGCTTTAGAGCCTATCACCTGTGTATGCTTTTTCCATAGTCTTGTGAGGGGTCCTACTTTTTTATTTACATGATTATTTCATATTCTTTTCCTTAAAGAAGCCCTTCTCTGAACTGTGGGAGTTTCAGGTCCTATAAAACTTGGATTTTTTTCCACCTAGACAACAAGCTCCTTGCTTCCCATTTACTAGTCTACCAACAGAACTTGCTGGACGTGGAGTCAGGAAACCTAAATCTAAGCCACAGATTTACCCCCGAGAAGCTGTCAACCACTAATTTTTCTGTCCAGTTTCTGTTCGTGTAAAATGGGAATGATAATATCTTTAGTTAATCTAGAACTAAAATGAGATAATAACTATGAAAATCTTGGAAATGTATAAATTCTATACAGAGATTAGATACTATTTTCTAAAATCAGATTCTACTTAGGTATTTTTAAAATCTGAATTTTCTTGGCAGTTTATATTTTACTACATATAACATATATATATGAATGTGTATATATATATACACACACATATATATATACACATATAAAACTCCATACTACCTGTAACAGTTTGGACTTTTTCCAGATTGCGTATAGCAACAACTATCATTTAGTCAGTATCTGCCATCTGCCAGGCACATGCAAAATGTTTTATAAAGATATTTAAATTATTAATAGTTATTTATATAATAAATAATTCTTATTTTATTGTTTATTGTTTACCATAGATTTGAATATAAATAAACTATAAATAATTATAATTATTAACATTCATTAAATATTTATAATTAATTATAATTAAATATAGTTTAAATTTTATAATCCATTGTAGCAGCTGTTCCTTTTCCCCTGGGAAAATATGGGCTCAGGCACTGAATAGGGCTCAGGCACTGTAAGTTCCTTGCCCAAAGTCATACAACTCAGGTCTTTGACTCCAAAGCTTATGTTGTGTTACTCGGCTCAAGGCTATTCTCTGATATAAGTAAAGCACATATTTGTATAATCTTGTAGAAAAAAAGTGTTGTGTAACTCTAAAATATAAATTTTATTGAGTTAAATAACAAGATAATTTCAAATTTTTAAGCAGTTATTTTATAATTTCTTCTTAAAAGAAACTATAATATTTTAGAATTGTTATGTTTGTAAGCTCTGTAAAAGCACATTTTATACCCTTTTACAGATTGTTTTGCCTATGCCTTCCTACTTTTTAACTCTTATGCAATGCTTCAGAAATAAAAAAAATGATCATAATACAATATTATTAATACTTCAGTCATGCCCAAATAAAAGTAGTTTCTTTATATTTCTAAATACATAGACTAGAAATATTCTCTCATTCTAATATGGGATGGAGAAATAATGTAAATTCATTTATGGTATAAATGGGAAAAAACTGTCAATTGTTCTTATGAAAATGTTGCATATATCACTCACCATAAAGTATTTGTTCATTTTACATATACATTTTATTAAAATGCAAGATTTTCATTGCAATGTTTCTTCATTTTAATTTTAGAAAAATAGAAATGTTTTACAACATTCTATATATCTCAGATCTTTAAAAAAAAAAAAAGTGCAGTAAATGCAAATAGCAGCTGCAAGATGTTGGAGACTCCCAAAAGTTTAGCAATAGAAGAATTTGTGTTAATAGCTAGGGCATTTAGACATGGTATCTTGAATTCTCAAAGAACTGTGGTTTTCTTATATAATGATTAAATTCTTATTTGGTTTGACTATAAATTCCAGTAAGAGAAGTAATAGTTGATGCTTTGATGACTGATCATTAGGGATCTTATTCTGGGAATTAATCAGAACATTTTACATAGAAAGGAAGCCTATAGGAGTTTTAGTTAGGATTCTCAGTTGACCTTATATTGCAGAAATAATTTAAGACACAGAGTAAGACTCTAGTCCATTGCATGTGGATGGTAAAGCTTACCAAAAATGTAGTGTCCTTTCTCATCCCATGAAGACATTTTTTTTTTTTCATTGAATTTTAAACACCCAACCCACTGAGATAAGGAAGCCCTATTTGCCACAACTCCCAAACCAATCTTCTCTTACAGGAATTGTCATAATCTGTGCCTTCAAATTGGAGGGAAATTGATGCTTTTCAACAATGTCCATCTTTGTGCTCAAAGTCCACTCAAAGCAAATTTCAATTCAAAGCTCATGCTATTTTAAGAATCAGGTTTTAGTTACTTAATCTCCCTCTGAATTGATAATACAAAAATGTGTGCGTGGTGTGGGGGCAATTTAGATTTTATCAATAGTGTCATCAACATTCTGCCCAACTATTGGTATTCCCACACTTTAAAGAAAAAGAAATCTTTAAAAATAAAAACATAAATAAAACTGAAGCACCCAAATAAAAAAATCATGCCATATATCCCACCATTAGGCACCTCATTATTGATGTTCCCTCCCCTCTGACTTGGTCTTCCCACCCCATTGCCAATGTCAACGAAC
Organism: Mustela nigripes; assembly: GCF_022355385.1. Taxonomy (NCBI): domain Eukaryota; kingdom Metazoa; phylum Chordata; class Mammalia; order Carnivora; family Mustelidae; genus Mustela; species Mustela nigripes. Next base: position 57,540,692 of record NC_081570.1, on the reverse strand, counting down.
AAAAACTTAAACTGAGGTCAAACATTGGCAATTGGATGGTTCCTATAGGATCAACATTTCTTACCCCAAATCATGCAGAACATACCCCATAAAACCACTGTTCCAAGGTTGCCTCTACATGGGGGATTCTCCTACCCCAAACACCTAGGCCTACCTGTCTGCCACTTAGAGAGGGAAGAGTGGTGGATTGTGCTGCAACTGGCAATGGAGTACACATGCTCCTTTCCTGCTGGAGGCCACTTATACAACCCCATGCCAGCTGTGGGTCATTCTGGGGGACGGGCATATCTTGGATCTGCTGATCACACCTGGCCCATGGTGTGCAGCAATCGCCAGACAGTCTGGCAGGTTGGAGAGTAATCCCACGCTGGCCCCTTTCCCAGGGGGCTTGGCAGGGGTGATCCTGTGGGAGAAGGAATCTCCATTTTCTGGGAGAAAGAGGAGCACTGTAGCAATACTTTCACTTTATCATTTTTCTACTCTTGATATTTTTTTTCACTCTGGGTAATGCATTTAAAACAACCATCAAAAAATTAGTTCGAACTCTCTGTAATAAAACAGTACCAATATCATATGAAGCTAACGGGTCACAATTTTTTCACACAATGCAGCATTCACACTACACTATACGCTCTATAAGTAGGGCATTATACTCTAGTCCATTTGGAAGCTGATGGCATAGGTCAGTGGTTCCTCTCTTAATTTTATATAAATAAAAGGTAAAATGGTGTTAAATTTAATGTATATGTAATGAACCAGAAAAGTGTGATTGATTTGGTGTAAGATTTCTGTATATTCCATTCATCATGCTTCCATGATGATTTATTTAGAAGTTTGTTTGTGTTCTAATTTGTCCAATAGCCAGTGGCATTGGAAATATTCAAATTAGTTAAAACCAAGTGTTTGAGGTTTTCGAAACAAATATTGTTTCACCAAAATATAAATAAACCAAATATAAATAAGTACAAAGAAAATTCAATCTAAAGTATAATGAGCCTACTCTGATTATAAACACACCTGACCACATAACACACAAACAGGGCTTCTAAATAACTGTTTGCATTTTATGTTTTCATTGACACATATACCAGAGTATATCAGAGTACTATTTTCTTGTTAGAGCCTTTGAATATGGATTTTTAGGAATAAGCATGTAGTTTTTGACATTCAGTGAGGTAAAAGAATGAATCAGAGGTCCAGTATAGAATGCATCATCCATTGGTTCTAGATTTAATGTATGAAATCTTAAAACTAGAACTGAAATGCTGTAAGGGTCTTTGTTTATTTTTAGTTTGGCAATGCTATTTCTAGAAATTCACAAATTAAAAAAAAATGTTTCTTTGGTTATTAGATAGCATTAACCAAGCATCCAGAAACATTTTTTTAAACCCAAATCATTAACAAAACTATCATTTTGATTTGGGAATCCATTTTGGATTTTTCACAATGATGTAGAGGTAAGCCTTGTCAATACCTTACTGTCTAAATCTAATAAGGTTCCAGGGTGTGTTGGTTTAAGAAAAAAGTTTAGAAAATGTGGGAATGAGGGGACAGAAAAAACACATTACACAATCTAGATCTGTTAATAGGATGCACATACATTTACTTAGGCAATTAGTCACTCAGAATGAGAGCTGTTAGTATTCATGATAGAAAAGGTACACAAATATTTCTATAAATGATTAGAGATTCAAGATGTTGCCATGATGACAATATGATGATCTGATGATAAAATCTCTTTAAATATCATTTAAATAATGAAAAAATATGGATTTTAAAGCTCCACTTTGTTATTTGACTTAGATTACTTCCAATAAAGGATTTTTAAAAAGATGTTTGAGGTGAAAAAATTGAGTATCACCTGCTATTAGGCACTTGCCTCCTTTAAAACTTGTTTTCTCATTTAAGAAAACTCATAAATTCTTCCCAGATACCGTAGAGACCTAAAATCTTTCGGAGATTTTAAAGCCAATATAACATATTAATCCACTGGCTCCTCCATAAATGTATATTTTGGTCCCATATGGTCTGCCTGGTGCCTTGCTTAGTGATTAAAAGAAAACAATTTCACTGTTTCAAAAATGTAATAAGGTTCGTAGGTAAAGCCTATCACCCAGATTCGTCTGTTTTGGTTTTCTCTCACCTTGAATCTCTTTCATGTTGTCACTCTGTAAGATGGGGTGGTATATCAAATTTGCTCAGTCAGAATTGGGACATTCTGAAGGACACAATGCTTTTCAAATTACCATCATGCTCTAATGAAGGAGACACAAAGATGTATCTGACCTTTAAGCAGAGGTCACTCAATTTGTCCCAAAGTCTATTTTAATAATAACAATGGATAAACAAAAATAATGAGAGGAAAGAAGAAACAAAATGAAAAGTTTCACCTTAACTTTCCCAGCATTTTCGTCATCTTCCTTTTTTTCTTCAAATTCAAAGGCAACAGTCATGCGTTGTTGTCTCTGCTCTTCCCACAGTGTAGGGTTAAAGCTGTCACTGTCTGACTGGAAATCTACAGTTAGATTCCAAAGTATTATTGCTTTTTTTACATGAAGTGTTATTTATAGAGCTTAGTACACTATTCAAAAAATGGCAATAGGTACTGCAAACAAGTACAAAAATTTTTAAAAAGGGGAAAATAAAGAGAAAGAAAGAAGGAAATAAAGGAAAAAAGAAGGAAAGAAAGAGAAGAGAGGGAATAAAATACCCTTGATATTTGTTACGTGTTTTCTTATATCTTAATTCAAATTCAGCTTTCCTAAGTACATATAAATTATATACTGGGATTGGGAAGTTTTCTAGTGTGGAGAACAGGTTCTCCAAAGGATAATAATAATAATAATAAAAAGAGAGTTGGAATATACATTTTTAAAACATTATTTTTTAATCTTCACACTAGCACACCAGTGATAGTACTAATATATCCTCAGTTTGTTAATGAGAAAACTCTCGCTAGCTTTAAGAGATTTGCTCAAAGTTGTACAGCTTCTCTGGGTCAATGCAGGATTCCGTTCCATGTCTGTGTGATTACAGAGCCTTTACCCACATTTGTAGCCACTAAATTCTATCAGGATTTTATAAAACATACTACATAACATTGGCTTTTCAGTAAAATATGTGTGATTGCAAGCTTTTCTTTTTGGTGTGTGTATGCGGTTGTGGGGATAATGAAGGGGAGCTTGTTTTTAGGGTAACTTTAAAATTACAGTCTCAAAACTAGTCTAAATATGTCTCAACAAAGAAAATAAGTGGCTTATAAATCTTTATTTTATATCAAAATATAGGCTGAAAATGCAATACAAGTACTTAGTTTAGTCTAAATTCTTTCCCGAAAGATGAACTTTATCATGTATTTCCTTTTTTTGTTGCAAGGGATTCTGAAAATTCATTTATTATACTTCTGTCTGAAAAGCCAAAGGGTAACTTACTTAAAGTTCAAAAAATTTTTCTATTACCACTCTTCTTTCCTCAAAGGAAAACAGAACAGAACATAAATCAGGCTAATTCCTTAACGTCATGACTTGCCTTACTAGATCTACCTTACTCCCTGCAATAAATGAGGAATTTAATCTATGAGACTGTATCTCAGAAATTACCAGGAAATCTGAGACTCTTTCCAATTTTCCCTACATTTAAAAAAATACTTTCATAATCTTAGGATACTAATATGATAATATAAGTAAAGTTACATGAATAAAAACAATCCTTACTTAAGGTTTTTCTTATAGCGTAAGTAGAATGGTGACTTCTCTTGTAAAAATTTAAAAACTCAGTTTTACTGAAGACTGAAAAAAATATGAAAACAATCTACCCTTTTCCTACTTTTGTAAGTCAAAATTTGAATAAAATATTCTAAAGTATCCCAAAATGATTCACTTATATTTACAAGTCAAAGACTAAAGATGTTTAACATAATTATCCCTGAAAATAGATCCATAAACAATGGATTCTGGACACTGAAAAGAAATAAAATAAAATAAAATAAAATAAAATAAAATGAAAAAAAAAAGTTGCTCTCATTCAAGTGGATTGGGTGGATTTAATCCATGGGTATATTAAAGTGGATCTACTCTTCTAAGAATTACCATTACTGTAAGACTAGAAAACACGTGTAGCTGCCTGTTCTGGCTTGGGCTAAGGAGCCTATTTGGAGTTCTAAATGGTAAAGGACAAACTTCCTTTAAAATTTTTGTGAAATTTGTCATCAGAAAGTATAGAAGATTGATTTTAAAAAAGGTTTAGATTTGCAATAACTATTCCTATCAGAGCTACTGACATCACTTAGAGAAACCCAACTTGGAAGAGAAAGAATGATCATTATTTTCAAGTCATCTCTTTATGGTTGACTGTTAACGTGAAATGAGTTGGGGCCTGCAATCAGTGGGCAGAATGTTTAAATTGTGTTCGTGAAATTGGTGAACACAGAAAATAAAAAGGTTTGTTGAACCTTCCTTAGGTCTGACTCTTAGCTCATTTCAGTTAGCTGGATACTCTAGTTAATGACCTAGTCTTGCAACCCCCCAAGGGAAGTTGTTCCTAGAAATCAATATTTTCATGTAAGATATGAAAAGGGAGAGTTACATTTTTTGGATTCTTATTTAAAATAATATAGTTGATGTTGATTTTGTATTGCGCAACTTTAGTGAATTCTTTATCATTTCTAGTAGTTTTTGGTGGAGTCTTTCAAGTTTTCTATATAGGTTTCGTGTCATCGGCAAATAATGAAAGTTTGACTTCTTCCTTGCCAATTATGAAGATAAGATTCATGCTTAGGGTTAACCCCTGGATGATTTATATGTGCCATGTAATTATTTTTATAGCCTTGCCCATGGGCCAGGATTCCTGGCCAGAGATCAGAATAAAATTAGTTCCTTTAATCCATAATTGTATAAGCATAGAAGAAATTTTTACTGACAATTTACCTTCATCACCACGAGGTTGCTGGGGAAACATGTAGTTAGTCAATACTCTTTGCTTTGTTTCTGGATGGGCTTCAGTTTGTAAAGGGATAAGGGCTTTGGACTAGAAGCAAAGAACACATAAATTAGAATAATAAGATAGCAAATATGAAGAATACTACTTTTATAGAAGATAATGGTCAATAGTCTGGCCTCAGTGAGCTGAATGAACAATTAAAACAAAGACAAGGAAAAAAGTAGTCAAATAAGAAAGGATTTCATAAAATAAGACTATTGCTGAGGAATAATCTCAAATTCTAAGGTCTTCATATTGAGAGTTTCTTTTTCTCTAGAATACACTTTTACAAAACCTATTCATCTTCACTGGTAATGTCACTTTTAATCTTAAAGAGACCCAGATGTATTACATTAGTTCAACTAAGTAAGATTTTGGTGTGGTTCTATACGCTTGTTCATTTTCACAAGCTGTTGCCTTAAAAAGATAAAAGGAAATTGCTATAAAATTCATGCTTTTGCAAGATTATCTATGAGTTTAAATAGGTTAAAACATAAGCATTTTTTTAAGAGAGATTTTTGTAACCAAAGACAGAGTCTGTGTAAAAATAAAGACCTGTAGTTTTTTATCTGCTATATCAACAATATATTTCTTATGGAGAGTAAGATTCCATTCTTTATTATTAATTTGATTTTAGAAATACTATCTGAAGGGTGTTTTAGAACTCTGATATTATACACTATACATATTAATATACTACATATATAAATATACTGGAAATGAGGATATCTAATGTTCAAAAAATCCACTTATTTCATGACATTTATCAATAGGAGTGAAGCACAAAGGGGATTTGGGATACCAATTTGCCTCATGAAATGGAGTCAGAAACACATTAAATCATTGTTCTAAATAAAAGTTAAATGATGCAGTCACTGTTCAGTTCATTCTCCCACAAGAATAATAAATCATGAAATTAGTGGATGTTTTTTCACAATGCAGGACTCTAGCATTGACTGCTCTATTAGCATAGCTCACATTGAATCCAGAAATGACTTATTTATAATGATACATTAATGCCTTGAAAAATCTATAGTTCGGGACGCCTGGGTGGCTCAGTTGGTTGGACAATTGCTTTGGCTCAGGTCATGATCTCGGAGTCCCGGGATCGAGTCCTGCATCGGGCTCCCAGCTCCACGGGGAGTCTGCTTCTCTCTCTGCCCTTCTCCTCACTCATGCTCTCTCTCCCTGTCTCTCTCTCAAATAAATAAATAAAATCTTTAAAAAAAATCTATAGGTCATTGATAAGATTTGAATTTGAATGACAACCTAATGTTTTTACTTAGCAGATGGAAGCAAGTGCTATAATGACTATAGGAGCACAAACATTATAGCGCTTACATTTTGTAGAGATTTATTTTATTTTTTCACAAAAAAAGCCCAACACCTAGAAGTCTGAACAATTCCTTTACCAATAACGTTGATTTTATCCTCAGGAAATAATGATAAGAAACTAAATTCAAGATGATTTGTTTTTATTTGACCATTCATATTTGGGGATAGCTGTTTCAAAATTTAGGATTATAAGAAAAAAGTTAAAAAAGACCAATAAACTATGTCAAAATTTTCTATTGCCAGTTTTTTTTCTGGTGGCAAATCAGATGTCTTCAACTGTTACTTGTTATTTTTCTTATGAAAATTATTCATTAACACTCAATTATGGATTCAATTATCATCTATTTTCCTGAGTATAAAAATAATATAAAATCAATTTTACAGAAAGTACTCATAATATTTGCAAAAACTATCTGAAAACTTCTTGTATAAAGTTTTAGAATTAAGTTGATTATAATTAAAGTATGAAAAAAAAAGGAACATGCAGGATAATAATTCCCTCTGTGAGGACTGCGTTAATAATTTCTTATTCTTTACCTTCAGAGGTATAATTAAAGAATGTCCCCTCAGGACACATATGTACTATCAAAAATAACAATGTATGAAAGTGATCATTTTGTGTATTAGATCTCTCAGAATGAAATAGATGCCAAATCAAAGTATTTAAAGATGGTGGGGATTATAGTACTGAATTTTCTGTAGCAATGAAATACATACTTCAATTGCTATCATTACAAAAATCTCTCTTCTAGAAGATAATCTATATTTTGTAATAATTGTCAAGGGTATCTATTGGGAATAAGTTAGTAAGTCAAAGTTTCAATTATAGTTTATCTTAATAAATAAAATAAATCAGGTAATAAAATTTTTTACCTGATTGTCAGAAAGCCACAAAGCTGCAAGCTCTTTCAGTTTGGTAAATGAGAATGGTAAATTCTTCAATCTGCAAAAACAAGAAAATTCTAATAGCATGGATGAAGGGGGATATAGTTCATTTTTATGAAGAATTATTTTTAAAATAATGTAACATTCATTTCATTATTCTGAGCAATCTTTACAATGTGAAAATTTCCTGCTTACAACCCTTTAAATGCTTCCTATCAGATCTAGGATAAAATCCAAAATTGTGGACCTGCCTTGTCAAACCTTGTAAGATCTGACCCCTCAGGCCTCTTCAGAAACTTCTGCGACTTTTCCTGACTTAGTCTTCCCAGTGCCACTGATGGGCATTCTATCAGCCCACTAGGAAGATTAGCCAAACTACTGCCTGTCTGGAATTCTCTTTCTCCCCAAGTTCACTAAACTAAATCACACATATCCTTTAGCTCTCAGCTTAAATGTAATTCTCTCAAAGAGGCTTTTCCTGACTCTTTATTTAAATTACTTTCCCCAATGTAGTCTCAAAGCACCTTATATTTTCTCTAATGGAACATACCGTAGTTTGTAATTATGAATTTATTTTTGTGATTATCTTTTTTATTGGCTGATAGCCCCACAAAATTGTTGCCTCCATGATGGGAAGGGGTCATGCCTGTCACACTACTAAAGGTATCTACAGCTCCCAATGTTATTTTGACCCCCGGAATTGTGTCCTTTTGTTCTCTCACCCTTTGTATATTGTGTAGTAAATATTCCAAGAGGAAATCTTAAAAAATGCATTTTGAGGTACCTGAAGTTTGGCATAAGCTTTGGTATTCAATTGAAATGATCTAGTTTTGGCTTCAGCCTTTGGAGGACCAAATCACCAAATGCCTACTTACACATACTATCTGATATCCCTGAAAGTGTGCATGATGAATGAATTGTGATTACATAGGTTACCATAATAGCTACTCAGCAAAGTGCTAATACAACCAAAGCATGCTGATGGACTTATTGTTAATTTCTGCATGTTCACTTTTGAATATAGATACACCCTTTAGAGAGAACTTGGAATAAAAATTTTCTTAAGTCTTTAATATGTTGAAACTCTTTCAGCCAACTGATTAGTACATGTGTTTTGATAACAAAAATGAAAAATGTTATAATAATTAATAGGATTGTGGAAGTAATTTGATATGTAAAAGCTGCTAAACATTTTCAAATAATTTAATAAATATGAAAAGATATTGACAGCCAATATGAATGTCAACAGTGTGTATTAGCCAGAAAACTTTGGGAAGAACATAATAACCTCTCTGATCTCATAAATATTTATAAGAATATAAAGAGTAACTAGACTAACATATCGTAATTCTTTTTTTATAGAACAATTGTTATATCAGTGTTTGTAGCATGAAAACAAATTACATAAAAACCGTTTGTCGTTGTTAGTTATTTAATTTCATTTAAGCCAGGAATTATGAAGTAAGGTACTACAGAAAGAATTTTTCACGTTGTATGGAGATGAATTATAGGCAGAATATAAATTCCACCACATCAAAATTACATGAGGGGGACCTCTATAGAATCATATGCAATAACATGTAAGATAAATCATCATCAATTCAGTTATAAACATAGAGCATAAAGGGCGCCTGGGTGGCTCAGTGGGTTAAGCCGCTGCCTTCGGCTCAGGTCATGATCTCAGGGTCCTGGGATCGAGTCCCATATCGGGCTCTCTGCTCAGCAGGGGGCCTGCTTCCCTTCCTCTCTATCTGCCTGCCTCTGTCTACTTGTGTTCTCTGTCTGTCAAATAAATAAATAAAATCTTTAAGAAAAAAAAATAAACATAGAGCATAAAGAAAATAAAGAAACTATTAGAGAAGGATGAGTTATCCTCATTTCTCCTTGCACTTCCAGTAACCTGCATTGAAAATTAGCCTCTGTTTAATATCACAAATGTGCAATAAATCGACCATAGGGACAATCTTGTAGTTGACAGTGCTAAGGCATAATTGTTCTTAAACTATACAAACTTTTAAAATCTATTCTATTCTAAGTATGAAATTGTGATAGTCAAGACATTTGGATAGCTTTTCATATTTAATCTTTTATCCAGGCAGTTCTTTCTCTAATAGTAGTGTTCAATTTTGGCCTCCGCTTCGGCTAAATATTGATTTCTAACTCGAGGCTGAGATTCATGGATTAATTCATTAACTTAAAATATTAATTTGGCTCTACACTGTGTTCCAGTCACTGTACTAGGAGAAAACTTTAGCTAATATAACTGGCCTGACGAAATATTTTAAGTTCCTGATATTGTGAGATTCTCAATGTCTTACTCATATCTTTTATCCTAGCATCTAGCAACATGTCTGTCCCTTGGTAGTTACAGATATATCTTTTATTTCTTGAATAAATAACTTCATTAGTAGCCCTCTACTTTCTTACACCATACCCCAAAATGAACTCAAAATGGATCAAAGACTTAAATGTGAGGCCTGAAACCATAAACCTCCTAGAAGAAAACAGCAATTTCCTTGACATCAGCCATAGAAACATTGTTCTAAATAGTTTCCTCAGGCAAGGGAAACAAAAACAAAATTAAACTATTGGGACTACACCAAAATAAAAAAAAAACTTTTGCACAGTGAAGGAAACCATCAACAAAGCAAAAAGGCAACCTGCTGAATGGAAGAAAATATTTGCAAATGATATACCTGATAAAGGGGTTAATATCCAAAATATATAAAGAATTTATACAACTCAACACCAAAAAACCAAATAGGCCAGTTAAAAAATGGGCAGAGAAACTGAATAGTCATTTTTTTTTTTTTTTTACAAAGCAGGCATACAAAATGCCAACAGACATATGAAAATATGCTCAATATCATTCATCATCAGGGCTGCACATCAAAACTACAATGAGATATTACCTTATACCTGTCAGAATGGCTAGAATCAAAAAGGCATCATGAAATAACCAGTGTTGGTAAGGATGTGAAGAAAAAGCAACCCTGCTGCACTGTTGGTGGGAATGCAAACTGGTGCAGCTGCTGTGGAAAATGGTATGAGGTTTCCTTAAAAAATTAAAAATAGGGGCGCCTGGGTGGCTTAGTGGGTTAAAGCCTCTGCCTTCAGCTCATGTCATGATCCCGGGGTCCTAGGATCAAGCCCCACATCGGGCTCTCTGCTCAGCAGCGGGGAGCCTGCTTCCTCCTCTCTCTGCCTGTCTCTCTACCTACTTGTGATCTCTGTCTGCCAAATAAATAAATAAAATCTTAAAAAAAATTAAAAATAAATATGCCATATGATCCAGTAATTCTACTACTGGGTATCTACTCAAAGAAAATTAAAACTCTAATTAAAAAAGGTATATGTACCTCTACATTTATTGTAGCTTTATTTACTATATGTGCTGCCGAACTGAGCACTGTAGCTTTATTTACAATAACCAAGATATGGAAACAACCCAAGGGTCTATCCATAGATTGATGGATAAATATGATTATAATAAAGAAAATGTGTACATATACTGGACTATTACTAGGCTACAAAAAAAGAATGAGCTCTTGATGTTTGCCAGGTCCCACAAGGATGGACCTAGAGGATATAATGTTAAGTGAAATAAGTTAGACAAATAAAGATAAATACCATATCATTCCACACATGTGTGGAATTTTAGAAACAAAGCAAGCAAAGGAAAAAAGAAACATTAAATAAAAAGACCAAATAAAGAGACCAACCTTGTGGCTGCCAGAGGAGAGGCAGGTGAGGGGATGGGTGAAATACATAAAGGAGATTAAGAGTACACTTTATGGTGATGAGCACCAAGTAATCTATGGAATTATTGAATCAATATATTGTATACCTAATACTAATGTAACACTATATGTTAATTATACTTGAGTAAAAGGAATCAAAAATAACTTCACTTGTAGTACTTCTGATTTGGGGTCATTTTAAATATTTGATAAGCATATTTTCTATATCATCATGCAGATTATTAACAAATAAAAGTTGAGTGGACTGAGAATTTAAGAGACTTCTCTAACTCATCATGCAAAACCTCCCCCAGGTTAACAGTAATGGAGCTCAGTCCTATTGGGTATTGTAATGGAATCTACTGAGAATCCATTTCTTCTTATGATTTCTCCATGACCATGTTTCCCAATTTTATTCATAGGAATATCAGTTAGCACATTTAAAAAATGTTTTGCTAAAAGTCAGCAACATTCAATGCATTTCCCTCATTTTTCTGTCTGGTAATCCAGTCAAAACAGGAGATAACTGTTGGTTTGATATGACTTACTCTTGTTTTACCAAGCTATGAATCTTCGTTGTCATCTTGATTTTAAAAATGAAAACCCAAACCTTTCAATAAAATGTTTTATTCCCTCACATGGGAATATTATTGAATTACTAAGTGAATAGTCTTTGAAAATCACATTATTATTAATATTTGTCTTAAACAAACAAATGAGAACTCATACACTTATCTTGAAACTTACAGAGTTGAATATTCTTAATGATTCCATAAAAAAGTTATCTTTGACTGTTTTGTTGCAGGCTCTCAGTTTCTCGTTCTATCATTTGTCTGACTGAAACTTACTGAAAAGAGTTCGTACATTCTAGTCTGTAGAATCACTTTGTCTACTTAGCAATTATCTTCAGTCAATATTAACTTTTTTTCCTTCCCTATTTGAGAACGATTGTGGAAACAAAGATGAATTCAGTTTTGCTCTTTCTTTTTGCCTCTCCACCACTATAACACCTTTGTCACAAGAAGGGCACCTATCTTTTTAGGGTTTTCTTTGACCTACTTTGAACATGACTAAATAACCATTTGGTTGTCCTTAAAATGATGTACAAATTTTATGACTTTTGAGTATTACTTAATTGGCAATATTCTTACTGGCATTCTGGTGGTGTTGACAATGCACTCATTGCCCTGTTAATTTACTGTAGACATAAATGTGTACATGAAAACATACACACACACACACACACACACACATGCACGCACATACATGATTCATACCTACATACATGATTTTAATTAATATGATTGATAACTTTTTATTATAACTTTTCTCAGGTCTTCATAATATGCTTTCTGCATATAGGAGGGTTTTGGTATATAAATTTGGTGTATAGATTTTATATAATTTAAACATACAACATACTAACTGATCTGAATTTACTCAAAAAATAAAATTTAGAAATATCAGTTTGTAAATAATTTGGTTTCTGCCATTTTCTCAATAAAACATTGATTTGCATCCTATATAATTCATAAGACACAGAAAATGTTTCTAAAATCATTAATAATGAACAATGATTTGCTTTCAGTAAATAACTAATGTCATTTTGAAATGTTGCAGAAATACCTGTTGTCACTCAAATTTAAGACTCTTAGCTTCTGCATCTGTCCAATCTCTTCAGGAAGAAATTCCAGTTTATTGGAACGTAGAGACATAACTGTTACATTCTTACAGCTTCCAATCTGTGGGTAACAAAAGAAAGTAAATAAGGAAATACATAGTAAACGATTTTTGTACTAATTTTTAATATTAAAATAATTTATAGATTTCCTTATTACTTTTAAGATTCTCTTAAAACAATGAATACTGTTACACTGAAAAGAAATTAAAAAGACTCTCTTAATATGTCTACTGCTTTATTTTTTATAATCACTCTTTTTTAAAATATATGTATATATTATATATATTCCTTTAGATGTTAAGACAATATGTATCTCATTTTCTTTTGCATATTAGAAAGGAAGAATTTTCTTTATAATTTTATTGTTAGAATGCTCATTAGCTTCATTGTTTTCATTAATAACATTGTTTTTACACTAAAACCAAGTGAATACTAAGATATCTATGTTTCTAATGGATCACTCATTCACAAAAGATAAAATATTGTTGACATTTCCATGGCCAAGTTACTTTTATTTTGTGTTACAATGATACTTGTCATGTTTATTTATAACTTTTTGCTCTAAAATAATGACATATTGACTACTGTTTCTCTTCATGGAAGTGGTTAGTAGAAAATATTAAATTGAAAATATACTTCGCATTTTGTTCTTGACATTAATAAATAAAAATCCCACTTAGAAATAAAAACTAACAGAATCTTTTGGTGAATTCTAAAATAAAAATAATATTATCATGCCACATGATAGTTTAAAAAAGTTATTTACAGTAAAAGTCTTTCACTTCAGAAATGGAAATGTAATTATCTCAGAATTTCTTATTACTGTTCTTAAAAGTGAAACATTTAAATTAAATTATTTAAAATTGTATTCCTTAGCATTGATTAACTTACAATATTTTATTACTTTTCTTTGCTAGTAATGTTTAAGTCAAATGGGTTTTCTGGGTCAAATATAAGAACTTAGCACTTATCATTAAAAAAAATAATTAACACATACATATGTAGATAATTCCTATACACATTGACAGCTCAACTCATGAATCTACATTGCCATTGCACTTATTAAGTCTTAATCCCAAAACATATTCATTAAAAGTTAATTAACAGAAACAAGTTTATTCCTCACTTCTCGGGGTAATTCTGGAAGGAAATTCTCATCGACTGCTAACGTTCGAAGACTATGAAGGTAGCCAATAGTAGAAGGTAAAGACTCCAGTTCATTACAGCTACAGTCAAATTCTTCCAACAAAGATAAACTGAAAAGTTAAATACATTAGTTACATATATTAAAAGGTGAAATGGTGAAAGAGCTTTTAAAAGACACATATCCAAGTTCACTGAACAAAAAAACCTTATTCATTTAGTGACAATAGTATCATATAAATTATTTTATCAGTTTAGCCAAGTGGTTCAATACCATTTAATGAGTGGTTCAATTTAGTAGAATAAATTTGGCTTATTTTTTCCCTTTCTAAATTCCCCTGCCATTTAACTGAGCCACTGAAAATCATACAAGGTTTTGTTTGTTTGTGTTAATACAATGGAAGCATCAGTTATAGCCTAATGTTCATAATGCATGTCCTTGGAATGGATGCATATAACTGGAATAGCAGAAATCTGTAGAGAGCAGGTCCACAAAAGGGAGGATAAAGGGGGCAAAATATTAACAACAAATCATTGATTAAATTTTAGGTATTTTACTAAGCATTTTAAAGATAAAAATAACTAATCTTTATCTTATAACAACAAAAAATATTTATTTATTTATTTATTTGAGAGAGAGAACATGAGAGAGGTCAGTGGGAGAAGTAGACTCCCTGCTGAGCAGGAAGCTCCATGTGGGACTCCATTCCCAAACTCCAGGATCATGACCTGAGCCGAAGTCAATTGCTTAACCAACTGAGCCACCCAGGCACTCAAGATAGTCACTATTTTTAAACCCATTTTTACAGATAAGGAAATTTGAAGCCTACAGAGGCTAAATAACTTGCCCAGGGGCAAACAAAGTAGGAAAGCTTGGACCCAAAATGCACACCGTGTGCCTCCACTGTATTTTCTTTCCTCTTAGCCAGTGCGTCTGAAGCAGAGGCTATGGATAGGGCTCATTTCAGCCAGCAGATGTGTTTAGTTTGATTTATATAGAGGAGCAGATGGAGAGAATCTCAAGCAGATTCTCCACTGAGTGCAGAGCCCGATGTGGGGCACAATATTATGACCCCGAGATCATGACCTGAGCCAAAACCAAGGGTCAGATGCTTAAACATATAAACCACCTAGGCATCCCTATTATAATATTTTAAAAAGTGGTAAACTCTACATAATGACCCGGAGGTTTGGTGCCTCTTGAAAGAGGGAAATCTGGTATTACCAGTCTGGTATTCTTCCATGATAAGCAACAGAAACAGAGTAATGGCTGCTGCCTTCACATCAACACAGTTCTTTAGCTGGTCACAATCCCTACTACTCCACATATGGCCAATTTTAACTCACATCTACAAACAGAAATTGTATAAATGCACATTCATGTTATCATCAGGAAACAAGACATTTCAATATCTGGTTTGAGATAGCTGGGAAAGAAAGATGGCCCGTCACTGAGGGAGCACTATCTGTAGTTAAGTTGTCATTGATACTGTTGTTAATATTATCACACTGTTATTACCATTCATATTATCGTTATTACTGTAACAGGAAGTGTGAGGTTCTCGCTGTTGTAAAGGGAAGAATGAATTAGAGTTAGTAAGAGTTAGAGCTGTAGAATAAGCTTCCTATTTTTACATCTTGGAACTAGCTGGCTGGAATGCAATTTATTCCCATCATTTAATTAATGAGTAAACAAAGAAATTAAGCATATGGGTTTTAAGTCAGTCGGAACGGATTTGTGCCCCAGCTCAGTCACTTACTAAGTGTGTTATCTTGGGTATCAAACAATAAAACAATGACCACAGCTCAAAAACTGAAGCTGATTTTATTTACCTGCCAGGCAAAGGAACATACTGGGGAAGAAATTCACTGAGTAGTGCTCTGATGGGGAAAAGTCAGTGCCAAAAGGAGAGTAATCACAGTGGAATATGCCCATTAAATATTAAATATTTGCATTACGGATTGGGTGAATGAGTTCACAAGTCTGTGTACAGTTAAGTAAATCAAGTCTCATGCACCACGGGTCAGTTTGACCCTGACTAAGGTAACTCGTGGTTCCTGGTTCTTACCATCTTCAGCTGGTTAGAACCAGTTGCAGTGAAACACGGCATTCAGCTTTGAATAGTATCTCATAAGCAAATGCTGCTTTAGTGAACAACTGTCCTTTTATATAGACAAGGCATGTAGCTTTTTCTCTGAGTCTTAGTTTCTTCACATTTGCAAAGAGGGTACTAATAATTCCTGCTTCATGTAGCTGCTCTCAGTACTTTATGAAATACTGTTTAAGAATTTAGTACAAGACCCGTCATAAAATACATGCTCAGGAAATATTTTCTCTTTGTATCAGTGAACCCTGATAAATTCATTTCTAAATCCTCTGAGGCCCCATATGCAGGGGTGAGTATATTGCTGGGTGCCAGGTACGTATTGCTTTGTGTGTGTGTGTGTGTGTGGTGTGTTGGTGTGGGCAGAAATCAATGTATGTGTGAAACCCAGTAATAGTTTATTTCTTAGAAAAAAAGTCTAGCCCAGTGCTTCACATATATAATGCACTTAAACTGAATAAACCATTTATCGATGGTTTAAGATTATGTACTCAGCAAAAGGTCATAAAACTACTGGAGACGTTTAAAAATAAAAATTTCAAATGCATGTTCAGAGGTAGAAGTCAAAGACTTAGTTCAAAATGTAATAAAATTTTCTCATTTTTCCTTTCTTTTATAAAAACATTTTTAAAAATAAAAACATGTTTTGAGGTTAGTCTTGAGTCCCAGTTAAGCAGCCCTTATTTTGCATAGTTCTGATGTGAATGCATTTCAGTCATCATGGTTTCATTAGATAACATTATTCCCCCATCACCAAGCTCAAACTTCAGTATATTAACTGTGAGTTACTGCATAAAACATAAACTTCGCTTTTAATTCTTGGGCCCACAAATCACTATGTAAATAACGGATGCACATCATGTGATTCATCACATTCCCTCTTTCTAAGGCTGTCAGTGATTCGTCCCTAAACATCTGTCATTGGGTTCACACCACAAATAGTACATCATGTGGCTGTTTTTCCTTCTTGTCAATCAGTAGAGAGATACTATAGGTGCACTAATTTAATATTTATACTGTTGGAAAATGCTCTTGATCTCCCTAATTCTCTTGGTGATTTAAATGAAAATGTGAAAACTTAAATAACTTCATTAACGCTGCCAATGGACCAAGGAGTTATTTCAACTCTAAAGACCTGTTAGCTTACACAGACTTTGGAATAGGCTATCAATGCTACAGCTGGAGATCATATAATTTCTTTAGCTGAGTTGTGGAAAAAATATGACATAAAGTGTACAAATAAAAATATGCAAGAATCATGGCAGGAAGTCCTGGCAAGTACTACGCATGCATTACAGCAGAAATTTTCACCACACCGTGCAGAAAACATTGCAGGACCTGCACAAACGTAACTGGAGTTACAGAAGAGGCAGCTGACTGTGGGGATGCTGCCTGCCACTTGCAAAGGACCGTACACATGCTCCTGGAGGAACTTAACAGCAAGCTTGTTGACGTAAATGAGGAAAGTGGTTGTAACGAAAAGGATGAAGATGTCTTAGAGAAAGTGACGCTGGTAATAAAATTCCCATTAAAGGAACTCTCAGGGATGTTTCATGACAGGGAAAGCACAAAGGATAGAAGTCTGGATGCTTCTTTAAGCTTAAAAAGACAATTCACCAATGTACAGGAACAATGTTCACTCTGAAATATGATTTACATGATGAAAAGAAGGCAAGTATGTTCAAAATAATCTTGATAACTTTTTTTTTTACAAAAAGCCCACTTTAATTCTTGATGTTCATACTGTCTACAAAGACAGCAAACTAGACGAATATTAGTTTTACTATTTTCCCATTTCCTTATACACTTATAATCAACCCTAATAGTGTTTAATGTTTTAAAAAGGTTTTAAAGATCTTCAGACAGAACTATTATAGTTTTGCCTCTTGGATTATATTTTTTTAAAAGACAGCATTTATTTATTTATTTATTTGACAGAGAGAGAGAGAGAGAGAGAGAGAGAAAGCACAAGCAGGGGGAGTGGAAGAGAAAAGGGGAGAGGGAGGGGGGGATGCAGGCTCCCTGCTGAGCAGAGAGTTGACCCATGGGGGCTCTATGGCAGGTGCTTAATTGACTGAGCCACCCAAGTGCCCCTCCCTCATTGATTAAGACTGTAGCATGATTTTAGCTTGAATGGTTGTTTTCACAGTCCTTCACCTCTGTGCAAAGTGAGAATTTCCTGCATTGAAATAGACAATGTTTTGACTGCACTATGCCTGTCCTCAAAGAATTTTACATCTGAAAGAATTTTACATCTTTGGGTTATAGAGAAAGCTAATAGATGCAAAATACACACTCTTCAAGGATCTCAGAAATTCAAAAGATTTAAACTCATAACATTCCAGCTGACTTTGTTAATGGCAATTTTGTTAGGAATCACTTAAAGTATTTTACTACGGGATCCTTAGCAAAAACAGTTACATGACATTATTCAGATTATCACTGGCTTTCAAACAAGTGAAGTTGGTCACCACAGAAAGACAAGCACTGTATGATCTCACTTGTATGTGGAACCTAAAACAAAATGAAACAGCTCATAGATACAGGGAACAGATTGGTGCTTGCCAGAAGTGGGGATAGGGAACGGGAGAAATGGGTGAAATGTGGTCAAAAGGTGCAGACTTCCATTTACAAAATAAGTAAGTCATGTGGATATAACGTCCAGCATGGTGGCCATAGTTAGCAGGACTGTATGTATTGCATATTTTAAAGTTGTTAAGAGAATGGATCTTAGACATTCTCATCACAAGCAAAAAAATCAAACCTATGTATGGTGATGAATGCTACCAGACTTATCGTAGTCATCATGTCACAATATACACAAATATTGAATCATTATGGTGTATACCTGAAACTAATATGTTATGTCAGTGGTATCTTAATAAAAATACATTCATTTACTTTTTGCAAAAATAAGATAGACCTAAAGGTCCTCCTTTTTTTTTTTTATTTTTAAAGAATTGTTCTCAGGAGTCTATAATTGTACACATTAAAAGGAAAAACACACTGCAAAGAAAGTGTAAAAAACAGCACTTCCCAAACTTCAGAATGCCTATGAATCAGCAAGAGAACTTATTAAAATTCAAATTCAGAGTCAGCGTTGTGGTGGGCCTAGATCCTGCATTTTTAAAAAGTTCATAGGTGATTAAATTCTGCTGGTCCTAGGAATACACACTGAGTTAGTTGTAAGGCTTTAAATAAAGTCCCTGCAAATATTTCAAGAGTAGCATTTAAACACACAGACACACACACAAAATAGACTTGCTCATAAAATCTAAAATCTATATAAATATTACAAGAATTGTGCGCAGTAAAGCTTTGTCTTAGTTCACACATAAGTACAACTATTAAAGTAGGCTACTGAAGGTACTAATGCTTGAAATTAAACAAAAATAATAGTGTTGACTTAATTTTCTAAAAATACTCTCTACATTTTTCTCTAGTTTGGTCTTCATGAATTAGTTTTGTCTGGGAAGATATTATTGTATCATTAACCCTCAATTACCTACCTAGTAAATAAGAAAGATTATGAATATATTACATGGATAATCTGTAATTTCACTTTAACATCATTCATGACTATGAGAAACCATTAGATACTATTAAATGTTCTATTAACATAGATGCTAACAAACATAAAAACAAATGGATTTGGGCTTCACTTTCTTTGTTTAGTTTTAAGTCAATAGAAATAATGTAATTCAGTGGAAAATATTCAGACAGGCTAGGGTTCCAATTCTAGTGTGACCACTTAATAGCTGAGCAAATTTTGTTTATGATTAATTCTTGTTTTCCCATCTGTAAAATTGGTTGATAATGTCTAATGCTGATAGTTTCAAAGAAGATTAAATGTATGCTAAGCCTATGGTGTATATATATATATATATATATATATATATATATATCACTTCAATAAAATGACCTGTTCTAAGGTGGAGGTACCCTGAAAAAAAATCTTTTTTTTTTAAGATTTTATTTATTTATTTGAAAGAGATCACAAGTAGTCAGAGTGGCAGCCAGAAAAGAACGGGAAGCAAGCTCACCGCTAAGCAGAGAGCCTGATGCGGGGCTTGATCCCAGGACTCTGGGAGCATGACATGAGCTGAAGGCAGAGACTTAACCCACTGAACCACCCAGGTGCACCTCAAAAAAAAATCTTGAGTGATATTTCTGAAATATGTGAAAGTTATCCTGTGATATTTCCTTTTTTTTAAAAAGATTTTATTTATTTATTTGACAGAGAGAGATTACAAGTAGGCAGAAAGAGAGAGTGAGAGAGAGAGAGAGAGAGAGAGGAGGAAGCAGGCTCCCACCGAGCAGAGAACCCAATGCGGGACTCAATCCCAGGACCCTAGGATTATGACCTGAGGCAAAGGCAGAGGCTTATCGCACTAAGCCACCCAGGCACCCCGATATTCCCTTTTTAAAATACATTGTTTCCTATAAACAAAACCTTCTAGTAGGTAAAATGTAAAACTACCTGCAACTGATTAGTAAGGCATTGGAGATGCCTTAATTTAAGATGATGTGTAGAATTTAATTGTATTTGTGAAGATTTAGTAGAAAGGGATATATAGGAATAACTTGGAGATACTGTGGGTTGGGTTCCAGACTACCAAAATAAAATTTATGTCACAATAAGGTGAGTAAATCGAATATTTTGTTTTTTACATAATATTTCGGTACATGTAAGTTATGTTTATAGTAAATTACAGTGTACTGTTAAGTGTACAATAGCATTATGTCTGAAAAATGTACATACCCTATTTATTTATTTATTTATTTATTTATTTATGGCTATAAAATACTAACCATCATCCGAACTTTCAGCGAGTCATAGTTCTTTTTGCTAAGGGTCTTGCTTTGATGTTGATGGCAGCTGATGTTGATCAGGGTGATAGTTGCTGAAATTTTTGTAAAATTTCTTAAAATGAGACTACAGTGAAGTTTGCCATATCAGTTTACTCTCCCTTTCATGAACCATTTTTCCATAACATATGATGCTGTTTGATAGCAGAACTTCTTTCAAAATTGGGGTCAGTCCTCTCACACCCTGTGCTGCTGTATCAAATAAGTTTATGTAATATCCTTTGATGTCTTTTCAACAATCTTCACAGCATCTTCACCAGGAGTAGATTCCATCTCAAGAAACCAACCTCTTTCCTCATCCATAGAAAGCAACCCCTCAGTCACTGAATGTTTTATCATGAGAATGCAACAATTCAGTCATATCTTCAGGCTCCACTTCTAATTCTCTTGTGACCTCTACTACATTTACAGTTACTTCTCCACTGAAGTCTTGAACTCCTCAAAGTCATTTATGAGAGTTGCAATCAACTTCTTCCAAACTCCTATTAATCTTAGTATTTTGACCTCTTCCCATGAATAACAAATGTTCTTAATGACATCTAGAATGATGAATCCTTTCCAGGAGGCTTTCAATTTACTTTTTGTAGATCTATCAGAAGCATAACTGTCTATAGCAACTGTAACTTTACAAATTGTATTTCTTAAATAATAAGACTTAAAAGTGAAAAGGACTCTTGGATCCATGGGCTGCTGAATGGATGTTGTGTTAGCAGGCATGAAATCATCCATCTCATTGTACATCTCCATCAGAGCTCTTGGGTGAAAAGGTGCATTATCAATGAGTGAGCAGTAATATTTTGAAAAGAATCTTTCTAAGCAATAGGTCTTAACAGTGTGCTTAAAATATTCAATCATGTTGTGAATTGATGTGCTCTCAGCCATGTTTTGTTGTTCCATTTATAAGCACAGGCAGAGGAGATTTTAGCAAAACTCTTAAGGGTCCTAAGACTTTTGGAATGATAAATGAGCATTGGTTTCAACTTAAAATCACCAGCTTGGGGTGCCTGGGTGGTTCACTCAGTAAGCATCTAACTCTTCAGTTTGGATCAGGTCATGATCCTCTTGTTGAGGCATTGAGCCTTGCCTCAGTCTCCACACTGAGTGGGGAGTCTGCTTCTCTCTCTCCTTTCTGTCTCTCTCTCTCCCCTCACTCTGTGTGCATGTATGTGCCTGTGCTCATGTGCTTGTGTACTCTCTCTCAAGTCCATCAATAAATCTTTAAAAAAATGAATAAAATCACAAGCTAAGTAGCCCCTAACAATAAAGCCAGCCTGTCTTTTGAAACTTTGAAGCCACACATTAACTTCTCTCTAGCTGTGAAAGTCCTAGGTGACATCTTCATTCAATAGAAGGCTGTTTCATCATTTTCACTGAAAATATGTTGTTTAGTGTAGCTGCCTTTATTAATTGTTATAGTTAGATCTTCTGGATAACTTATTGTAGCTTCTACATCAGCACTTGCTGCTTTACCTTGCATGTTTATGCTATGGAAACAGCTTCTTTCCTTAAACCTCATGTAACAACCCTGCTAGCTTCCAAATCTTTTTCTGCACCTTCCTCACCTCTCTCAGTCTTCAAAGAATTGAAGAGATTCTTGCTCTGGATTAGCCATTGTTGGGGCAGGGAATGTTGGTGCTGGTTTGATCTTCTAACCACACTATGAAAACTTTCTATGTATCAGCTATAAGACCGTTTGTCTTCTTATCATTCATGTGCTCACTGGAGTAGCAGTTGTAATTCCCTTGAAGAACTTTTCTTTTGCATTCACAACTTGACTGTTCAGCACAAGAGGCCTAGCTTTTGGCCTGTCTTGGATTTTGACTTGCCTTCTTTGCTAAGCTATATCATTCCCAGCTTTTGATTTAAAGTGTGAAATGTGCAACATTTTTTTTCACTCGAATACTTAGAGACTGATGAAGGGTTAGTATTTGGCTTAACTTCAATATTGTTGTGTCTTAGCAAATAGAGAAAGCCAAGGAAAGGGAGGAATATGGGCAAACAACTGGTTAGTAGATGAGTGGGAACAAATGACAATTACCGATAAATTGGCTGTCTTCCATAGAGGCAGTTCATGGTGCTCCTAAACAGTTACGGCCATAACATCAAAGATCGCTGATCACAGATCACCATAACAAATAGACTAATGATGAAAAAATCTGAATTATTGTGAGAATTACCAAAATGAGACATAGAGTCACAAAGTGAGAAAATGTTGGACAAATGGCACTGATAATGCTGCTCAGTACAAGGTTACCACAAACCTTCAATTTGTATAAAAAAAACCTCAGTATCTGTGAGGTACAATAAAATGAGGTATGTCTATAATAACTAAAGAAAGAGATATAAAATTTGTTTGGAAAAGGCAAGTTGCTCAAACAGCTACTGCCTGAAAGCATCAGGATACCCCAGGAGTTAAGAGACCAAACTGCAGCCAGTCAGCTGGGATTAGAGTCTGGACTAGAACAATTACTAGTGGCAATATCCTTGTCAAGTTACTTAATTACTCTGTACCTTAGTTTCATCACTAGGCACAAGAGGGTGATATCGGTAGTTAACCATGTGTTATGAGGACTAAATACAGGTAAAACACTTAGAATGGGCCCATAATGAATGCTAAGTAACTTTGCAATTATCCTTATTTTCAGAGATTGTAAAATCAATTTCATTTAATGTAAGCCAAGAATCAAGTTTTAGATTCTACCCTTAATTTTGTCATTAATATTAGGTAAGTTGCTTGTGCTGCTTCTAAACAATGCAAGAAATTAACAAAATTGAAACAATTCTTTTCTGTAATGTTTACTCACTGAAACCACTCAGTTTTTGTTCTAAATCCTACAGGCGAAGATGAATTCACTCAAATCATGGTGGAAATTTGTTGGGAATAGTCAATCATTTAGAGGTTTTACCCATTAAACAACCATGTTGACTGATTTTGAACAGAGTTACCATCATTGTCAAGACAATATACTTTTCCTTTGACTCATTTTCCCATTCTTCCAAGGTAATTATTTATCTTTCCCTTCCTTTGGACTCTTTGGAAGTTAGTTAGGTTGATTGAAAAGAATATCTGTAATTTGTTTTATTATAGGAGAAAAATATTATCCAAATATAAAATTCTATTCAGTATTTTTTTAAAGTGAACATTTCTAAAATCTATGAGTAGAAAAAGCTTTGTTCATTGCAAAAGACCATAAAAAAGATTCTATATGCCTCAAGATAGGATTCTAATTTTTTTAACCAACCAAAATATAGAGACATTTATGTTGCATTTATAATTTGGCCACAACACATAAATGGTCACAGTCCTAAAATACCGAGGCAGGGAGTGCAGGAGAAAATAGGCAATAAAAGACAATGGCTTTTAAATGGAAATCATTGCTGGCAGAGGGAGAAGCAGGCTCCTTGCCAAGCAGAAAGCCCAATGCAGGGCTCTATCCCAGGACCCCAGGACCCCAGGACCCCAGGATCATGACCAGAACCAAAGGTAGTTACTTAACTGAAGGAGTCACCAGGGGCCCCTAAAGCACCTTCATTTTAAACTAGCATTTCAGGTAATTCTGACACAGGCACAACAGGTTCAGGTTTGAGAAGATAGCTAATAACTAAAAGCTGAATCTAGATAGTTCTCAATCTTTAGCATACATCAGAATCCCCTGAAGCGCTTGTTTACACAGAGCCTGCCGGCCCTCTGTCCAAAGTTTCTCGATTCAGTAGATCTGGCGTTGTCTCAGAACGTGCACTGCTAACTAGGTCCCTGATGAAGCTGATGCGGCTGATCAGACAACCACATGCTGAGAACCACTGGTTTAAATGAGACTACGGAAAAACTTGAATATTGTGTAAAGGAATTTGAGTTTTACCCAGTGAAGGGTGTGTGTGTGTGTGTGTGTGTGTGTTTTGCCTTTAATTTCTTAATGAGTATAACATTTCATGATAGAAAATTAAAAAACTACAGAGAGTATATAATAAAAAGAGGTCTCTCTGTTTGTTCTGTTCACCTGCCCCCACATTCTCTTCCCTAAAGCTGTGTACATTTCTAGTTTCTTCTATATCCTTCCATGGTTAGGAAACAGAGGGAAAAATGTTTTTAGCATTCAGGTATTTAGAATAAAGTTCACTTATTTTCTTGTTATAACAGTCTAGTACCTAGACTACTGGAATTTACTATCTAGGATATTAACATCATAAAGGCTAAAGATCTGGATCAAAGAACTAGAACATTATAGATGTAGGTAGATATTATAAATTAGGAAACTAAGCAACAGAAAGGTTAAATAACTTGCCCAAGTTCATACGCTGAGTGGCATAGTCACAGTTCACACCTATGTTGTTTGGCTCCCAAGACAGTGCTCCTTGCATTATCCCTCAGGAATTTGAGGCCCAAGAAGAAAAAGCTTACCCAGCTTTGCTTAGTTACTTAGATTTTCTGATTCCCAGTCCAAAAGTCATTCTGTTTGACTATACTCAATGAGGGAATGAGTTTTTAAAATTTCCATTCAGATTTTTGAGTTCTTATTGCTTTGACCAAGGCTATGAAGCTAAGAAAGAGAAGGTTTAGTATGTATTTTCTCTTCCTGTGGAAAATCCTTTGCTTTTAGAGCAGTGGGACCCATTAAATTACCAAGTATTACAAAATGTGTGACTCAACAATCATGTACAGTAAGAGGCATCACAGGTCAACTAACAGCTTAGCTTTGAAATCTGTTAAGTTTTCTCAGCCTCAGTATCTGCTGATAGCGAGAGGGAGATAATAATACACATAGAAGATAGTTAATGGGGGCTTTAACTAAATAGGAATGTGTGTAAAGCACCAAACATGGTATTTGGCACAATGCAAAAAAGGTTATTAATTATTATTTTTCATTATACATTCAATTCATACAGTGGCTAGAACTTCTGTGTACAAATTAAGATTTGACAACAAAATAATCAATTTTATGTCATTTCATATAAAAGTCATGGAATCCACTTCAACTGTGAAAAATGTTAAAAAATTAATCCTAGCAGTTTTTAATATTGGACTACTAAAAATGACCTAAGATAATTCAAACATTGAAACGTTCTAAGTACAGAATGAGAATATAACTACAGAAGATCATAATATATCTAGGATTTTGGTGTCCAGAGTTCTAGGTAGAATGTTTCTATCTATACTATTCTACCCTTTATGAGTAGATTAAATGCAGACTATTCTACTCTTTACCAGACACTTTTTGCATGTGACTTGGGATGCCATTAAATAAGATCCTAATCAAATTTTACCTTTAGGACTTGCACTAAACCTCTGATCTATCAATTTTGAATTCACTAAGAAAAACAAAGCTATCATTGCTATTGTTATTTTACTTCATACAAATTGTTTATTAAGGTATTCTATAAAATTTTAGATATTTAGTTTATTTTATGCCATACGTGCAAATACAAAACATTTGTATTCAGGTGTTACCTTGAAGTAAGAATGTAAATTAGACAATGGCTCTCATAATTTTACTATATAAAACATGATGTGATATAGAACAGATATCTTCAAAATTGGTTGGTCTTAGGACCCATTTGCTCTCTTAAAAATCCCTGGTAACTCAAAGAACATGTGTTTATATTTTTTATATTTATTGATATCACTATATTATAGATTAAAACAGGAGTTTTAAAAAACAATTAGTATCTATTAAATAATAATAGTAAACCTTTAACATGTTAATTAACATATCTTTATTCCAAGTAATCATATTTTTTCTAAAAAACTTTTAGTGAAAAAGGTGACAGTTTTTATTTTTGTAAATCTCTTGAATATTTGGCTTAACAGATCTCTTCTCTGCTTATGTATTCGATCTGCTGTGACATATTGTTCTGACTGAATTATATATAACAAAATCCAGCCTCACATAGATATGTAGTTGAAAAAAGAAGGAATTTTTCAGTAGTTTTTTTTGATAATTGTGATTTTTTTCTTTGATACTACACCAAAACTCAACAACCACCAGTTTTTTAGGGGTAACTGCAATGTAGAATCTGAAATTATATCAATGAGTTTTCTTATTCTTCATACCAACACATTAAAATCAACCAGTCTATTTTGCATTTTGAATGGGTCTTTCACTCATGTCTGATTTTGTAATTCATGCATTGGTCATTTGGAAATACTGCTTCACTGAGTTATATAAATTTTCAAGATGCTCACACATTTATAGCACAATATCAACAAATTACATTAATTTATATCACACCAGTCTTATCAGAAAAGCTTGTAAATATTGGGAAGGTGTCAGGCTCATAGTGGCAGATAGGAATTTTCCAAAATTCCAATTTTTGCTTGATAGCTCAAATTTTACTGCGAGTGACAAATACTGTCAGTTGTTCTCCTTGAAGAGACAAGCTCACTTAGTTCATTTTCGGCAAAATGTCTGCCCCCAAAAACCCAAGTTTAAATAACCAGTTTGTTAATCCTTCTTTTTCTTAAAAAGACTATTTTTTTTTTTTTTTAGAGCTGTTTAAGGATCACAGTAAAATTGAGAAGAAGGTACAGAGATTTCTCATACAATTCCCACTTGCTTCTTTGTTTGTTTGTTTGTTTATTTTTTTTCACCAGTTTTTGTTTTAGTTCATTCCTCTAACACTTCTCTTTCATTTTCTCTGAAACAATAATCAAAGGAAGGTAATGGCACTTACAGAAATCTAAAAAACATGAGCTTTATAATAAGATTCTTAACCTTTATCCCTGCAAGCCAGTACTCAACCTTGAATTGAATAGGCCCATTTATCTTTGATGAGTAATTTTCTTACTTTTAAAGGCAAATAACTTTATTTTTTAGAAATAACACTTACAGGGACGCCTGGGTGGCTCAGTTGGTTAAGCAGCTGCCTTCGGCTCAGGTCATGATCCCAGCGTCCTGGGATCGAGTCCCACATCGGGCTCCTTGCTCGGCAGGGAGCCTGCTTCTCCCTCTGCCTCTGCCTGCCACTCTGTCTGCCTGTGCTCCCTCCCCCCCCCCCTCTAAAAAAAAAAAAAAACTTAACAAAAAAAAAAAAAAAAAAAAAAAAGAAATAACATTTACAGTACTATTTTATAGTACTACTACTATAAATAACAATCACTAAATATAATATATAAATCACTTACGGTATAATGATAACATATTATAAACTATAGGGCTTTATACAAACTGATTTGATTTCACAAGACACGTTCAAGTGAATTTTGAGTTGCTACTCAGTTAAAAACATCAAATTAATAGTATCTGGAAAATAACAGGCAATAACATAATTAATGATCTGGGTAAGCCCTTTGCTTATGAAAGAGTCATAGCTATTTCTCATGATATTATATAGTGTCAATGCAATGTTCAGATAGAAAACTAAATTAAGATAAGAAATGTTTTGAAGTAAAAAGATTCAGCATATCCTTTTGTTTCTGGCTAAGAGGGGCTGACTGGTATGAAACTTTGGCACTTACTTTCCGATTGTGTTGGGTAGTATTGTAAGTTGATTGTCATCTACTTTTAGAGTTGTTAATTTTTTCAACAGTCCTAAAACAGAGAAGAAGCTTTATTAATACACAAGAACAGATCTCTGACAGGAAATACAATAAGAAAGAAAAGAATCACTTGTGATGACCATTTATCATGCCAACTGGCTACACTCTGCTTATATAAAGTTACAGCTATATTTGTGTGTAGTCTAATCTCGACTTTCCAGTTTTAAAAACTTCACTTGCATCAGTGGGAATTCAGGTTCATCAATGCAGACAAATAAACACAACATAGCACTCCGCAGAAACCGAAGACAGCAACACTACCACATTTCCCTTATCTAGTATACCACAAATGGACCAGATGAAAATTTTTGAGCCAGCTGTGATTTAATATTTAGTTAACTCCTAAGATAATAACTAACATCCCTGTTGTGATACAAATTAAAAACAAATCTGAAGTAAGCCTAATATCAACAAATGGGTATTGAAATATTGTGATGCAGCGGTTATAATTATGTACTTGGAAAATTACAACATATGACCTCATACTCTTTGCTACCATAAATCCTTGAGTTGGATCCACAGAAATCACAAAAACTTGCAATTTTAATATACAGAACAGAACTGGCCAAGAATCGAAGTTTCAACTATTTATATTTCACTGTCAGATTTACCGCCTCCCATACCCTTACTGACTGCTCTATTCCTAGGGTTTTAATGAGTAATAGTCACAGAGTAATTGAAGACAGCTTCCTTTACCCAGCCACGATGTAGCATCAGTCTGGCTTAAATAGCCAAGGCCCAAGGACAAAGCATGGTTAATTTTTGTTTTGCATTGGAAATATGCCTATATACTGTCGGTTACTTTTTTTGCAGAAAACTTGTGTTCATGGATAGAGTGGATTCCATGGTCAAATGTGTTTGGGAAAAGCTAAATTAAACAACATTAAACATATCTCTTTAATGAAGTTTTTCTAGGACATTTTAATATATTAATGAAGCAATGTGACTTTCCAAAGTTATTGCGGAATGCCTGTGAGTGTGCGGCATACCTTGTACAGCCAGTGTTTTGTGAATAGGCTTTGAGAAGTACTGCCATGGACCAAGCCCACCCACATCACGTATTCTGCAGATTCCTTAAAGTCATAGAGTAAGTCAGAATAGATCGGAAATAAAAAGCGATTATTGCACTTTAAATTTCAGTATGCTCAGTTACATATTCTGTAGAAGCACTCAGAATCTCTGCTCTAGTGGGGAGAAAGGTTCTCACTGTCAGACTGCTGTGAGAAAATATCTACAAAATATTGGAGCTTAATACATCAGCTTGTGCCCTCAGGATACACTGCTGAAAACAGCAGCACCTGGGAAAGAGGACAATTCTCACTGGGGTCATTTATCTCTGAAGTTTGCTCCCCCACTGCCATATTCATCTATGTTTCAAGGGTGACTGAATCACTTCAGCTTCGCTGGTATGTATGTAAGAAATATCAACCTTGGAAATAGAAAAGAGCTTGTTCGTCAATTGTGGCAAGAAAACAGGGGGTGATGGATTAGAGCTAAATTTTTTATGACTTGGTAGCCCTTATCAAGCTACTGCACCTGCCCACCAGTGAAGCTAGAGGAGGTTTGGTGGTCTCAATGTCACCTGATTGGGTTATAGGAGGTTTCGGGTGGGGTCACAGATCACTGTGCAAATACCATGAAACTGAGTTGCTAGGTAGCCTTTAAGACAATCACAGCACCAAAGTCTGAAAGTAGTGGTGAAAATCTTGAGGCATGCTAGAGACAAAAACCAAAAGGTTGATGCAACAGGGTTTTTTTGAAGAATGGAGTGGTGGCTCTGTCACCCCCTGGAAGCTTCTGCAGCTTTACAGGTGGAAGCAAGTTGATTCTCTATGCTTAGCTCCATGTCCGTGGATTTAAAGGAAGTTTGTTCAGTTGTTGCTCACATATTCCATCCAAGGGAACGCTATGGAGAGATTGTGCAGCTTCTATAGGAATATGGTTGATCTTGGTGCAGAAATAGGGCATCAACCTTATCTTCATTGCTCATGACTTCTTCCAGCAGGTAACTCCTTTACTGCATTTCTATACCATATCTGTTTGGACTTTCTTCTACCCCAGCAGGAATCAAAGATATTCTATTCTCTTCCTTCCCTCTATTTGTGTCCTTCCTTAACTCCCTACCTCTTTATTCTATACTCCCAAAGAAGGAGTATTGAAGGGCAAGAAAAATGAGGACTTTTACTATGATCTTTAGCTACTTATATAAAAATATAATAAGCAGCTATATATTAAACATTAATATGATTTGTTATAGAAAATAGCTAGCATTTTCATGTTATTTACACACATATGATAGAATTCTGAAAGCCAAATAGCTGTGCGGTCATGAAATTTAAGATTATAATAATTATTATATTATTATAATAGATGCCATGAGCACTTACTATGTGCCAGGTACTGTCCTAAGCTGTTTTAAACATATGAATCCATTTATTGCTGGAAATAACCCCATGATGCAGGTACTACTACTGCCCTACTTAATAGATGAAGAAACTGAGCACAGAGAAATTAAGTAGCTGGTCTAAGTTCTCAAAGCTAGCAAGGTAGAAAATCCAGAATTTGCACACAGGTAACTTGACTACAAAACCTGTGTTCTTAACCACAAAGTGAGTATGATAAAGTATTTTGGAAAGTGAAAATAAATAAATAAATAAAAAGAAAAATTTATATATATCTATATCTATCTATCTATCTATCTATATTAAAGCTCTATCTAGAAAAGGAAAAGAGCCCCTGTCATAGTCCTTGGAACCAGACAAGGAAAGGGACTCAGCACATAGGTTTTGTGGAGTGTATCACTCCATTCAAATACCTCGTAGTTGCAGAAGGACTAAAAGAGATGTGAAGGAAATAAAGATGTTAATTTTAGTTGCTATTTTTCTTAATTGATACTATGAAATTTCCTATCTTTTGTTCTCTTAAATGTTGGTGGTGCAATAATGTCCAAATAAAGAAGATAAGATGCAATTTCCCATCCAATCAGAATCAATGAATTATTTTAGGGCCTTAGAACACAGCTCTCAGTCTCTTATGCCAGATCTTTCTCTTGACCAAGAGGGGAATTTTTGGAGTAAAGTCAACCCATTCTACATGTATTATCAGGGATTCTGGAAGCTCTGCAGATGCATAAATGTAATTTTCAATGAAAGGTCAACAGGGCCCAAAGGTAGAGTCTGAGGCTGAATAAGTTGTTATAACAAAGTTACTTTCCTCATTTGAGAGTCATTCAGATTCTTAGTGACGGTGTTAAACACATAGTACTGCCTATCTATATCCTAGTCTGCTTTATGCCAGCCAAATACCTAATCTTTTAGGTATAACATACCTAATGTTTTCTATCACCCATCCATGCTGTCTTCCCCAAAGCAGAAGGCTAATTTCCTAGTCTGCTTCCTTAAAGGAAGATATTTTAAACAAATACTTATATCATCTTTTATTTTACTATGGGCCATTTTCATTTCCAGGATTTCTAATTTTTTTTTAATAGCCACCTATTCTTAGTCATAGTTCTTGTTTTTTGTTTTTTACTAACATATAATGTATTATTAGCCCCACGGGTACAGGTCTGTGAATCGTCAGGCTTATATACTTCACAGCACTCACCATAGCACATACCCTCCCCAATGTCCATAAGCCATAGTTCTTGTTTTTGTTTTATAAGTTATTATTTTTAGGACCATTACTATAACTTTTGTCTATTTGAGGATCTACATATACTTAAAAACCTTTTTTTTTTATACTGCTTGATGACTTTGGTTTTCTTCCTGGGTAAATTTTCCCATTTGAGTTTTTTGTTGTTGTTGCAACATTAGTTTTCCTTTGAGATTTCTGTTTGCATGCTCATTTGTGAGGGTGACTATTTTCTCCTTATCTGTGCTTACCCCTCCCTGTCTGGCAGTTGTGGGGTCACCTACCGCTGACACCAGGTTTCTGGAGTTCAGAACCAGGTCTCCTATTAGCAACACGGCACTCTCATCCCATGTTGGTAGTGCAGATCCTATCCGGTCACAATAGCTGTGACTTGCCACAGTTTTCAGCAGTGAATCTGTATCTGTTCTCATCAGTGTGAGCTCCACATACTAGTTGTAGATTGTTTCAGGCTCTCTTCACAGAAAAGGAGCTGCTGCCTCAGTTTCCTGTGCATTTTAATTCTCCTGCTATGCTTAAGGTACTCCCCGCCCCCTGCATGAATGGAACTCATAACACCACTGCTGATGTGGTCTGGAGCCCATCAGGTGTGGGGTCATTGCTTGATTTCCATTCTAGCTCAGGTTCGTGTAGATGTTTATTCTTCTTAAGCATGGCTAAATTATTTTCTTTGCTGAACCCTTATTATAAACTAGACACAGTTCTTGGTACTGAGGAGGCAGGAAGGAACAAAAATATGTCCTTCAAATATAAATCATTTTTCTATTCTCATTATGTCTTCGAAGAGATATGGAGTGGTGATTGAGTGGGAGTTCAAGGCCTATAATTTGAGTGGTTATCTTAGCCAGAGAAGGTCATCTCTGTCTTCTTAATCCAAGGATGCACTTTTAACCATTATACTTCCTCACCTTCTATGACATAAAAGAGTATTTCCTAACCTCATCTGATTATAAGTTTCATCAAAGATTTTAATAAAAACAAATCAGAGGGCCCATCACAAATGTACTGAATCAGAATTTTCAGAGAAAGAAACTGGAAATGTGTAAGTGTTCAATAAAGCTCTCAGGTAAGCACTACAATGGAATGATCTGGAAAAATACTGTTATAAACTATGTGGTTACATAAAAAAAATTATCAATTAGAAAGAAAAAACGCCTAGCCTGCTTTGTTAAAACTAGTATTTTCTATCAGCAATGAAAGAATGATGAAAGTGGAGACAATAAAATATTGAAAAAATTTGAAATACTGCCTTGTTTTCTTGCTCCCTTTCAATCAGAGTACCTAGGTTGTAACTTAATTTTCAGAGGCTTTAATAAGTTCCAGAATATATGACACATTGAATTCAAAGAGTGTTAAAAACTAATTTCTGAAGTTAAATAATTGGCTGCTTACCCTCCTGAGTCCTCTCATAAATAATAGTAAGATGTCCATACAAAAAGATTTGCTCATTGTTAAATTAGAAGGAGTCTTTAGTTATTTTACTCATATAAAAATTTGTAACAAAAATGGATTGTGTGCTTGACATATATAACACACAAATTCTCTACTGTCATGAATCTTAACAGCATATAAGACAATGTATCTGTTTTAATAATAGAATCACAAAGAGATTTTTATATTTATTATACATCTTTATGTTATTTCTAGATTACAGCAGTATTATGATAGTATTGAAAATAGCGTATGGCAACACTCTGTGAATAGAAGCTAATTCTATGGTGATAAAAGGAGACATACATGGTTATCAAATTACTCTAGGTCTAAGAAATACACTTTTTACAATAACATTTTACAACTTAAAAAATATGAATTTTAAAAATATGTTAATTTGGTAAGATCTTTTTAATGAGAGCCTTCTTGAATTTGACAACTAGGGTTACCATTTCATTTCAAAATATTGGTAAAATACTATTATTACATCTTGAATAATGAATTTGATAATTTATTAATATCGGTCAGGCTAACAGTATATTCTCTATATCTACTAATAAACTAGGACGATGACAAAAAAAGCAAATGATATATTTTATATAAACATTCATCACATAACAGAATATTCTCACCTATAGAGTCAGGCAACTGTTGCAACATGTTGGATGACAGTAAGAGGTCCTCAAGGGCTTCACATCCAGAAATGTCCATGTCAACCGTTTCTATTCTGTTTTTTGACATATCCAGGTATACCAACATCTTTAACTTCCCTATAGACTTGATAACATTGCATAAACTCAGGATTAGTTGAGAAACTTTCATAAGACATTTGAAAGTTATAAAAACCACAACACTGTAAAATTAATTTTAAAAGCAACTACAACAAGCATTGGCAAGAACATGGAGAAATTGCAATCCTCATACACTGCTAGCAGGAATTCAAATTGTACAGCCGCTTTGAAAAACAGTTTGCTAGTACCTCTAAACATTAAGCAGAGAGTTACCATATGACTGAGAAATCCCTCGGCATATCCTCAAGAACACATTATATGTTCACAAAAAAATGTAAATGTTTGAAGCGGAATTATTCACAACAGCCAAAAAACGGAAACAACCAAAATGCGCATCGATTGGTGAATGGATAAACAGAATGTGGTAGATCTACATGTTTTAATATTATTTTGCAATAAATACAAATATGTGCTACAAAATGGATGAGCTTTGAAAACATAGTGGTGAAAGATGCCAATAGCAAAAACACCTGTTGTGTGATTCTATGTACATGAAATGTCCAGAACAGGCAAATCTATAGAGTAAGAAAGTAGATCAGGGTTGCTGGACATTGTGGGAAAGGGGACATGGAAGTGATTGTCAATGGCTTCAGGGTTTCTTCTGGAGATAATGGAACTGCTCTATAATAAGACTGTGGTGATGGCTAGACAATGTTAGTACACTAAAAACCACTGAACTGTATGTTTTAAATGGGTGAATTATGTGGTATCTCAACACAACAATCTCAAAGCTGCAGAAGAATAAATAAGTAAATAAATAAAGATGGATTACCACCAAAACAACATATGTTGACATGTTGATTCTTACAATTTCAAATGCATAAGAAAGGTTTTAAATCATGATTTGGACTTTATCCTACTAAAGAGATTCAATATTTTGTTCATTCACCAGTTCTTTTTGAGAGTTCACTGTGTCAGGGCTTGTGTTACACAGGGCTTGTGTTACACATGGAGAACAATCATGAACAAGTCAACTAAGTATGAGAAGAGACTTGTAATACAGACAAAGCCTTTATCCTACGGAGCTCAAAGTAGTGAAGGAAACTGTCAAATAAACTAAGTATAATACCCTATAATATATAAAAGAAAACAAAGCATGTGGAGAATGCCATGGACACACAGGGCTGCAAAATGCCTGGAAGAAAAATCTTGTCAAGGGGGTGCCTGGGTGGGTTCAAACCTCTGCCTTTGGCTCAGGTCATGATCCCAGAGTCCTAGAATCTAGCTCTGCATGGGGCTCTCTGCTCAGCGGGGAGCCTGCTTCCTCCTCTCTCTCTGCCTGCCTCTCTGCCTACTTGTGATCTCTCTGTCAAATAACCCCGGGTCGTCCTCACTTTACGACCTCACCAATGTGGACACTACGACAGACAACTCGGTGCTGGAAATCATTGTCTACAACACCAACCTTGATGTGGGTCTCTCAGGGGGGCTGGGGATGAGGGGCTGGGCCTCAGGCCAAATGGGAAGACCTATGGCACTAGCTGGACATGTCTGTAGTCCTCCAGTTCTTTACCTCGCTGGGGAGAGTCAACACAGAAAGAGCAGGGCTAG
>NC_081570.1:57479249-57504899 GCF_022355385.1 Mustela nigripes | reverse complement strand
GAGCCTGCTTCCTCCTCTCTCTCTGCCTGCCTCTCTGCCTACTTGTGATCTCTCTGTCAAATAAATAAATAAAATCTAAAAAAAAAAAAAAAAGAAAAAAGAAAAATCTTGTCAAGAAAAGGAGAACCTGGGGTGCCTGGGTAGCTCAATCAGTTAAGCCACTGTCTTTGGCTCAGGTCATGATCCCGCTGTCTTTGGCTTAGGTCCTGGGATCTAGGCCCACATCGGGCTCCCTGCTCAGGGGAGAGAGCCTGCTTTTCCCTCTTCCTCTGCCTGCTGCTCTGCCTACTTGTGTGCGCTCTTTCTCTCTCTCTCTCCCCGCCCCCCTTCAAATAACTAATTA
The DNA here is from genome assembly GCF_022355385.1 of Mustela nigripes. Lineage (NCBI taxonomy): Eukaryota > Metazoa > Chordata > Mammalia > Carnivora > Mustelidae > Mustela > Mustela nigripes. The sequence continues at coordinate 57,504,556 of NC_081570.1, read as the reverse complement.
ACTAAATAAGTAATCTAAAAAAAAGGAAAGAAAAAAGGGGAACCTATACCTGGAAGAGAAAACAATATGTAAGTTCAGAGCAAATGTGAAAAATCATGGCATGTTTGCTGAAGAGTGGGAAATTCAATTTGTAGGATTATAAGAAGCTAGGCATTAAATGTCCTTCCTTACATGTTATGTAAGAAGATGTCAATTCTACCGTACAGGCAAGGAAAGCTGTTCAAGGTTTTTACAATGGAGAATGACACAATCAGATTTGTGCTCTAAAATATCAGCATCAGGGAACTGTGGAAGAAAGATTCTTTTGGGGAGTGGCAGAGACCTATCACAAGGATCCGGAAACATGTATCTGCGGACATGAGAAGGACCTGAACTAAGGCAGCAGAAGTGAGAATGAAAAGGGGATGGGCTCAAGAAAAATTTAGAAGTGGGGGAAATGGATGAGCAACCAATTACTGAGGACAGGGAGGAACAAACTCACACGGTACGGTAACAGGAGTAACAGGGGCTGCTTAGCTGGGAACAGGAGTCAGAACAAGATGAAAGTCCTCATTTTCATTTTCTTTCAGGGCATGTTTTGCAAACAAATGCCCTACACATATCTGTGTTCACTGGGTTATCTGTTCATCTAATCTACTGTGTACGCTTTAATATATTGTCTGTAATTATTTGACAATATAAATAAATAAACAAACTTACTACACACACAAGCACAACCTTTGCTAAGCACTTTGTATATATTATTTGATTTAAGACTTCATGATGAAGTTCTAGAACCTAGGTGAGGTTTGGTGGGCTGAGGTCCCTCAGCCAGCCTCCTGCTCCCTCATCACTTCATATCCTTGCTACTCAGAATGTGTTTTGCAGACCAGCAGCGTTGGCACCACCTACACGCCTGTCAGGAATGTAGAATCTCAGACCTGTTCCAGACCTACTGACTCAGAGTCTGCACTTCAACACACATTATAGCTTAGTAAATTAAGTAATGGCATACACGTTCCTGGGAAACAGAGACAAAGAGAAGCTTATGAGAGAGTGTTCTTAGGATCAATGCCAGGGAAAGACATAGGGGAGAAAGGAAGCACGATTGGCAGATGAAGAAACTGAGATGATGTCTTGAGAAGTCTGCAGCTGGCCCTTTAAGACTCACGAAATTGGGATTGCCTCGCAGTTGTCCTGAGGAAAGGTGAGGAGCCAGACCTTTATCACTGGTCTTTGGGTGGAAGTCTTAGGGAATAGGAATGTGACCCTGCGTAGGGAAGTTCTCTTCAGCTGGAGGAACTCCTGAGGAGGCTGGAGAGCTGCAAGTAGCATTCCCAGAAGCTTCAGAAATAGAGTCAGTTCTTCATTCCAGGAGGATGATGCATACCAGCATCTATTACAAGTAACTTTCCAAGGTTATCCCATCAATAAGGGGTGGAGCTAAAATTCAAGCTCACTTTTCCCAGATTACAGACTACAAAGTCTGTTGATTATCTTGTCAGTTACTGAACTCTAACTCCCTAATAAACCCAGCACACATCGCTAGCCCTGCTCCCTCACTCCGTGTGGAGGCAGAGAATGTGAGCAGGGTCTTGGAGTAGATGAAGGGTTGCTAAGGTAGGAACTGAGTACTTTGGGTGACTAGGTCAGAGCTCTGAATTCCTCCCATGCCTGGAAATAAGTCACTTGGAAAGATACTGTCACTTTACTTACAGATTTCCACCCTAAGGAGCTATTATGTTACCATGGCTCATTCTTCTCTCCTGGCGAGCAAAAAAAGAATGATGTATGTGTTTGTGTGTGTGTGTTTCTTTTTTGTTGCTTTATCGTGAGAAAATATCTTTACCCCTTGAAAGCTCCTTCATTGTTATCTGCAGTACAACTCAATATTTTGGTGTAAAATTTCTAAACATCCTTTTTAGAAGCAAAATAACACTTTGGTGTTTATTTTTGAGTCTTTCTAAACCCTCACTTTCAAACCCTTATAAGGACAATAGTAATCTGGAGTGATAAAGGCTTTTGAAGTTCAATGTCTCAGAGTCCTTGAGGGGGATACTGAATCTTGCTCCAACACCCTACTGCTCTATAAGTGAGCAGTAGACAGCAAATGAAAGGAATGCAAGCCGTCACAAACAAAAGAAGATACTGAAGTTTGTTTAAGAACAAACACAGGTTCAATGGGTTGTTTAGTCACATGTTGACTGATCTTAGAGGGACAGTCAAAAGACAGCTATGTAGAAGACTAATTTTTCATCATCTACTTGCTTCTCTGATTTATGAAAAACAGAGTAGCAAAATGATAGTTCAGGCCTCCAAAAGTATTTTGCACGTAATTTAAAATATTATGATACATGAAGTAATAACAAGATGAACTTGCTTTTTTCCCCTGTGTCTTGTGACACTAAATATTTAGGAATGATCATTCTGTGAAACTGATAGACACGGGATAGCTAAAGCTTGCATTCAAGATTAGCTTTCAAGGACATGTGTTTCTAGGTACTTGCATAGACATTCAGAAAACTATGCCTCTTTATGGCAAGGAGGTGGGGGTATTCCCACAAGGAACAGAGCAAAATATGAAACTCAAGTGTACTAACTAAAATGAGAAATCTACTTTTATGGGGCACCTGGGTGGCTCAGTGGGTTAAAGCCACTGCCTTCAGCTCTGGTCATGACCCCAGGATCCTGGGATCGAGCCCCGTATCGGGCTCTCTGCTCAGTGGGGAGCCTGCTTCCCCCTCTCTCTCTACCTGCCTCTCTGCCTACTTGTGATCTCTGTCTGTCAAATAAATGAATAAAGTCTTAAAAAAAATAAAATGAGAAATCTACTTTTAAAGTTGTGTATAAGGAAAATCTACTCTTGAAACAGACAAGTTAGGCAGCACTATCTGTTTCATGGACAGTTTGATCACAACTTTTCCATTTAGATAATAAGCTTACTAAAGAATTTGAGGTCTGAGCTGACTTTCAAGGTTGGATTTGGGGAATGTCATGACTATGAAAAGTAAGATGAATGTAATTCCCATTTTGCTTTCTGTTGATTCTAGAGCAGTGGCATTCTGGAACATCATATTGAACAACAGCTTCTGGTTCTGGTTTGAATTATCATCATCTATCCATAACATGGGGATGGTAATAAACCCTACTTTATAAGCTCATTATGAGGATTCAGTGAATAAATATTTGTAAAACACCTAGCATTTATCATGAGCTAGGCATTATTTAGGTGTTTTTGAATTAATAAATATGCCAAAGAGGCAGGTATAGACTTTTCCAAGTAGACATACATTTTGATCCTCAGTCTCTGCATAGGGAATCGATAAGTGTCTTACCTGTATTGCCCCAGGATCTGTACATGCCTTGAATATGGCACAAATCAGACTCTACTATGTGTAGTGGAATCTATATCTATCTTTCCTGTTATGTGTGAGCTCCTCAAATAAATATATTCAAGGTCATTGATTATATTACCTTTGTAACCCTTTGTAACTAAACATTAGCTTGGTTTCTGGTTCATAGAGGTGTATTTATAAATAGTTTTTAAATAAATCAATATATAAGAGATGTGCATGCTGTTTTGTTTTGTATCCATGATGACAGTATAAATGTATTCTTTTGATAAGAGAAGAAAGCATTTTCTTCCTTAATCTTTTGCCAGATTTTCTCCTTTATGTGGCTTCATGCTTGTTCAAAAAAGAAAAACCTCTTGTTCTAGTTGCTTTCACAATCATTTTAAGGAATTTTTAATGTCGAGTCAAAAGAATTAAACTGGCTTTGACAACACACATCTAAATCTCAGTGGCTGAAGAGTTATTAAAAATCCAGCTGCCCTGTCTGCTTAGCCCAATGCAAGGGATTTGGAATTGGCTATTACCACCAGGAACACTGTGGCTGATGTGTGTGTGTGTATGTACATGCTTATTTGAGTGTATATTATGAGTGGCAAGAGGCAGTATTTCATGCAGCCATTCTTTCTCTAAATGGAAAAGGCAGGAACATTCAGACTCAATGAGTTGACTGGTAAACCTTCTACTTGGGAGGTATTACTGTCTATTAGTGTTTATTAGATATTACTGTCTATTAGATTGTCTATTAGTTGAAAAAAATGGACTCTAGTTTAATGGTCTATTTTTAACTTTTTGTAATTTCAAAAATTTAAATGTATTCTATTGGAAATTACCCAAACTGAGAGAAAGATTTTTATTTTGTGGAAGAGCACTAACAATATGAGCAGAAACAATTATCTAGTTACCTATAGGACTATGTTTGATTCTGTAAAAACAAGACTTGGATTTTATATGTAGCATTTTCTTTTTCCATATAGCAATATAAATTTCTCATCTTTTAAAACTCAGTATGTGGAGAGATGAATAATGGAATCCTGCGAGAACAAGAAAAATCTTTCATACATTATATATACCTACATCACTCACAGAAGGTATGTGGGGGATAAAAAAACCAACAACAACAAAAAAAAACCAACTAATGAAAAACACCTGGTGACCAAATAAATGTTTAACATTGAAAGGCAAACACTGAGATTTATAAATGAATATTATTATTAATTATAACTAATATATAACATAGATTCTAGACAACATGTCATAATAAAAACTTACATACCCCAGGTAGCACTTGTAATGCATTATTATCCATCCATAACTCTCTTAAATTTTGTATTTGATCCAGAACTTCAGGCTAGGAGAGAGATAGGGAGAAAGAGAACAAAATTAGTCTTTTCTTAGCACAATATAAGTGTAATTTCTTGAATCTGGAAATTTTATTTGGGAATCTAATATTAATCCTCCAAGCAGTCCTAAATTTAACAGACCTCCATCTAAACTGGTAGTCCCTGAGGTAGTCAACCTAGAGCTGATCTGGAAACAATCAGAACAACCTGGAGGGAGACAAACCATAAGAGACTCTTAATCTCATGAAACAAACAGGTTTGCTAGGGGGAGTTGGGGTAGGGGTAGGGTGGTTGGGTTATGGACCTTGGGGAGGGTATGTACTATGGTGAGTGCAGTGAAGTTTGTAAGCCTGATGATGTACCCCTGAAGCAAATAATACATTTTATGTTAATAAAAATAATGGATAAGAAATTTTTAAAAAATCGATTACTCTTTCTTAATACCCTATAATTATCATTTAGAGCATTTATTATAACCTAATTACTCAGTGTATTTGTCTTCATTAGAATATAAGCTTTTGAAGGGCAGAGCAATGTTTGTTTTTTAATTACTATTCCTCATCCCCATTGTTTACTATGGTACTTAGCATACAGTTTTTATTATGTGTGTGTAGTAGAAACTTACACACATACTCCGCATAGGGATTACATTACCATGAAATGATGACAGTACGAATTAGACCCATTCATTTCTTATCCCTTCATTTACTCGGCAAATTATTATTGGTTGAATACTGGGGATGTCTCATATGTGAAAGACACAAGGCAGGATCCACATTTCAAATCTGGTTCCTGCCTTAAGGTAGCTGATGATATAATCAAGGAGACAAATACATATAAATAACTGAAACAGAAGGTAGCATATGGGAGAATAGAATAATGTAGAGAAGTTCAAAGAAAGGAGAGAGAGAATATGATCTAGGTATAACACACAGGGCATAATGAAAAATTCTAAGTCCCTAGATTGAAGTTGTCTCTAAATTCCAGCAAAATATATAGAGAGGATAAAGGAAACCGTTGCTACCAGCATCACCTCTTGATTTGTGATGAACTTTTTATGATTTCTCTCCAAAAATTTTCCCTTTAGGCTCCTTCAGGCCACCTGTGTCCCTTGAAGTTCATTCCTTTTGGTCACTTCAGGGAAGTGAGAATGCCTAAGCTAATTAGTGCGTTGTATTCAGTTGGCCCCAGGGGTTGGCTCAAGGATGGGAACAGGATCCATTCAGAGCAGATAAGAATCAAAGTTTCTTTCACTGAGACTTCAGGGGCAGAGACTCTTGTTCTTTTCTGCTGGATTAGAAACTGGAAGGGTACAGCCCTGGGAGCTTTGGGCATGAAAAGCAGGGAAAGGCTGTTTGAGTTAAAAGATCCTGATAACATATTAGGCTCAAATTAAGCCACACCTAAAGTCAGGTGTTTTGTCTCTTTCAATGGAAAAAAAAAATTATCACTGAAAAAAGATACAGCCATAGTCTAATAATATTTGAGACCTAGTTAGGAAAACCAGTGTATTTAATAGGATAATAGTGGAAAAGAATGGAATTATTCCTAAGTTATGATGAGAATATTGGTAATTGTCGGTTAGCAGAAGTTATATGCACACATCTTTGACACTTTAGGAAGGCTTCAGAGACTGCCAGGACTACTTTGGAGAGAGTCTCTGATGCCCTTAGACTGCAATTGCAATGGAATATGTTACTATTCTTTGGAGAAATTTCAGCTATAACAAGGATGAAAGGATAAGAAAGGTGTGATGTATATATATATACAATTGAATATTACACAGAGATCGAAAAATTGAGATCTTGCCATTTGCAATGATGCGGATGGAACTAGATAGTATTATGCTAAGCAAAATAAGTTAATCAGAGAAAGACAATTTTCATATGATCCCACTGATATTGTGGAGTTTAAGAAACAAGGTAGAGGATCATAGGGGAAAAGAGGAAAAAAATGAAACAAGATGAAACCAGAGAAAGAGACTCTTAATCATAGGAAACAAACTGAGGGTTGTTGAGGGGCGGGGTGGAGGGATTGGGTACCTGGGTGATGGACACAGGGGAAGATAAATATTGTAATGAGCACTGGGTATTATATAAGACTGATGAATCAGACCTGTACCCCTGAAACAAATAATACATCATATGTTAATTAACTGAATTTAAATTTTAAAAAGCTAAAAAAAAAATCTCTCAATAAACAGAAAAAAAAACCAAGATCAAAATCTAAAGTTAGAGCATGGCATTCAGCTATAGACTCAGAGGCATGTGTGAATAAGTGTGGGAGATTTTTTTGTGTAGGAAAATATTCTTTTACTTAGATGAACTACTCTACCTGTATGTTAAGCTGGGCAAGAATGGAAAACCAATCAAGGTCAAAGCCCACTTTGATGTGCAGAGGCTTTGAGGCAGAGGGCTGGCTAGGAACAGTCAGGCTAGTTGGGAAATATCAGTCACATGGTGCAGATTTCCCTAAGCCTACATACCTTGCAGACTTTAGAAAAAGAGTTTCATACTGTAACTTCAGTAGAACCTTATGCTTGTAATAAGATGGACATTAATTTATAAATGTTGAACAATGAGCGTTATTTAAGATAACCTTGATTGTTCTGTGGTAACAAATTAATCCTGAAATCTCAGTGGCTTGCCGCCACATGGCTTACTTCCCACTCCCATTACATGTCCATTGTCCTGGGTTTCTGTCCCCAGAGCGTTGTGTTGCCACCATCTCAAGACTTCCAGAAGGGTAAAAGCAGAGAAGAGAGTATAGAAAACCAGCCACTGCTCTTAAAGATCTCAGACTGGAAGTGACCCATATCATCTCTGCTTAGAGTCCCATGTCTAGAACTGTTTATAAGGCTGCAAACTAAGTTCAAGAAAGGTTGTGAAGTATAAGAGAAATTCATGGAATATTTGGTGAACATTACTGTCCATGCTACACAATGACATCATAAAAAAAAAAAAAAAGAATGACCAGAATGGATACAAAGTACTTTAATAATTTAGTTATCCTTTTGTTCAGTAAATACTTACTAAATATCTCCTCAGTTCCAGGCATAACACTAGAGTCATAATGCCCTCTGCTCTCAAGAAACTCATGTTCTATTTCTAAGGCAAACACAGAAAAAGTAAATACATCTTATTATGGAAATATAAAGGAAGGGGGACCTACATACTGTCGTAATGAGGAAGCCACATAAGTATTCATGGAGCCACATACATATTCATGAGAAGGGGTTGGTGAGTAGAGTGGAGAGGACAGGAAGCACATTTTAACAGAGGTGAGAAACAGCATGATGAATGAATGGCAACAGGCAGTTTGTTCTACTGAGTGTTAAGTTGGAATAGAATGAATAGCAGAAAATGAGGCTAACAAAAGAGGGTGGGGTCTATGAAGTCCTTATATTTTGTAAAAGAGCTAGAACTTTATTTTACAGGTGAAAGAACATCACTATGCTATTTTTAATAGGAAGTGATTGTGGCAGATTGGTGTTTTATGTATATGTGTCCTGGTGGGAAAAAGAAAAGAAAAAAAAAACTGGGAAACTTAATGGGGCTAGTAATGAAAGAGATAATGAGTATTAAAGAGAAGAAGTTGAATTAAGGAAACATTTAGAAGATGAAAACAGTAGGACTTTGTGCTTTGATATAGGGGTGAAAGTGGGGGTCATGGGCATCCCCCAATTTCCCAGCACCTGTGGTGCCGCCAATGGAGATGCAGGATATTGAGATAGAAACCGATATATGGGAGAGACTGAATTCAGTTTTGACCATGATTTAGCTTTAGGTCCCTATGGGACACCGGTGAAGATGTCCAGGAATTGGTTAACTATTAAAATCTGAAGCTAAGAGAATAGGTCCCAGCTGAGGATACAACTTAGGCATCTTTTGGGAGTCGAAACACATGAGGACAAGTTTCCTAAGGAGGAATGGGGAGGAATCAGAGGTGCTGAAGGAGGAACCCTGGGGAACACTAACGTTTGAGAGCTAAAAACAGGAAGAGCAAACTCAGAAGGCAAGAAGGAATAGAGTCCAGGAGAGTAAGGGGTTACTAAAGTCCAATGAATAGTGTTGTATTAAGAATAAGGAAGTGTATAAGAGCATCATTTACAGCAGAGGCGTCCAGTGAATTAAGAGACTGAAGATGCCCACTCAATTTTGGAAACAGCAATATACTGATAACCTTAGCGATAGAAATCGAGGGACTAGGATGAAATCAAGGAAGTCAAGCTGGTAAGAAGACACTAGCAAAGAGGGCCAGATGAAAGACAGATAAAACGCTATAAAATTAATGGAGTAAATTCTAAGAGGTGACAAATAAGATGAAATTGATAACACAGGAAAAGGAGCAGGCCTTGAACAGAAGTAGGACACCTCTTTCACTGAGACTTAAGGGAAGATGTTAAGGATGATTGTAGGTGAGCTTGATGGGGGGAAGAGAAGAAGTAGAGAGAGGGCAGGTCTGAAAGTCTCAATGTTTCTTGATGAAGTAGAGAGGAAGGTAATCTGTTGAGCAGGAGAGGTCAAGACTTTTGTATATATAGAGCACTTGGGGAGAATGGTGCATACTCGTATAGTTTGAGAAGACTCAGAGCAAGTTAAGGGCAATCAAAAGAGCTCTATCAATGGTAATTATTTAAAGTTTTTTGGGGACCAGGTGCAGGACTGATAGGCTAGGAAAAAACAGAAGAAGCAAGAGATTTCAGGTTTGCATGAGGTCAGCGAGCAGTGTAGTAGAAGAAAGGATTGAGAGAAGTAGGAGTGTGAAAAATTCTGAGAGCAGAATTTAAGAGTTTAAGATTTCAAGATTTCTGGATTGGTTCCAGGCAATGCCAGACTTGAAGCTCTGGGCAGTATGAAATGTTGGTGTGTGGGCAGGAGAGGATGCTGTGGAAACAAAAAGCCTTGTGTGGTCTCTAAAAATTTGGGTTGGCTCTCATGCACTGTATAATGTGCTCCCTTAGCTGTGTCAGAGAAGGTGGCAGATAAAGCTGACCAATTATACCTGTAAAATAGCTCTCACAGTGGGTTCTACTGGGAATCCTAGACTTCTATGACTACTTGAAAGGGATAACTAATGCTAACCTCTATATCTACTTTATTTCAAAGGTTCTCATTTAATTTGTTTAATAACACCATAAGGTAATAATAGTCCTACTTTATGGGTGAAGAATCTGATAATAATTTCCTGTGGGAATTGAGAATGATTTTATGAGGGTTGCATAACTACAGCTGGGATAGTTCCTCAGGTCTTCTGGCTCCAAAGATGACATCATGTTACAGCTTAAAACTGAAATTCTGAAATAACGAAGAACGCTGGTGATCACAGATGCCCAATAAAGAAAGTAAAGCATATGCTAGATTAAAAAAAAAGATAATATTTTTATTACTGGATGTTATAATAAAATGTGCCACAGAAGAAATTTCAGCCAGTTCCTAATAATAGCAGAGAGAAAATAAATTGATTAGATCAATAATGACCTTGCTGAAACAAAATCTATAACGTGAAGATGATGAAATGGCATTTCACGATCAATAAACAATCTTAAGTGGATCTTTGAACTAAACTAAATGACTTACACCATCCAACCTTATACATAAATTGTCCTTTTTCATACTACAGATCTGCCTAGATTTATCAAGGGGTTACATCCTTATAAACCCATCATAATTTGAAAATATATTTCAAAAATGCATTTAAAGCACCTAATCTATTGAGAATCACAGCTTAGCCTAGCCTACCTTAAACATGCTCAGAACACTTACATTAGCCTACAGTTGGGCAAAGCCATCTAACACAAAGCCTATTTTATAATAAAGTGCTAAATGTCTCTATTGAATACCATATTGAAAGCAAGACACAGAATGGTTGTAAATGTATCAGGTTGTTTACCCCGGTGATCCCCTCAGTGACTGGGAGCTGCGGGTCACTGTCACTGCCCAGCATGGCAAGAGATCATCCCCCTGCATATTGCTAGTGGTATGATCAAAATTCAAAATCTCACTCAAGTCCAGTGTCTACTGAATGTGTACCATTTTTGTACTGTTATGAAGTCGAAAAATTGTATGTTGAAACTTTGTAAGTCAGGGACCATCTGTAATTAATTTCATAGCAATGTCAATTGTTTCCATTAAAAATGAATGGATTTACTCAAAATGGCTCCGGGTATTCAAATCTGGTGAAAGTGTGTGAATTGGGCACTCATATAAAGTGCTTTGAGGATTACAGATTAGCATATTCTTCTAAGGAAAACATTTTCAAATATCTTTTTAAGTCTCAAAAATATTCATATTTGCTTTCAGGCAACTATCCTTATTGAGATACTCTCAAATATAGAAAAATATTATGGTAGAAAAATTTCACTGCAAGAAGTAGGTCACATTCTAAGTAAACAATGGCCTAAGGGAACAGATAAGCAAATTATGATAAAATCATATGCTGGTATAGAACACAACAATAAAAGTGAATAATCTATATTTTTAAATATGCTGATGGATAAATCTTGTGGACACATTGAATAAAATAGGTATAAAAATTCATATAGCACAAACTGATTTCTATAAATTACAAAATAGTGATATGTATATATATGTGTGTGTGTGTATATACATGCAGTTAAAATAGGAATATATGGCTTAGAAGCACATCAAATTCAAAGTTGTCATTGTGCTGTGATGGGAACAAGATTAGGACGGACAGCATAAAAGACTTCCATTTGATCTACAGTGTTTTATTTATTTCAAAAAAAGATTAAACTCAAATATAAAAAGTAGTTAATGTATTCATTTTGTTTAGTAGGAGTTTGATATATTTCTTTAAAATTTTATATTTTATAGCCTTATAAAATATGCATTTTAAAATATAAATACTTATAAATGGAGAAATATTTATATATTTTACAAAAATATCCTTTAAAAATTTTTTTTCCTCTCTTCCTCCATGATCCTCTGTTTTGTTTCTTAAAATCCACATATCAATGAGATCCTATGGAAATTATCTTTCTCTGATCAACTTATTTTGCTTAGCAGGTATACCTTTATATGTTTTCACTTTTTTTAAAAGTTAGAAAAATATCAGAAGAAACTAGATAAAAATGTTAATTTAAAAAATATCAATGGTGGGCTTATGAATAACTATATTTTCCTTCTTCACATTTTTTCTATAATTTCCAAATTTTCTATAGCATACAGGCACCACATTTAAATAATAAAAAATATTAGAGAACATTTTAGTCTTCCACATTTATACTCACCTAAACCACTTTAGAATTCTTTTTGAAGTGACTTTAATTTGATTAGTTAAAACGAGCTAAGAAAATGATTATATCAGTATTAACATAAATGGAACATATATTTTGCATGACTGCAACAAATTGCAATAACTCCTGTCATGTACACACAATTTTAGGCTGTTGCATGTGTTACTTTTATTCCACTAATTTGCATAATAGTTTGACTGTACTTAAACATCTATGAATTTTTTTCTTCTGAGAGGTTAAGAGAAATATAAACTGAAAAGTATAACATTTGTCACTTATTTAATTTTGTCAAAATTAAATTAAGAAACTTTAAAATTTTAAATTTTAGAAAAAGACTTTAGGGGGTCCCTCGGTGGCTGGGTCTGTTGGGCATCTGACTCTTGATCTCAACTCAGGTCTTGATCTCAGGGTCATGAGTTCAAGCCCCACACTGGGCTCCACACTGAGCGTGGAGCCTACTTAAACACAAATTAAAAAAAAAATTAAATTTTAATTTTAAAATATAAATTTTAAGTGTCTTAATGTTGATGAGATGATCTGGTGATATAATAATAACTTGTTATGCCAGACACTGTGCAGAACTCGAAGGCAGTAGGATAGAATCTGTTTCAAAATGCAGATAAATAAAAGGCTTTTTCTCAAATCAACCAATGTAAAATACCAAATGCAATTCTGAAAAATTATATTTTCTAACCATAGTGATGCAATTATTATATTTCATTGACATATTTCAGTTACTACATTTTTTCTTAATTTTGAGATCATTGCTTAAAATTACTATTTTTTTATGTTTACCTTCTTTGATAATCTTTAGAGTTTGCAATTTGCCAAGGAACCAAGATGACATTCTGAGAAACTTTCTCCCATTTCTCTTTACATTTTTTATTTAATAATACGCTTGGTGTGCTACAGCCCTTTAGCTCTCATAACTGGGAAAATTTCCATTCATGCATTTCATAGTGCACAGCTGAAACCCTTTCTGATACACAAAATTGGATGATTAAAATTGTTCTGCTCTAATGATGAGCCTGCTTGTTCATTCTCTCAATTGTTCTGTCCTACATGCCTTGAGACCATTTAACTTCTTTAGTTAATTTCTTGGGAGATGAAAAGTTTAGCTCCACAGTCGCAAAGATTATTTCCACTTTATGTTAGTTCATGTTTCCCAATTTTATTTCAGATGTCATTCCCACTAAAATGTTCATGTTTTAAAGCTTTATTTTTAATTTAATTACTGCAATCAGTTAACATTTAAGAAAGTATATTTATATTCTAGGAATTATCAAATGAATAAATAAACAGGTATTCTTAACAATTAAAAATAATATGCACTGCTGAGAAAATGTGATTAATTTATAATTAATTGAAACACTTTCAGCCATAAAGTTTAATGAATATTTTAATATGAATATGAATGTAATATATTCCATTTAAATACTCAGATGAGTATATTGATGGCACACAGGAAGAAAATCTACAGATGACATGATGTTGAGAGGGAGAGACAATATATGAAATGATTGAATTAGTGTTCAAAATGATCTGAAAATGTTAGAAGACTGGATAGCTCTAATCATGTGAAGTTTAATAGGGACAAATATAAAATCCTGCCATATGTCTCCCAAACCAATTATACACATGTAAATTAGAAGCAGAAGTAAATGTGAAGAAAATTGTGGATTTAAGTCAAGAGTAAGCTCAGTGTTGACTAGTTCATTTCTTTATAGGTACATTCATTTAGTCAAGAAAAACTACCTGCCCCATGCGAAGACACTACAGTGATCTCTGGGGATATGACTCAGAATGTGGAGGGCTATTCCAAGATCGTTTCTGTCAGTATCCTGCTTCATATACAACCATGAGCCCACAGAAGGACTACAGTATTCTGTTCCCCTCTAGGTGTCCAAGTGTAAAGGTATCTTCAACAAAGCAGAGTGTATTCGGAATAAGCCATAGGAGAAATGGCAGAAACGATACAAACTGTTTAGACTGGAGAACAGAAGATGTAGGCATAAAAGATGCCCATCTGAGTATCTGAGGGGTGTTGTACAGAGAGGAGCTGGATTTCTCCTATCTTTATCCCCAGTTCAGAATTAGAATCAGTGAGGAAAGTTGCAGGAAGGTAGATGTAAGTCAGCATGATAAAAGGAGTGAATTTTTCTAATTAGATCTAAAATGAAATAATCTAATTTCCAGAAGGAGAGAGTGACTCTTCTAACAGATGATCAAAAAGCTCCCTAAGAAGATAAAATTAGTAAGAACAAAACAATAACAACAACAAAAGCTAACTTCTTTTGGTCACTTACTAAAACAAAGCACTTTTCAAGGTGCCTTTACTAAATTATTCTTACTGAATCTTGACACCTATCCAATGAAGTAAGCATGATTATTGGACAAGTAGTAAGCAGGGTGATTAAGAGCACAGTTTCAGGAGCTAGACAGAGTTCAGCTCAGGGTTTTGTTGACTATGTGCTATAAAATCATCGTTTGGGTTCCTTGTCTGTAATAGGTGAATGACAGTGGCTCATTAATGAGGATTAACTATATTCAAGTATTTAAATGCTTAGAACACTGACAGGTTTTAAGTGCTTGTGCTCAATGCTCAATGAATATTAGCTATTATCCCTACCTTACAGACAAGGGGATTTAAGCATAAAGACGAAAATCACTGTGCCCAAAATTTTATGACTAATATATACAGGGAAGACAAGAGCCTCATCTTGAAGGTTTGTTAGATGATGAATAAAGATCAAAAGGTGTATCCCAGAGAATAATGCTAAGTGGTTCATATCTAGCATGGTGCTACTTGGGCAAGGCAACTTTAAGATGAAAGTGCCAAAGGAAGAGATCAGATGCTCAAGAGAGACCTTAATTCATTCAACACATGTATTCCATCAGTATTTATTAAGCATCTATTTTGTACCAGGCACTGGAGAAACAGCAGTGAACAAAACAAGCCCTCACAGAGATTACATTCTGGTGTTGTGTATTTCCTGGGGTGAACCCCATAACACGTTAACAATTAGGTAAGGGAAGCAATTCTGATTACACAATTTCCATTTTATTTATTTTTTATTTTTTAAAGATTTTTTATTTATTAATTTGACAGAGAGAAATCACAAGTAGACAGAGAGGCAGCCAGAGAGAGAGAGAGAGGGAAGCAGGCTCTCCGCTGAGCAGAGAGCCCAATGCGGGACTCGATCCCAGGACTCTGAGATCATGACCTGAGCCGAAGGCAGCGGCTTAACCCACTGAGCCACCCAGGTGCCCACGATTTCCATTATAATGTACTATCCACTCCTGCACAGAGATTATAAGGTTGGATGATTTTGTCTGAATCTAAATTTGAGAGGGAAAATTGTGTAACACATACACACTTATCTCATAATTCAAACCGGTCTTCTTTCTAGCCTTCTCCAAAAAACCACATCCCCTTCCTTCCTCTGCCCTGTCTCTACACTGCAAACACTATGTCCACTCTTGCTTGAAACAAAGTTTTCCCGCTATCCAAAGGATATAAATTCCAGATGCCTTTACCATAGGATACAAAACAACTCTCAAGGGACCCTTTTCTTTCCCTACACCCTCATTCACACTTGAGCCTCAAGGAAAACCTAACCCTGCAGTTCCTAAAGGTATCATGCTTTATCTTGCGATCAGGTCTTGGCAAATGTTGTTCTCTAAGCCTGCTGATCTGATCATTGATTGAGTTAGGTATCCTTCCTTCCGTGTAGGGATTCCTTCTAGAGCATGTTCTATATTTTACTGTGAGCTCCTTGAAGCAGGGACTGAATCTTGTTTACTTTTGTATCTCCAGCTCTTTCCAAAATAATGTGCTAGTGCTTTACACATTTCATCTGAATTGAACAAACATCACCAATCCTCATGCAGAACCAATCTCTTTCTCTATTTCATTTCAGTAACTCACTCCCAAAACCCTGCTGAAACTATCAGCACAATTATCTGTACCAACTCTGAAATCTCAATTGCAACTATACCCCTGATGACCACCAGCGCCTAAACTTACAGTCTCTTATGTCAGTACCCTAGAACTCCCTGGAGCAGCTCCTGGTATGACTGATATGCTGTGTCTACCTTCATTCATCTATCTTTCCTTCATTACTAAGCTGAGAGTCATGATTAACACTCCACCATTATAAATAGTTTCTTGCAAATATCACTCGGCAAATTTGTCCTCTTTCCTTTTGCCACATTCACCCAACCGAACTTAACCTGGGGTGAAGCCAACTTTCTGCCTTTTCTGCTACTGCACTGAGCTTTGTTTGGAAGAAATCACAAGCTGGCTGATTGTCTCACTTTAAATTCATGACAAATACCTGAAACGGGGACGGAATACTGCCAGACAACCGTATTACTTTTCCTTGAGAAGTTGCTTTTCAACTGAGACGATTTCAGAGCTCTTCAATATTGTCAAAGATTGTATCCTCCTTTAACCCCAGTTCATAGCTTACCTTATTGTTCTCTGAAACAAACAAGCAAGCAATCAGAGGAGGATTTGGTCCAAAGGTAATGAAGCTTAAACTTCAAGGCTCTCCCATGCATGTTGAGGCAAATTGGCAAAGGAATATATTGTAGAGACAATTGCTTAAGATTGCTCTGGTTTGCCACACAGACTTTCCCTCCATCATACTTCTTTGTGTATAATGGGGCACATTTGAGATCTGGCTTAGTTGAAATTGAGTTGGGGATACAATTTGGATGTAGCTCAATATGTTTATGTGTTTTGTAGTCACTTCTGTGGTTCTCTGGCCCTTTCAAAGGCATATTCCCTTCCTGCCCATTTGAGCTCTAAATCACATCTCTCCCATTTCTTCTTATCTTTGCAGGGATCGAAGCCTGGACTTACCCCCTTTCCCACACACGTCAGTCTCTGTCTCCACTGGGCCATACAAACATGCTTCAGTTTCTCTGATCATTAAAAAAAAAATACTATTTTCATTGCCTCTCCAGCCTCTTCCAGTTACTTTCCAACTTGTTGCTCTTCTTCACAGAGCACCTTTAATTTTTTAAAAATATTTTATTTATTTAATTAGAGAGAGAGAGATAGCAAGAGAGAGCATGAGCAGCAGGGAGAGGGAGAATCAGGCTCCCTGCTGAACAGGGAGCTCAACATGGAATTCAGTGGGGCTCGATCTCAGATCCTGGGATCAGGACCTGAGCTAAACGTAGGTGCTTAACTGAGCCACTCAGGTGCCCTCAGAGAGACTTTAGAAAAAGTTTGGTCTCTCTTTGCCTTTGCTCCTTTATCTCCCATTCACCCTTCAGGCCAATCTGAGGTAACTGAAAACTGCTCTTGTGAAAGTCATCATGACCTCTACTTTGGAACTGGGGTCCCTAAAATATGGCTACATAAGTCAGACTTAGTACTTAGTTGTTAAAGTCAGATGATATAGGACAAATAGCAAACCAGGGAAGAAAAATAATATTAAATGTACAAATGGAGCTCAACTGGCTAAAGGAAATTTTATAGTTATAATTATTTTCAAGGCAGAAAAAAAACTGCAAATGCTAATGCAATTTCAAATTCTAGAATCTTTAGGTGACATATAGGTGTTCTTAAATCAAATTATAATTACAGTAAATTGTTATACCTATTTTCCACGATATGCCTATTTTCTCTATGTCTTATTAATGTTTGAAGTGTTGACAATACATCCATACATTTTAGTTCCAAAATATTCCATAATTTACATATTTTTAGGAGCTAATCTCTGAAAATACCTAGAGCTATTTTTATTTCTTTTGTATCAGATAGGTATCTTTCCAATATAGATATTTCACTGTATGAAAAACAAATCTGAGTTACTATATTTTATTTACCACCTTTGGCCAATCCCCTGATATGAATTAACTTACAATAGTGAGAATTTTTTTAAAGATTTATTTATTTTGCAAGAGGAAGTACATTTGAGTGGCTAGGGGAGAGGCAGAGGGAGAGGGAGAGAGAATTTCAAGTAGACTCTGTACTGAGCACAGAGCCTAACGTGGGACTCAATCTCATGACCCAGAGATCACAACCTCAATCAAAACCAAAAGTGGGATGCCTAGCTGACTGCGCCACCCAGGTGCCCCACAGTGAGAAATGTTTTTTAATGAAGCTGCTAAACTGTATGTAACAATCTATTACATCATTACTCTTATTTTCTGTAGATACTGGAAAACTTCTTTTTGTCTTGGTTCTTCGTGATATCATTACTGGATTTTACTTAAATACAGTGAATGTTAGTTTATCTGGCAAACCCCAAACCTGAAATTTCTTTAAACTTTTAGCTCTACCCTTGCTACTGTAAGCTTCTGGAGCAGGTCTTGAATCTTTGAATCCCTAACACTTAGCAGGGTGCCTGTTGCAAAATAGTCCACCAATGACCCTTGAATGTCATAAGGATATACTGCAAAACTGAAATACCTTCTTAATCTAAGACTACTTCTATTCAGAGTGTTTTCAGTGAAAATCGGTAATCAAAATCTGGTATAAATGATAATTATTAGTTCTCCATAAACTGTAGAATGACCAATTCCTTGAACAGAAAATAACAAATTGCTACTAATCTGCTGAACAGTAAGGGTTGTAGCAAATAAGAATCTGAACTGTCAAGTGTGTATGCATTATCTTTTACTGCTTGGAAGTCCATAAACGATAAGGAAGATCATTATGTTTTATGCCAGTGTCTTAAATTTGTTCAGTGGAAGTGAAGACCTGTATTAAAACCTGTAAATCTTTTCACAGGAAGACCATTTTGTTGTGTTTTGTAGCAAGAGTAGTGCGTTAGAGGCAGACAAGAAAGGAGTGAAGACAAGACCCATTCATATTTGGGTTCCAAAACCATTCTGTCTTCAATTTATAACAGTTACAAAGTTCTGAAACTGAGTTGTAACCATTGTATCCTTACCACTTAGCCTAGTGGATGTTTAATAAATATTTGTTAAATGAAGACCAAGAGTAATTAGTATTATTGGTGGAAACCTTTACTCTTGCTGTGCTTTAATTTTCCCATTAGAGAAGTGGAAAACCTTATATTTATCCTGCTTTACTTCACTACATAGTAATGTTATGTAAATCAATCACATCTTGCATGTTACGCATCACGGGGTTTTAAACTACTTTTTCTTTTTTTTCTTAGAGAGAGAGGCTGGGGAGTGGCAAATGGAGAGAGAGAGAGAGATTGAGAGAGAGTGAGAGAATCCTGAGCAGGCTCCTTGCACGGTACAGTGACTGCCATGGAGCTTGATCTCACAACTCTGAGATTGTGACTTGAGTCAAAATCGAGAGTCAGATACTTAACTAACTGAGCCACCCAGGCATCCTTAAACTACATTTTGAGAACACAAATATTTAAAAACATTATTAGAATTCTATGGGTTATTTTAAGTAGAATTTGAGTTATTAATTATGCATATTAGTCCTTCATATATTAGTGTTTAGTTATTACTCATGCATAATGTCATCTTCTACTTTTAGAATATATTCTGATATTTATTCTTTAAGTGTGCATTTAATATCAATTAAGAATCAGATCAGAAAACAAATGGTAGAAGAGTTGCTGGATATTTATAATATTTTTTCCATATTCCACATAAACAATATAAACTGATAAAGAAAATATGATATTTTATAACATCTATCCCTAAACATGGTTTCTGTAATACTTATTATCTAAGTAATAATACAAATAAACTAAACCTAGTAACTTATTCTATCTCTCATTATTAGTATTAAAACTTACACTATTTATTTATAAATACTCTAACTGGCCACCTCTGAAGGTTTAATAAATACTTATCAGGCACTCACTTCATCTCCAGCACCATGGTATGGAATATAGGAGCAGATGCATGTGGGGGAGGGAAAACCAAAGAGTATTACAATATAATCTCAGACAAAATATAGATATAGGTTCAAGGAGAGAGATATAGGATCCCAAGATAAATACTGTGGTAAAAATAATAAGTAGTAAACAAAGCCAAAGAAAAAACAAAATGAACTGAGGAAAATATTAGTCTCCCTGACCAAACAATTTATAGGAACTAGTGAGAATATAAAGTCACTTATCTCTTTAGTCAGAGTTTAACATTTCAATTGTTTCCACACTTGTTCTAAAGCTCTTTAAAAGTCTCAGCTTAATCTTTCCTGCACAAATTCTATCATGTGAATTACACCATTAAATTATATATTTTTTTATTAGTTTTATACAATTGAATGAGCTGTTTGCCAGGGTATATTAAACTGTCAATACAGTTCTACATCAGTACACCCAAATTATTCTTATGGTACTGTGTTGATTCCTTTTATTAACCCCCATTTGAGGGCTAATTGCTACTATGTAATTTAGTAAAATTATAATATTTATTGGTGCAATCTACAGAGATCACAGCTATGTAATTTGAAATTACATGCTTGATTGTTTTGCTTGTCACTGTAAAAAATTGGTATGTTTTATTGGACAATTTTTTTTATATTACAAATGAGCAACGAGTTTTGAGGTTGTAATTCGAAACAATTTATATTGTATCAACTTTAAATAAGGTAATTCCCTATCTTTATAATCTTGCCTACTATTTATAATTCTGGAACTCCTTAAGAGTTGTCATAACATACTTTCGCCTTACCTACCCAGCTTTCCACCCACAGTTTTGTGAGTCCCTGTCCAACTATTCTGCAGTCACCGTGCACTCACCATGCTCCTTCCTGTCCCCTCTTCTGCCTAAAGTGTTTTTTCTTCCTTCTCTTTGCCTGGTTAATTTCTAATCACCCTTTAGATTTCAATTCAAGATCACTTCTTCAGGAAAATCTTTGGCCAAGTTCCATTATAGACTCCTCAACACTTGTCATGGATGGAATTTTATATGTGTGAGTGTACTTGATTATTTGTTTTCCGTACTAGACTATAAACTCCAGGAGGGCTGGTATAAACTTTGTTTTTACTTTACTTTTGTATATGAGAGTTTGATAGAGTGATCAATAAATGTATTCATCCCAAAGATATTTATTGACCACTTAACATATATCAAGCACTGTGCTTAGTGTGGGGGATATAACAGAGAAAAAAATAAACTCATAGAGTTACCTTCATTCATCAAAGAGTTGTTCAATGAATGAAGGAATGAATGATAACTTGTTGAAACAAATGATTCCATATCAACCTTTCATCCATGTAAGGATGAATCTTTTAATTTGTATCATATGCATGGTGCTTTACTATTAACATTTTGTGTACAGCATCTTGCAAGTAGTAGACTTCTAATGACAATTTGCTGGATTGGCGAATGAGTTAATTTCCAAGTGGGTTCATTTTAGATACATAGTTGATGCTGGCTAGGTTATAACACCAAAGGAATATATTTTAATTGCAAATTTATTATCCACTTAGTAACAAGTTAATCTTTTCTTCATGTGTGAACAAGAATGCTTTTTTAAAAATCTTGCTTTATCGTTATTATGATTATTCAATATTCAAATTCACTTGAACAAGTCAATAAGGGATTTCGCTAAAAATGTGAATTCAAATTAACATAATATGAAAAAAAAGTTGTCCAGACTTCAACTTGTAACATATGCTTTGGTCTATTTTTTTCTTTTTCATATGGAGTTGTGAACAGATGCTTGGGCAGGTTAGTTCTGTATTAAATCTTGTACTTCTGCACGTGTTATGGAGGTGGATGCTTGCCAAGTCAGCACTGTATCTCCCTTGTTAGTCATTAATCACATCAGAGCCACTTATTTTTGCTTTTATTAAATTAAAATGAAAATGAGAGTTCTGCTAACAAAGGTTTATTTTATAGAGTGGGGAGGCAGCCTCATCTTTCATTCCTCTGCCACAAGAACCTCTGCTCTTGTTAAAATAATCTAATCACCAACCCTCAGCATGCTTGTGTTTCCTCATCTCCGTCCATTCCTATGATCTTGTTAATCCTCTGGCTTGGATGCTCTCTTCCCTCCCCACCTATCCAAATCCAACTCATTCTTCAAAGCCCAGCAAGTCTTGTGTCTGATGGAAACTTCTAAAAATTATACCAATCATCAGGAATCCCATTAACATACACCAATCCACAGAGTTTGAGAATCTACTATGTTCAAATAGCTATGCCACAGACAGGAGAAACACAAACATTAACTATTTCCCTTATGATGCTATAGCTTAAGAGAGAAAATAAGTCATCATTCATTGAACAAATACTTATTAACTGCTAACCATTTTCAAATTTACTGTGAATAAGAATCGTTTAGAAGTTTGATAAAATTACAGACCTGAACTCCTGGGGATAAAAATATATTATATGTTTATAAAAAATAAAAAAAAATTTAAAAAGAGGAAAAAAAAAAGAATTTTGATAAAATGTAGATTCCTGGGTGTCTGACTCAGTGGGTTGAGCCTCTGCTTTCGGCTCGGGTCATGATCCCAGTGTCCTGGGATCAGGGTCCGCCTCGGGCTCTCTGCTCCTCAGGGAGGCTGCTTCCTGCTTTCTCTCTGCCTGTCTCTCTGTCTACTTGTGATCTCTCTCTCTGTCAAATAAATAAATAAAACCCTAAAAAAAATGTAGTTTCCTTAGCTTCACGTGAAATCCACCGAATCAGAATTTCTAACAGTGTGATCTAGAAGTTAAGTTTTTAAATTTTTAAGTGTTGATGGTAATTTGAGAGTGCTTCTTTAATATACACTGCTTATACATAGAGGTTACTAAGATGAATGTACATATTGTCTGCCCTCAAGGAGCTCACATCCTAGTTAGGGCAGATGGTTAGTCACAATATAAATGAAAATTTTGTAACTATTACATTAAAAAAATAGAACAGGCTTGTGAAATGGTTTCAGAGACCAGAGAGGATAGAAAGAAGCAATAGTAGTGGATGCACTGCCACCACACGTTAGTCTCACTGGGTTCTGAGGGATTGAAAAGAAATCCTTTTTAGGGGCCATATTCACCAAGCACTGAGGGTGGGAGAAGGGAAGGCTTTGTATTGCTATCACGTACCCACATAGACAGGGACGACTATAAGAAAGCAATGAGTGTAGTGGAGAGCTCTTTATAGAGGAATTTACAGGAGGGAAAGATAATTTCTAGCTAGTAATATTGGGGAATTTTTGAGGAGGTGCTATATTTGAGCTGAGCCCCGAGGAAGGGTAAGATTTATAAACTGTAATATAGAGATGGAGATGAGGGAAAGCAAGGATTTTCCAGAAGGAAGAATTAGTATAAGCAAGGAGAGAGAGGCAGGAAAGCAAGCTGCATGTAAGAAGAGCAAGCAGTTCATTTTGCCTTAGTGAAAGGTACAAGAAGGACAATTTTTATTTGTCTTGTAGTTTTAGATTTAAGAAAACATATTAGAAAGGAGAACTGGACCAGAGATCATACAAAACCCTGGATGCTAGAACTCAGAGTAACATTTATTAATTAGATAACTCATCTGACAGTTAACATATACTACTTTTTATGCTTTGTCTCCCAGGAAGCTTACTTTTCTTTCTTTCTTTTATTTTCCTTTTCTTTTTTTGAGAGAGAGACAAAAATGCCTGTGCACATGTGGGCATGCACACGAGCAGAGGGAAGGGAAGAGGGAGAGAAAGAATTTCCAAGCAGGCTCAACGCTCAGCACGGAGCACAACATGGGGCTCAATCTCAGGACCCTGAGATCACGACCTGAACCAAAACCAACAGTCAGTTGCTTAGCCGACAAAGCCACTCAGGTGTCCCAAGCTTATACTTTCCTTGAAGAAAGGAAAATGTTGCATACTTCTTATTAAGGACTTCAGAATGTAGTGCAATGCTTGGCACACAGGAGGAGTTCAAAAAACTTTCACTGACTGATTAAGAGTGATTGCTTTTGTCTCCACAAGAAGGCTTCCAGGGCACACAGGAGGATCAAGCACCACTGGGATTGTCTCTATTCTGTTGGCACCACATAAGGCATATGAGGAGATTGTCACCATCAGCAGTCACAGAGGTCATGCTAGGAGGATGTTGCAGGTGTCTAAACATGAATTATGACATTCTAGCCTACTGGTAACTTTATACAGATGCATGCTCCTTTTTGTTTTTTCTGCATCAACTATAAATATTTTCTTGAATTTGTATTTCTCTCTTATTAGCATAATATAAAAATGTGTTCATGGAATGAAAAAAGTACCTATTCTGTAAAAATGAATTGTTCTAATATTTTAAAAAGTAATATCTGATTGATGTAGCTTTATTTGGACTACATATTTAAGGAAGAAATGTTTTATTTTGTTTGGAGTTTTTTTTTGTTTTTTCAAAGTTAAAGAACTGGCTTTCAAATACTTCATTGATTTTTGACTACTGAAGAGGGTTAAAGAGGCTTCGTCCAGAAAAGCCATGATCCCTAATCCATCCTGTAACAAACACATATATCTAACACATTCAATAAATGCATCCAGACAAGTAGATACAGATTTACTGAAAACCTATCCCTTGTTTGAAAATGCTCTAGGTTCTGCAAAATACTGGTAAACAAGGGGAAAAAAATGCTCTGATTTTGTGAAACTTAAATGCTAGTAAGATATAGTAGTTTGGTTCAATTGTCCCACTAACAACAACGATAATAGAATAATAATAATTATTATATTGCATAGTATCTTAAAGTTTGCAAGACTTTAATTTGTTGTGCTATTTTTCATAGCACTCTTCCCTTCTGATTCTATACATTCTCCTCATTTTTGTTTTTTTTTTTTAAAGATTTCTTTATTTACTTGATAGAGATCACAAGTAGGCAGAGAGGCAGGTGGGGGGAAGCAGGCTCCCTGCTGAGCAGGGCTCAATCCCAGGACCCTGAGATCATGACTTGAGCCAAAGGCAGAGCCTTTAAGCCACTGAGCCACCCAGGCACCCCAATTCTCCTCTGTTTTTAAAAAAATCACTCAGTTTGCCCCTCAACCCTCCTCCCTTCTATCAACCACAAATTTATTCTCTGTATTGGTGAGTATGGGTTTTGTTTTGTTTTTCTTTTGAGATTCAACATATAGGTAAAATCACACATTATTTATTTTTCTTTTGGACTTATTAAACTCACCATAATTCCTTCAAAGTCCAACCATGCTGACTGATTGGATATCTCCACCTGGCCTGACCCACCCTTGTATTTGGGCTTTCTTACATGGGACTGGTTTCCCGGACTTGTTTTTAATAACTGCCTACTTTTTCAGATAAAGTGACATGAAGCATCTTCCATCATATTTCATCAGCTGATGAATTTTGAAAATGTACTAGCTACAGAATGATGGCGATGTAATAACATGTCTCGACTCTTTCCCCTCTGGAAAAAACAGGAGGAGTCAAGATGGCGGAGAAGTAGCAAGCTGAGACTGCTTCAGCTAGCCGGAGATCAGCTAGATAGCTTATCTA
>NC_081570.1:57356471-57474249 GCF_022355385.1 Mustela nigripes | reverse complement strand
AAAAAAAAAAAAAAAAAAAGTCCAACCATGCTGTCACAAATGGCCAGATTGCATGCTTTTTTTTTTTATGGCTGAGTAGTGTTCCAGGGTATGTGTGTATGTGTGTGTGTGTGTACCATATCTCTATTATCCATTCATCTGTTGGACATTTAGGTTGTTTCCATATCTTGGCTATTGTAAATAATACTGCAGTGAAGATGGGGTGCATATATCTTTTCAAATTAGCCTTTTCATTTTCTTCAGATAGATACCTAGAAGTGGAATTGCTGGATCATATAGTAGTTTGAATTTTTAACTTTCTGAGGAATCTTCATATTGTTTTCCACAGCGGTTGCACCGATTTCCCTTCCAATCAATGGTGGAATTTAACCGTTTAACCACATCCTCATCAAGACTTGTTATTTCTAGTCTTTTTGATAATAGTAATTTTGACAGGTATAAAGCGATGTAAATCTCATTGTGGTTCAACCCTCAGTCCTCGGCACAGATGCCATCCTTAATCCCCGTCTCCTATTTCACCCACACCCCCACCAATCTCCCCTCTGGTAAGCATCAGTTTGTTCTCTATATGTAAGAGTATATTTCTTGGTTCTCTTCTGTTTTATTTTCCCCTATGATCATTTGTTTTGTTTCTTAAATTCCACTTGAGTAAAATCATATAGTATCTGTCTTTCTCTGACTGACTTTGCTTAGGAGAATTCTCTCTAGCTCCTCATCCCCCAAATAAAGGCAACAGACTTGATTCTTTTACCCTCTTAACCACCTCAACCCTTTTCTGTCAGTTCTTTTTTTCTTAAACTCAACCTTTTGTTGCCTTCATTTCTTCCATCACCATTTCTTACTTCTGGTTATATAATCTGTTTCCTAAACGATTACAGTAATTTTCACGTATCATTGTTTTTCATCTGTTCTTATTGAAGTTCTAGGTCTTCTCAAAATTTCTGACACATAGTAGGCTATCGATAAAATATCATTGATTGAATGATTAATTCAACCTTCATATCAGAGGTAAATTGTAAAATTTAGACTTGCATATTGTAAATATTATAAATTGCTGACATGAATTATTTTCTTGATCCACAATTTTCAGGCTATCTCTCATTTATGAGCTGAATACCAGAGTATTAAGCATGACATTCAAAGACTCCAGTGCTCCTGCTTCCGTTCATTTTTTCATGACATTCAAAGACTCCAGTGCTCCTGCTTCGGTTCATTTTTCTAACCTCACCTCCCTTTATCCTACAAAAGAATCTGTACTCCAGCCATATTTGACCACTTCAAGCTTTCCAAGCCTACTCTTCTCACATCTACCCTCCTGTAACTTTCTTGGGGTGTCCTCTTGCCCTTACTTACCTTTCAAGTCTTTCCTCACCTTGAACCTGTCTTCCTCCCAAAGTCACTCTTCAGTTATATTTTATAATCCATTTCTCCATCTATCTTTTATTTGCTAATTGTGGGGCTATCATTTGCACTTTCAAAATTTCTGAAAGGTAAATTTATGTTTTATTCATCTTTGTATTCTCAGTGCCTGCAGTGCCTGCATAAATACAGAGTAAATGTATGATGAATGAATAAACACAGTAAGTTGATGCAGATGTGAAAATAGGTTTTATCTCCCATCTCTCCCCACGTTCCACTAAAATGACAAAACGGAAACAAAACTGAAAACAAATGAAAGGGGAAAAAATGGTGCTGCAAGTAAACAGGGAAGGGTAAAAATAGGAAGAGAGAAACTTAGAGAAGTTTGTTGAAGATACAGAGTAGATTCAATTATATTTAAAAAAAAATTCAACACCAATCACCCGTGACTTAGTACAAACCAAAAGGGATCCCTCTGGGAAGTCAGAATATCTTGGTTTCTCTAATGAGTTCCAAGTTTCTGTAAATTAGTACTGCTTTTGAGAGAGAAAATTTGCAGTACCTATTAAAATGAAACACATATAACCAAAGATCCAACAATTCTAAGAAGCCGTGTTTTGCGGATATTTGCATGCATATATAAAGAGTTGGTCATTGCATTATTAAAATAGCAAAATAGTGGAAGAAAGATAGATGTCCATCAATAGGTTATAGATTAAATAATGTGATGCCTACTATAGGAAACCTTTAAAAGTATAAAAGTTGTACAATGCTCATTTTATTTTCTTCAGTGAAAAAAAATGTGTATGCTCATGCGCCCTTGTGAATGAATAGACAAAGAAGAGGCAGGACAGGCCTTAAATTGTGTTTACCTCTGGGGAATGAGACTGTGAGGTTATCGAGGAGGAATTTTCTCTTTTTGCATTATATACCACTATATTAAGATCACTTTTGTAAATAAAGAGCAATATAAACAGTTTAACAATTTAAACAAAGAAAATTTCCAGATGTGAAATAATAGCAGGGGATGGGAGAGAAATAGGCCATTGTCAGTCCATAAGGAACAACTGAAGGACTTCAGGATACTTGGGGATTAGTACTTAGGGTTATTTCACTAGCTGGAACTGCTCATTAAAGATCTAACCACTTGCTTCTCATAGCTAACTTCAGGCTGGCACAGTCAAAACAACAGTGAAATTCCATATTGTGTCTATCTTTACCAATAATTCTTCCTCCACACCTTGCAGGCAAGTGCAGCTGTACACCCTAAGTATCCTCTGACAGTGGCTAGAAAAGAAGGTGGGTTAAGGATTGCTCTGCAGACCTAGTAACTCAACTAAAGTATCTCATAACAGGTGGTGTCTACAACATTATCTCAGTATGGGCAACAGACTTTGAATTGGAGGTTTATTACCTGAAGAAGGACCTTCTGCTGCAATATATCTTTCTTGAAGGCCCTAAGAGATATCTGCTTATTTGTCTACCTACTTGCTCACTTACCATAGCCAATATGTAGTATCTTGCTTGGAGTGAAGAAGGAGAGTGAAGAAGGGAAAGAGAAACAAAACTTCATGGGATAAATTATTTTACAGTGGAAGTGGTTTGGCTCTATGTTCATCTCTTGGGGAAGCACTGACCCTTGGCTGAGATAAGGGCAGTGAACTAATTAATGATTTATAATGTACTATTTAAAATTTGAAACTCCCCTGGTGGTACCCAGGGCTGATTTTTTTTTTTTTTAAATTGGGGCTTATACCTGGCATCATCAGTTAGATAGCCTGGTTTGGCTACATGAAAAGAAGGGCACAAAAAGCACCACTGGAAACTTACAGGGAGTTTTCTTGAAACTAAGATTTATCATGTAAATCATGATGCTTTTATTTGGAGATGAAGCATATCCTTCCATGAATAAGAAGGATCTAGGGAAGCTGTGTTTGAAAGGTTCTTTGTCCCCTGATGTTTGTCAGCATTATCTTTCTACTGCTCTACTGTATCATTTGCCTTTATTGAAAGTCTTATGTGCGTATGCTCTGTGGAGACTTGCAAATCCTTTCAATTATCCAACATGTTGTAATATTTGCAAAAACAATGAATACAACATAGCTGTATTAGTTTTTCAATGCTGCATAACAAGTTACTGAAAACTTCATAGCTTAAACCAGTATTCATTTATTAATTCTCAGTTCTGTAGGTCAAGAATCAGGGCATGGTGCGGCTGTGTGTTCTGTTTAAGGTCTCAAAAGCTAAAGTAGTGGTATTGACTAGCCTGCATTATCATCTGGAGCTTGGAGTCCTCTTTCAAGCTGATGCAGATGTGGCAAGATTCAGTTCCTTAGTGTTATAAGAGAAAGGTCCCTGTTTCCTTTCTTCCTGTCAACTATTTCCTTGCTGGGGTCACAGATCACAGAAGCTAGCTACATTCCTTGAAATATGGCTTCTTCCACTGGCCCTCTTATACTTTTAATCTCTTTAATTAAAAAAAGTCCATTCCCTTTTAATAATAATTCATTAGGTTAGATCCACCCAGAATAATCTCTATTTAAGGTCAGCTGACTTGGAACTTTCATTATATCAGCAAAATCATTTCCTGGCAGTACTTCTATAGTGTTTGATTGAATAACTGGGAGAAGACATCTATATTCCAGAAGGTACAGATCTTGGGGATCATTTTGGAATTCTGCCTTTCATAATGGTGCCCAATTATTAATTGAATGTATTAATACAAACCACAAAGGAAAGTAGGAGACTGTTGGGAACTAGAATGATTCTACTTTTATCTATTATATATATTTATAGTCATACTCCTTACTTTGGTAATCACATCTAGTCTCACAGTTTTAAATTATATATATGTTTATGTATATATGTGTTTGTGTATATATATATATATATATACATATATATACACATATATATATACACACTGACATTTCTTAAATATATTTATCTGGCCTGAACTGTCTAGATTCATAGTTAACAGACTTCTTGACTTCCCCATTTGCATCTGTAATAAGAGTATTAAAATTCAGACTTTCAGAATAGAACTTTTGATCTTTCCCTTTAAAACTATATCTCTTTTCCTCAAAATTTCTAGCTGGGCTGACTGGTGAAGGTTTTCTCCTTTACAAAATTAGTCTGTGAAAAATGGAGAAAGGAGGGGTTTTCAAATGTTCAGACACCAAAACAAAGTGTCATGGAGCATTAAGAAATAGGGACTATAGCTCACACAAAGGAACAAAATAAGTTTCCCCAAACTGATGCTAAATAAATGGGAATATATTAATTAACTGACAAAGAATTCAAAATAACCATCATAAAAATGCTCAGTGAGTTTAGGAGAATAAGATATGAGTAAAATAGATATTTCAAAAGAAAAAATATAATTAATATAAATATATAAAATATTATATATATGTAAAACGCAGAAATTTTTGGAGCTAGAGAATATAGTAACTATACACAGTAACTGAAAATTCTCTATAGGGTTTCAACAGCAGACTTGATCAAGCAGAAGAAAGCAGACTTGATCAAGGAGAAGAAAAGAAAAGTCATTTGAAATTATCCAATCAGAGGAGAAAAAGAAAAAAAAAGCAAAAAACTGTGTAAAAGCTTAAGGGACCTATGGGATACCACAAAATATATTAATATATTCATTATGGGAATACCAGAAAAAGAATAAGAAAGAGGGCAGAAAGCATATTTAAGTAAGTAATGGTTGAAAACTTCCTAACTCTGGGGAAGGAAAAGGTCATACAAATTAAAGAAGACATTAAAGAAGAAATAAATGTCCAAATAAGATGAACTCAAAGAAATCAATACCCAGGCACCTTGTAATCAATGTATCTAGTCAAAGACAAAGAGAGAATTTTGAAAACAGCAAGAAGGAAGTGACTTGTCTCATATAAGATACATCTATCCATTTGGCTGTAATGGATTTCTCAGAAGAACTTACAGACCAGAATAATGTGTGATGGTATAGTCAAAGTGCCAAAAGAAAAGAACTGCCAACTAAGAATACTATATCTGGCAAAACTATGCCTCAAAAATGAAAGAGAAATAAAGACTTTACAAAAAAATAAAGTAGATAGAATTCAATACCTGCCTTATAGAACTCCCAAAAAGAGTCCTTTAAGTTGAAATGAAAAGATGCTAAACAACAACATAAAGCATACGAAAATATAAGTCTTGCTGATAAACAGAAATATATAGGTAAATGCAGAATACTGTAATTCTCTAACAGTAGTGCTTAAATCACTGTTAATTCTGGTATGGAAGTTAAATGGCAAAAGCATAAAAAGTAATTAACTATAAAATACATTAATAGATACACAATATAAGATGTAATTTGTGACATCAATAACAAAGTATAGGGAGGGAAAATAAAAATGTTTTCTTGTGTACAATTGAAATTAAGAGGTTATTAGTTTAACATAAATTCTCACAATTATAAGATGGTTTTGTAAGCTTCATAGTAAAAACAAGAAAACACCTGTAGTATACACACACACACACACACACACACACACACACAAATTGAATCAAAATATGTCACTACAAAAAAAAAAAAAAAAACCACAAAGGAAGACCGCAAGAGGAAATAAGACAGAAGAACTACAAAGCAGACACAAAAAACTTAACAAAGTGGTAATAGTAAGTCATTCCTGATCAATAATTACTTTAAATGTAAGTGAATTAAACTTCCCAATCAAAAGACACAGAATCGTGGCTTTTGGGTTTGTTTTGGTTTTGCTTTGTTTTTTGACTGAATGGATATAAAAAACTAGGCCCGACTATATGCTGTCTACATAAGACTTATTTTGGATTTAAAGACACACATAGGCTAAAAGTGAACGAATGGGAGAAGATATTCCATACAAATTGTAACCAAAAGAAAATAGGGACAATCATACATGTATCAGACAAAATAAACTTTAAATTAAATACTGCCAAGAGACAAATAAATAAGTTATATAATGATAAAAGGTTCATTCCACCAATAAGATATCATAACTATAAATATATATGCACTCAATATCAGAAAATTTAAATGTATAAATAAAATATTGAATGAATTGAAGGCAGAAATAGAGGGTATTGTAATAATTGAGGATTTTAAAAACCTACTTTCACTAATGGATAGAACATCCAGACAGAAGATCAGTAAGGAAAGGACTTAGACAACACTATAGGCCAAATAGATCTACCAGGCATATAGAAACATTTTACCCAATAGCAGCAGAACCCATATTCTTCTCAAGTGCACATGAAACATTCTCTGAGCTAGACCACATATGAGGCAACAAAACAAGTCTTAATAAATTGAAGAAGATTAAAATAACATGAAGTATGTTTTATGACCATATGGAATGAAACTAGAAATTGACAGCAGGAGGAATACTAGAAAATTAACAAGTAGGTGCAAGTTAAATAACACTCTGAACAACCTATGGGCCAGGGAGGAAATTAGAAAATATATGGAGACAAAAATGAAAACATAACATATCAAAACTCATGGGATGCAGCAAAAGTAGTAATATGATGGAATTTTATAGTGCTAAATACTCATATTAAAGAAAGAAGAAAGATCTCATATGAACAACCTACCTTCACACCACAAAGAACTATAAAAAAGAAAACAAAGCCCAAAGTTAGCAAAAAGAAAGAATAATAAAAATTAAAGCAGAATTCAATGAAATAGAGAACTGAAAAATAATGGGAAAAATCAATGAAACTAAAAGTTGTTTTTCTGAAAGGATCAACAAATGGACATCTGTTTGACTACACTGAAAAAAAAGAGAACAAATAAATAAACATGAAATGAAAGAAGAGACATTACAACAGATGTCACAGAAATAAAAACAGTTATAAGAGACTACTACGAACAAATAAACCCCAACACTTTGGATATTTCCTAGAAGAAATGGATAAATTCCTAGAAACATAAAAACTACCAAGACTGAATTATGAAGAGATGGAAAGACTGAACAGACCAATAACAAGTAAGGAGATTGAATCAGTAAACAAAAACTTCCAAAAACGAAAATGCAGGATCAGAGAGTTTCACTGTTTAATTCTACCAAACATGTATAGAAGAATTAAACCAATCATTTTCAATCTCTCCAAAAGACTGAAAAAAAAAAAGGAACACTCCAAACTCATTTACGAAACCAACATTACCCTGATGACAAAACGAGGCAAAGTATACTGTCAGAAAAGAAAACCACAGGCCACTAGATGTGATGAACATAATTCAAAAAAATCCTCTACCAAATACTAGTTTAACTGAATTCAATAACACATTAAAAGAATGACAAACCATGACCATGTGGGATTTATCCCAAAGATCCAAGAATGTTTTTGCATATGAAAATCAATCAGTATGATACACCACTTTAGCATAACAAAGAATCAAATAAAATCATCTTAATAGATATAAAAAAGGCATTTACAAAATTCAACATCCTATTCTGATAAAAACAGTCAACAGACTAGGAATAAAAAGGAAGTATCTCAGCATAATAAAAGCCATATATGAAAAGCCCACACCTAACATTATATTCAATGGTGAAAAACTGAAACTTTTCTTCTAAGATCATGATCAAGGCAAGGAAGCCTGCTCTCACGAATTCTATTTAACATAGGACAGGAACTATTAGAGGATTGGCAAGAATAAGATTAAAAAGCATTCAAATCAGAAAGGAAGAAGTAAAATTATGTTTTCAGATGACATGATTTAGATGTAAGAAACCTGGACTTCATCAAAAAAACTGTTACAACAAAGAAACAAATTTGACAAAGTTGTAGATACATAATCAATATTCAAAAATAAGTCAAAGGGGGGCCTGGCGGGCTAAGTGATTATGGCATATGACTCTAGATCTTGGGGACTTGTGTTTAAGCCCAAGTTGGGCCTAGAGCTTACTGAAAAAAATAAAATCCTTTAAAAAAATTTGCATTTATTTACACTATCAATGAAATATCTGAAAAGGAAATTAGGAAATTAACCTCACTTAAAATTGAATCAAAATAAATAAAATACTTAGAAATAAACTTAACCAACATAGTGAGATACTTCTATATTGAAAACTCCAAATAAAATCTTTAAAAAACAAAACAAAACAAAACAAAAACCCTCCAAAACAATGATAAAGGAAATTGAAGGCATAAATAAATGGAAAGACACCCTGTATTATTCATGGATAGCAAGACACAGTATTTTTTAAGTGCCCATACTAACCAAATTGATCTGGACATTCAATGCAGTCACTATCAAAATCACAATGACATTTTTTACAGAAATATAGAAAGCAATTCTAAAATTTCTATGCAACCACAAATGATCGCAATAGCTAAGACAATCTTGAGAAAGAACAAAGTTGAAGGTCTTACACTTCCTGATCTCAAAACATGAAGCTACAGTAATTAAAACAGTAAGGTATTGGCATAAAGAGAGACATATAGACCAAGGGAACAGAATAGAGAGCCCAGAAATAAATCCACTCAAAAATTATTGTCAAAAAGTGCTTAACAATGTACAATGTGGAAAGGACAGTCTCTCCAACAGAGGGTTTTGGGAAAACTGGATATCCATATGTAAAAGAGTGCAACTGAATGCTTAATTTATACTATACACAAAAATCAACTCAAAATGGATTAAAGACTTCAATGTTAGTCCTGAAACAATAAAATTCTTAAAAGAAAATATAGGATAAAAACTTCATGACATGGGTTTTGGCAATGATTTCTTGGATAGAATATCAAAAGCAGAGACAACAAAAGAAGAAACAAAGAAAAGGGAGTATATCCAAGTAACTGCACAGCTAAGAAATCAATCAACAGCGTAAAAAGGCAACCTAGGGAATGAAAATAAGTATTCACAAGTCACATATCTGTTAAAGAATTACTATTCAAAATATAGAAGGAATTCCTACAACCCAATTTGGAAAAATGACTCAATTAATATATGGGTAGAGAATTTGAATAGATATTTCTCCAAAGAAGACATATAAATGTCCAGCAAGTATATGAAAAGATGCTCAACATCACTAATTGTCAGGAAAATGCAAATGAAAAACACAAGGAGATCACCTCATATGTATTAAGATAGCCATTATCAACAAAACAAAAAAAAATACAAATGTTGGTAAGGATATAGAGAAACTAGAACTCTCATGCACTGTTGGTGGCAATGTAAAATGGTGAAGGCACTATGGAATATGGAAAACAGCATGGAGGTGCCTTAAAAAAATTAAAAAATAGAAAAGCTACATATATAATCCAGCAGTCCCACATATATATAGATATATCTATATATATATCTATATATATATCTCAAAAAGAACTGAAATCTCTCAAATATTTATTTGCAGACCGATGTTCATCTCAGCTCTACTCCTAATGGCCTAAATGTGGATAACATAAACGTCTATGGACAGATAAATGATAAGGAAAATGTGGTATATTTGGTATAAATATATATATATCTATATAGATATATAATATATATATATTTATATAAATATTAATCAGCCTTAGAAAAAGGAAATTCTGTAATATGTGACAACGTGGATGAACTCTGAGGACATTATGCCATGTGAAGTAAGTCAGCCACAGAAGGACAAATACTACATGATTGTACTTCTATGAGTTATCTAAAATATTCAAGCCCGTAGAAGTGGGAAGTAGAATGGTGGTTTCCAGGGGGAAGAGTAATGGAGAGCTGCTGTGCACCGGATGCAAAGCTTCAGTTACACAAGATGAGAAAGTTCTAGAGATCTGCTGTACAACATTGTGCTTATACTTAATTATAAATATATAGTGAAATACAGTACTATATACTTAAAAATGTGTTAAGAGGGTAGGTAATATTATGTGCTTTTCCCCACAATTAAAAGACAAAAAGATCTGAAAAAATAAATAATCTGGTATAGTAGTCTATTGCAGTAGAAATTTTGTCTTTTAGTTGCTTAGGTCTCAATTCATGAAGTCATTATTAACTCCTACCCCTCTCATTCCTGACATCCAATCTGTCAACAAATGCTGTTGCTTCTACCTAGAGGCAGATGTACTTTAAAGTTAACGAGGTTCAAAGTTTCAGGTCTCTTATTTGCATGAACTCCTTCCCAGATCCTGGAAGGAAGCCTGGCAGTGTGTTCACCTGGCTACGTTTTGTACAATTTGGAAAATTGAGATTGTTTTCTTTTTTAAGATTTCAAAAATGGAAACATAATCCACATACCATAAATTTCACCTTTTTAGAATATAAAGTTAAGTGTTTTTTAGTATACTTACAAAGTTGTGCAACCTTAACAACTATCTAATTCTAGATCATTTTCTTCACCTCTCCCAAAAAACCCCATACTCAATCTCTCCACTTTCCCTTTCCCCTATACCCTGGAAACTATAAATCTATTTTCTGTTACTGAGGATTTTTCTATTCTGGACATTCCATATAGATGCAATCATATAATACATAGCCTTTTGTTTCTGGCTTCTTTCACATACCACACTGTTTTTAAGGTTCATCTAGATCAGTCCTTCATTTTTTTTTTCATTGACAAATATTCTGTTGTATGGGTAAACTGCATCATGTTTATCCATTTATTAGTTAATGGACATTGGATTTTTTCCACATTTTAACTATTAAGAATATGCTGCTATGAATATTCACATATAAGGTTTTATGTGGACATGTGCTTTAAATTTTGGGGGTAGTGTGGCTCAAGTGAATAATGGCTCCCTATAGATGTGCACATCCGAATCCCCAGAAACTGAATATGTTATCTTACATGGAAAAGGAGAATAGAGGTATGATTAATTCAAAGATCTTGAGATGGAGAGGATGGGTTATGCAAGCGGCCCAATATAGTCCCAAGTGTCCTTATAAGAAGGGAACTGGAAGACCAGAGAAGGCAAAAATGGAGATATGAAGACAGAAACAGAAACTGAAGTGGTGAAAGGAAGTGGTTATGGGCTCAGGAATACAGGTGGCTCCTAGAAGCTGGAAAAAGAGAGAATACTGATATTTCTCTAGCTCTTCCTAAAGGAACACAGCCTTAACAACACCTGCAGAACTTTAAAATAATAAATTTGTGTTGTATTAAGCAACTCAATTTTTCATAATTTGTTACAGTTGAATATTGGGAATCGTATGTTGGAACTTGGAAGTGGGTGACTGCCATAAGAAATAACCAAAAATGTAGAAGTGGCTTTGGAATTCGGCAGGCGACGGAAACTAGAAAAATTCTCACTATAAATTTGTGACAGAAAAACCTAGATTGCCTTGAACACAATGTTAGTAGAAGTATAGATGATAATAACTCTCTGCTAAGGAAGACTCTGAAGGAAGTGAAGGAAGAAAACATGGTTAAGAAAATCTGCTTCATCTTAGAGAATACCTAAGTCATCATGAAAAGACTGCTGGTAGCAACATGGACAGTCAAAACAATACTAGATGAGAACAAAGGAAATGAAAAAATGTGTTAACATGGGAAATGGAGGAAAAGGGGTCTTTGTTATATAATAGCTGAATTGTGTCATACAATTATGTGGAAAGCAGGGCTTGCAACAGGTAAACTTAATTTTTAGCTAAAGAAATTTCCAAGCAAAGTTTTGAAGGTGTGTCCTGGTTTCTACCCGCTGATTACAGTAAAATGCAAGAAGAAAGAGATACACTTAAAGGATGGTTAAGCAAAAAGAAACCAGGATTTATGACAAATTCTCATCCTATCCAGATTACCAAAAATTAAAAAAAAAAAAAAAAGCTAAAATTAGATTCACTGCCAGGAAATAAAGCCAACGATGTGTCTGGGAAAACTTTTGCTAGTGCCTTATAAGTATTAAGCGGTCAGATCATTCATTCACTCATTCATTCACACAGAGGTTCTGAAGAGATTAGGTAGATGTCTCATGGAACCTGTCAGACATCTTAGAAGAAGCCAGGAGTAGAGATAGGATTATCCAAGGAAGATTTGTAAAGGAACTGCTTGTGCAGTGAAGAAATCGTCAAGATATATAAGAGAGACCCACAAGGTTCTTAAGACTATTGCATCAACAGAAATACTGCCAGCATGGGCTGAAAGGGATAGAGAGAGGACAAAATGAGAGAAGACAGCAAGATCGTAAAATTCTAGAGGTAGGAAAACAGGTTGTTCAATCCACTTGACTGCAAAAACTTGTGCACCTTCCTGGAAAAGGAAGGATGACTCAAAGGGTGGAGTTGTAGGCACAGAGCAATAAATCTTGAACCCCAGATGTTATTCCCAGGCCTTGAAACCTAATGGAGTTTTCCTGGTTGAATTCTGAAATGGTTCTGAGGCTACGCTCCCTTTGTACTCCTATCCCCCACTCCTCTCCCTTTCTGTATGGGAATTCTATAACTGTTATCCCAAGCCTATTCCACAATTGTATTTTGGAAGCAGATGAACTGTCTTCTGGTTTCACAGGTCTACAGATGGAGAGGAGATTTGCTCCAGGATGGATTATACCCGGAACTCACCCATGCCTAATTTAGATGCTTTAGATGATGAAATTTAGGACTTCTGAACAGATGAGATTTAGATGAGATTTTGTACTTGAGTCAAGTTGTGATGGATGAGACTTCTGGGGTACTTGGGTTGGCTTGGGTGCAATTTCATGTGGGTCAGACATGAGTCTTTGAGAACAGAGGCCAGACTATAGTAACCTGAATAAAAGACTTTGAATGATGCCCATGTCCTGATCCCCAGAATCTGTGAATGTGTTACTTTACATGGTAAAAGAGAATTTGTTTTTATGATTAACTTAAGGCTCTTGGGACAAAGAGATTTTCCTGGATTATTTGGGTGATCCCAATGTAATTGCAAAGGTTCTTATAAAAGGGAGGTGGGAGAGTCAGAGAAGGCAGAGAAAGAAATGTAATAATGGAAGCAGTCAGAGTACGAGATGTATCATCTGATACAGAGAATGAAGTGATGTGAGAAAGGGGTCACTAGTGAGGGAAAGTAGGCAGCCTCTAGAAGATGCAAAAGACAAGGCACAGATTCTCTCATGAATCCTGGAAGAAAAAAAAGCCATGATGATATGCTGATTTTAAGACATCTGACCTCCAGAACTATAAAATAATAAATTTGTATTGTTTTAAGTCACTAAGGTTTGTGGTCATTTGTTACAATTCAACAGTAGGAAAGGGATACAGGTATATGCCTCGTTCTGGAATATATAGGTATATGCCTCATCCTGGAATAGTGGGTTGAAAGTAAAACACTTTAACTACAATTTCTATCTTGACTTTCCCTATGTTGTGGTTTTCCTCATGTCATGTCATGATAGAATGGCCACAGGTATTTTGGGGAGCTGAATACAAGGAAGTTGCCTAGGAATATAGGTTTGGTGGAATATATTTATATGATTTTCAATCTTGTTTGCGTATAGTTACCTTGTTCCTAGCTATCTGGGGTAGAAAACACTTCCAGTAATTCTCCTGCCATTGTGCAAATTCCCTTGACCATCATGACATGAAAATGCAGGGCCAGAAGACCTACTGAACATGAACATTCCCTTTGGTTCCCAGCACCAGAAGTGTGTTGGTGGAGGAGGAGGAACGTGCTTGAAATGTATGGAGCCAGAGGTTTTTCTAAATTTGGCAACAATCCTAAAATTTTATAAGGCATGTCATTGAAAAATTGTAAAGCTAAAATGAATGCTTCTGAACTATCAGTAGTAGAAATCATGCTAAACATTGGATTATTTTTATTATCTTCATAGAAATTATAAGATATATGTAATGTGAAGACTGTCAAGGAGTATAAAGTCAAAGCATAAGGAGAAAAAGAGCATTATAAATGTGTTACTATGCTATTTTCCTGGACTTAATGATGTTTACAGCATTTGTTAGCTTTTTTATAATTTCATTAACTTCAGTTTTGTAATTTAAAATTCATCATTTCTTTTTCTATCATAATAAGCATTTCACTTTTTTTTTTTAAATAAAGAATTTGTTTACTTATTTGAGAGAGAGACAGTAAGAGAGAGCATGAGCGAGGAGAAGGTCAGAGAGAGAAGTAGACTCCCCATGGAGCTGGGAGCCCGATGCGGGACTCGATCCTGGGACTCCAGGATCATGACCTAAGCCGAAGGCAGTCGTCCGACCAACTGAGCCACCCAGGCGTCCCAGCATTTCACTTTTGTAATTAAATATGTATTCCTAATTTTTGTATTACTTATTGAATGGGAGTATCCCCAGTTTACAAATTCAGATCCTATTTCTGGTTATATCTTTCAGATTTACCCAGAAATCAACTCCTTGCCACCTCTGCTGCTACTACCTCAATCTAAAAGACGATTATTTCTTGCCTATATATTGCAATAGCTTTCTAATAGGTCTCTTGACTTCATCTTGCCCCATTTTCCATTTATTCTCAACACAGCAGTCAAAGTGATCCTGGGAATGGAATAGAATGGAATTCATGAAACATATAATGTAACATGTACTGTAATATAATGCAATGTAATGTAATATACCTTAATATGTCAGACCACAGATTTTACTTGTTCAGAACCTTCCAAAGGGCTTCCATTTTACTCAGAATAAAATGCAAAACCCTTAAAACTTCTTATAGGATTCTTTCTACCCTTCCTTCACCTTTCATCTATTCTTCTAACTTACTCTATGCCACCCATTTTAGTCTTCTTTGCTGTTCACGTGTTACTTTTGCTCTCATCCCTGGTGCTCATAATTTCTGTTTCCTCTGTCTAGAATTATCTTCCACCCAGATGTTTGCATGGTTCCCTCCCTCATCTACTTTAGGTTTTTACTAAAGTGTCACCTTCTGAGTGAAGCTTCCCTAGCTAACCTAACTAGCTACACCTCCCATCTATCTCTCCATCCTGTCTATCTCTATCCATCCCCCTTTCCTTTATATGTCTCCTTGATGTTTTCATTGTCTTTTAGTTTTAGTTTATTGTGAGACCTGAAATCAAATATATTTTTTCTATTAATTCAATTTCAGATCATATGTTCAAATATTACCCTTTCAGCACATAAGGGAGGAAGAAGTAAATTTTAGTTTAATTACTTCAAATACAGTTTTTTTGTTATTTTGGGGGTGATTCACAATCCCTATTCAAAACTCAAGAATATACTCTTGGGTATATGCCATGATTGCATAATACTTCTGTTTTCTTTGTAAGCCTTGATTCTAAATGTATACTCCTATTTAATGTAGTTTGCCCTGGTTCAATTAGGAAATATTTCTTTTTTTCTTTAATTTCTCTGGTAGAAACTGTTGACAGAAACACCAGGATACTTGACTACATGGAGACATATGCCATTCTTAGAAAAATCTGTTTATGGAAAGGCAAACAGAGCTAATTAATTTCAGTTATGGTACCTAGTCGTGATACTGCAGTAACGAGAAATGACAATGAGGGAAAAACTGCTTCCTTTGAAAACAGGCAAAGATGAGTTATTTTATTGCTAGGGAAGGGAAAGTCTGAAAGGAAGAAAAAGAATTTCTTTATTTGCTTATATCACATTGGAGTTTGCTTATTAAAACCCTAAGTCAACAGCTGTTGTATTTATAAAAGGGGAGACCCCAATCTGATCGTCTTATGAAAAGAATCCTCCACAGTTATTTTCAGTCAGAAAATACATTTTAATTGAATGATTCATAAAGGACTCCTTTCAAATTCCAGAATTAGTGGAAAGAGTATTATTTACTTATTGATCACAGTGGTAAATTGTGTACTTTTGAGTTTCATAGAGAAACTCATTTGGAAGTTTGTCTCAGAGTGAATTGAAATGGATTTCTTAAAGGATATCTAATCGTAGAATGATTGTTTTTCAGGTAAACTAAAATATTTCTCCCACTTCTATTATTGTTTAGTTTGAATTAAAAATTTCCAGTTTATATAGATATGATTCTGATGATGAGAACTGACTGAACTGTTCACTTTTTAAAATCAAATGACTCATTCATTCACTCAGAAACATTTATCAATTTCCAGCTGGAAATTGGGGCTCCACTAAGTGCAGGAAAAACTATCCAGAGGAAATGATGCCGAAGTGGAGTCTGCAAAAGTAAACACTTATTTTATTTTATTTATTTATTTTCAGTATTTCTTTACGTTTGTTTTATTTTAAATGTGTAAACTCTTGCCTTTCAGCAGGGAACTCATTTTTCTCTATTCAACTTTGCAACTCTGAGGTTAACAACATTTCTATTTCAACAGGAGACTCTGTGTCAGGAACTGACAATTGGGTGGTGTGGAGAGAGACTTGGAGGCTAGAGGAAGAAGATGGGGCTGCTTCTTCTATTTAATTCCTGGTCATTTTAGCATTTCAGTAGCAACAATTCTCTCTGTGGTGACACTAAGGTTCAACAATAGCAACAGTCCTCAGTCTGTAGTTTTCCCACACACCTAGAACCAGCCTTACCATGGCCCCTCAGAGACATCAGTACCAGCCTCTTTACAGGTGTGAGTCCCGTACACTACCTTCTTCCATTTGATCCTTACCCTACAGGTGCTAGCTGCTTCCTACAATTATCACCTCTGTGATCCCTCAGTGTCCCCTTTCTGTCCTTTCAGTTTTCTAATCATGAGTTAACTGTTCTTTATATTAAATTTCCTTTTCTAAACAATTGATGTAGTTTCCATTCCCTGACTGGGTCTTGACTGATGCAGAAATTGATGTGCCTCTAAAAAAAAAAAAAAAAAGTTTCACTTCTCAAGTTTCTTTTGATATATTAATACCTCTGGCAATGCTTGTAATGAACATCTACAATCAACATCCTAAGTAATTTTACAAATGCAGGAGATGGAGGAGTTAATAATTAGGATGTATCAAATATTTTCCCTAAAAACATTTAGAAGATTGTAAATTGTATTGCGCTATTTTGTTCTTTTTAATATTTTATCTGAAAAAATAATTGACAAAACTTGATTAGTAGGTATAGCAAACCTATGCTGTAATTACTTATGAAGGAAATTGCTGGATATGCAAATATAGTGCTTGCCTCAGGTAAACATGCATCCTAGCTAATTAAAAATGAGCACAGCTTGGGCAAACTACGGGGGTGAAGCCAATGGCAGCTATGCTTTTAGTAGGGTGAGTTTAATTTCATTCTAGTCAATTTAAATTACAAGTTAAGTCATTAGCTAAAGTAC
The DNA here is from genome assembly GCF_022355385.1 of Mustela nigripes. Taxonomy (NCBI): domain Eukaryota; kingdom Metazoa; phylum Chordata; class Mammalia; order Carnivora; family Mustelidae; genus Mustela; species Mustela nigripes. The sequence continues at coordinate 57,456,744 of NC_081570.1, read as the reverse complement.
TGGATTATTTCAAATTTCTATGAAAACACATTTGTATTATTTATATTGTCCAAATAAATATTCAATTGTAGAAGACAAAGGGAGGTAGCTCAAAATGTACCACTTTGGCATATTTTGAACTAAAAGTTACTTAAGTGTGGGGCGCCTGGGTGGCTCAGTGGATTAAAGCCTCTGCCTTCGGCTCAGGTCATGATCCCAGTGTCCTGGGATCAAGCCTGACATCGAGCCCCACATTGGGCTCCCTGCTTGGCGGGGAGCCTGCTTCCCCCGCCCCCCAACTCTGCCTGCCTCTCTGCCTATTTGTGATCTGTCTGTCAAATAAATACATAAAATCTTAAAAAAAAAAAAAGTTACTTAAGTGTAAAAACACTCCAATTCCTATTTGTCTCTAGAAACCAGGAGATAAATCTCCTGTGAAAGGTACTCTCCCTATACCAAGAGGTAGAGACATACATTCTTGTTATCAGAGATAGGGAATTCAGAGCCAAGAAAGCTGTATAAACTAAGCTTGTATTTTTGCTAATTTACTATTTCAGCCTAGCTCAAATTCTGTTTAGAATTCCTTACTTACTGAAACCCCTAAACATAAGTGTTCTTTGTCTTGCCAATTTTATACAGATTTATTATCTTTTCTGTCTAAAAAGCATAAAAACTGCTTGCCTTGAGTCTCTTTGGGTTTCAGTTTCACTATTGGGACTCTGTACACAGTCAATTAAATTTTTTCTTTTTCTCCTCCCGTTAATCTGTCTGATGTCAAATTAATTCTTAGACTAGCTGGAAGAATCTCAAAGGCTACAATAAAATCTTTCCACTCCATCAATATACAACTATTGACGTTTCTTCTCTGTCTCCATTCTTTATTTATCTGTTTGAAATTTTTATTTAACCCTACAAATAAGGTGATAAAAATCAATAAAAATAAGTCATTTTTAATATTGATATTAGAAATTCTTGCTTATGGTGATCTATAGCCTTAGTAAGCATTCAAAATGGTGATTTGCAGAGTACAGAATATTTTTCCAGCTTCTCTAAGACGTTTTATGAGTTATCAGTCCTCTAATATAGTTCATAGTTAGCTGAATTTATGAAATGTTTTTATAAAGATGCTTGACACACTGTCTCAAATATTAGTTAGAATGATACTGCTCATTTCCTGATGAATTCCCTAGACTTTAAATGCAATCAGTCTTTGCATTATCTTTTAAAAATTAATTTTTATCGTATAAATATATATATATATATATATATATTACTTTTTAAGTATTTTTTATTACAAAAATTTAGGTGTTTGTTTTTTAAAATTCATGTTGTGTTCTTTAATCCAGAATGAATGGCCTATAATTTAGAAATGTTTCTGTCAGTAACTGGCACATTCACTAGTTCAAAGAGTTGACAATACTCTTAAAAATATCTAACTATCATACCTCAAGTTTTGGAAAATTAATACTGGATAATTTTAGGTAGAGAGGCAGAAAGATTTTCTTTAAGGAGATGACATAAATATCTCTTAAATTACCCCTTATCTTGTTACTTTTCCAAAAAAAGACCTTACTAAATAATTATTAAAATAGGATTTAATATGATATATATATGATATGTATGTATATATATGTATGATATTAATATGATATGTATGATATCATACTCATATTCATATTTAGTCCAAATTCCAGATGAAGATACAGAACACATAAATAAAAGGAAACATTTGAAGAGACAAGAACTGATAATTTTCTAAAATTGATGAAAAAAATTAACCCACAGATAATGAAAGCACACAAGAATAATGTATTAAAATCAAATACATGAGCATAGATTTTTTAAAAAATCCCAGAAAAGATTAAACTGAATGCAGTTTATATAGAAGGTCAGGATCATCAACATATCATGATTATGCTGCATTTCTTTCAGAGATGCAAAAGTGGTTTAACATTAGAAAACCTCTATATAAATAAAATTAAAAAGTATGGGAGAAGATATTTGCAAATGACATATCCAGCAAAGTGTTAGTATCCAAACTATATAAAGAACTGATGCAACTCAACACCCCAAAAACAAATAATCCAATTGAAAAATGGGCAGAGGGCTTGAATAGACATTTTTCCAAAGAAGATACACAGATGGCCAAGGGACACATGAAAAGATGTCCAATGTCACTTATCATCAGGGAAATGCAAACGAAAACCACTATGAGTTATCACCTTACAGCTGCCAGAATGACTAAAATGAAAAACACTAGGAACAAGTGTTGGTGAGGATGTGGAGAAAAAGGAGCCCTCTTGCACTACAGGTGGGAATGTAAGCTGGTGCAGCCACTTTGGAAAAGAGTATGGAGGTTCTTAAAAAGTTAAAAATAGACCTAAATTATGATCTTTCAAACATTACTGGATATTTACCTAAAAAACAAAAAACCACTAATTCAGGTACATGCATCCCTATATCTATTTCAGCATTATGTACAACAGCCAAATTATGGAAGCAGCCCAAGTGTCCATTGACAGAAGAATGGATAAAGATGTAGTATATATACATGGAATATTATTCAACCATAAAAAAGAATGAAATCTCACCACTTGAAACTACATGGATAGCTCACAAGAGTATAATGCTAAGTGAAATAAGTCAGTCAGAGAAAGACAAATACTATATGATTTCACTCATATGTGGAATTTAAGAAACAAAACAAATGAGCAAAGGGGAAAAAAGAGAGACAAACCAAGAAACAGACCCTTAACAAACTGATGAATAAACTGATGGTTGCCAGGAGGGGGGCGAATTGGGAGACGAGTGAAATAAGTGATGTGAATTAAAGAGCACACTTATGATGAGTGCTGACTAATATATAGAACTGCTGAATGACTGTATTGTACACTTGAAACTAGTAGAATATTGTATGTTAATTATACTGGAATTAAAATTAAAAACAATAAAAATAATAAAATGATACATATTAATATCTTAAAAATCCTCTATATAATTTACAGCATTAACAGATGAAGAAGAAAAAACATTATCATCAGAAAAAAATGTTACGGAGTTTGGCATCTTCTCATGATAAATTTTCTCAGTACTGCAGAAATAGGAAGGTACGATCTGGACTCAAGAGTATCTATGCAAAACTTATAGTAAAGAATATTCTTAATAACAAAATATTTAATGCATTCATATTAATATCATAAATCAGACAGTAACATTGCTTCTAGTCAACTATTCTCAGATTATTTGATTACCTACACAGAAATCTCTAATCTATAGACCAATTATTTATATAAATAAGAGGGTTTAGATGGTAAGAAATATAAATTTAAAAAATTAAGTGGGTTACTATATACCTGCAATAAAACATTGGGACTATAAGTTTTGAAAATGTACATTTATAACTACAACAAAATGATGAAGTACTTAGAAATAAACTAAAAATGTATAAAGCCTTTTTTGAAGAAAATTTTAAAACTTCACTGAAAGATATTAAAATGGACAAATGGAGATATGGCATGCATAGAGACTCAATATCATAAAAATATCAATTCACCATAAATCAATGAAAATTAATTTATAGAATCAATAAATTTCTAACAAAATCCCAATGACATTTTTTCCCTTTTAAAGAACTTCATAAACTAATTCTAAAATTTATACAAAAACTAAGTGTCCAGATGCCCGAGTTGTAGAGATTTACTCTATCAAATATCAAAAACATTGTGTTACTTAAGATGGTGTGATTTTTGGCACCCAGATCATAAACTAACCAATGAAGCACGTAACCTTATGAATATATGGAAATCATATTTCGTTAAGAGGTTGCATTCATTCATGGGGAAAGGCAGGGCTGCTTATAAATGTTGCTTGGAAAACTATCTTTTCAGAAAAAAATAATACATTCGATGTAAAATAATTAAGCCCAGATGGAACTACACCTGACTATACATAATGAAGCCTTCAGCCTTTTAGAAGAAAATATGTGAAAAGATCTATTTGACTTTGGGGAGGCAAGAACTTCTCAAGCAAGACACAAAATATGCTAGGCATAAAAAAAAAAGTATGCATTTTATTACATTACAATTAAGAACCTCAGGTCATCATGAGACACCAAGAAGAAATGAAAAAGAAAACTGCAGAGACTGGGAGGAAGTATCTGTAGCACATATAACCAACAGCAGATTGGCATCTAGAGTATATAATAGATCTCGGTACATCTACAGGGAAATAGCATCCAATAGCAAAAATACATAAACGGGCATTTCACAGAAGTGGAAACACAAACTGCCACCAATATATGGAAAAAGCACCAGTCTCAGAAGGGATGAGGGATAGGCAGATTCTGGTCACAATGAGATGCTACTGTCAGCCATTATACTGGAAAAAATATGAAGGCTGACAATATAGTGTGGACGAAGATGTGGAACTTGGGGGCTCTTATACAGAGCTGGTAAATAAATACAACTGTTTTGAAAAAAAAACCACATTATTTTTCAAGTTGAATATGTGCACAATTAATGACTGGGAAATTCTACTTCTAAACATATGCCTTAGAGAAATTCTTATAGGAATATTTATAGTAGCAATGTAACAAAAAACTGGACAAAAATGATTGTGAAGAAAAAAGTAAATAAGTTGTAGTATAGTCATATTTTTAGAAAGCCCGAGAACAAGCAAAATGGAACTGCAATATTTAGACATACATATAAATGTAGGGTATGTTAAATGTAATTCAGGATTGTACTTGTCTCTGGGAATGAGGCAGAATTAGGTAAGAGCCTACAGGTAGCAGTATAGGACTGGTGATACTCTAGTTCATAAAAATATGGCAGTGGGTTCACAGAGACGCATTTTATTATGTTTTATAACTTAAACATATACTACATATATCATTTTATATGTATCACATTTGATATAATGAAATTTCAAACCTCTCTGATTGCACTCTTTTCTCTTAAGTTTGAATTTCAATTCACTATTTATTTTTTGGGTTCTATTTGACAGTCTTCCTAATTCAGCTGCAGAGAAAACTTCTAAAACATAATATTTGTAAGGAATTTATTTGAATTTGATCATCATGCATTAATATAAAATAGAATGCATCCTAGAATTCCAATTTGGTAAACAGAACTACCTCTATAAAAACACCTAGAACCAGTACGTATTATGCAGCAGTTACAGCGCAATTTCAAATCTCACTTCCCTGACCTCCCTCCACTCCAACAGCAGGAGATCAAGAAATCCGGCCTTTCCTGGGATCCTCCTCCCCAGTCATTCCTTTTAGGAGTGTTTTTGTGGCAGAGAGGTGTGTAGAGACCAGGAAACCTCCCACATTACAGAAGCTTCTGGTCCAGTGACAACCACTCTCTGTTTCCCTTCACCGCTGCCAACCGTGTCACTCTCCATGCTGCTGCCAGCCGGCTAGAAGCCATGCCAGCCTCCATTGCGTGGCTGCACCCTGAGCACACACACACACCACTTTGCAGTCCACTCTTGGCCTCCTCCTGGCTCAGCGCTTTTCTCTTTCTGGTTTGCAAAGAAGCTTTCTTGTTTTGTTTCTTAGAGCTGACACTTGATGAAGGTTCCTGTGATAGATTTTGGGGGCTCTGAGTGACACTTTCCTTATTATCCTTCAATACTGGGAGGGGATAGGGAAGGGAATGAGAGGCTGGGAGCTGGAAGTTGGGGCTTGATTATGGGGATGGTCATGTGTCCCTCTGTTCCTGGATCCACCGATCCCTTCTTTCTCCAGGCTCTGCTGCTCAGTCGGCTTCGTTTTCCAGTATTCTCTCTCATGGTGATTTGCTCAGGGGGCCTTCGTATTTCCACTACCAGTGCTTAATTGAATACGACTCTTAGTTCATTGGATAGATATATATATACCTAAAATACACACCTATCACAGGGCTCCTGGGGCCCATAGCAACCACCGAATCTGTTTTAGGGTCCCTGACCATTCTATGATTTTGGAAAACTTCTGATTATTCTGTGACAGTTAGAAGGCTGTCTACCCAGAGTTTTACAGAGGAGTTTTGAGAACTGATGCTACCCAATGCATCAACCTAATATTTCCCATCTCTGACCTGGCCCTGAATAATACTCATTTGAGCTAACCAAAAAGAAAATGGTGGTGGTAGGGGAAGAATATACCAAAAGTATCAATAATGGTTATAAGGGGAGAGATCATGGATGACTTTTAGTATAATTTTTACAATTTTTTTAAACTTTTTAAATTTAAAAAAAATGGACATGTGTTAATTTTATATTGACAAAAACAAGCCACAAAATAAAAAACCTCTGAGAATCCATCATGTTCTCAGAACTTTGCCCAGTATTTTCTGGTGGTTACTGCTGTTAGAAATGTAAAATAATTCTCTCTGTTTAGAATCTTTCATTAAGACAGAGGCATCCTTAGGTAGATCTTTCTACTTCAAACCTAATTTAGGATATTTACATTGAGTCTCAAGCAATGAAACTTCTGTTCTTTTTATTAGACTTTCACCGTGTAAATTTTTTTTGACTTATTGTCATCTTCTCCCCATATCTGTCTCTTTAGAATGTCACACAAAATGAATTCTCTAACAGTAATCTCCTAGGCGTTAATACCTAGTTACAGAATGGAACTTATCCCCTTCCGTACACATGACATTGTTTCTGGAGGCCTCTTATCAAAGCAAATTCTCTTATTTTCTTATTAAAAGTTGTTACTTTCAGAGAAACAATAGATAGTCCCACACATATGACTAACAAAAGCCAGACATCTGATTAAAGTGAATGACAGAAATGTGAAATTTCATAATTATACTCCCCAACTCTCCTCCCTGCTGCCAATGCCGAGTAACTCAGTATCATTGAATAAGTAGTCCAGGAACAAATGAAAAACTTTCTTCTTTTTCTTTTTTTTTTTTAAGAGACTTGCTTTGTGACTAGCATGGAATATTGGGAGTTCAAAAACAAACAAACAAAAAATGTTTCTCCTCAATGATGATTTCTTAGATACCATAAAGCATGAGTTATTATGTTTTTTAAGGTTATTTTTACTATGTCTGCTTTCAAAAATGTGTAAATATATCCTACTCATCTTTTTGGTCCACATATTTATAGATTTGATTTCCAAAGTCATATACCTGACAGAATCAAAAATTCATAGAAATATATATTGAGTGTTTATTATAGATTCTATTGCACGGAATTTTCCCCAAAAGCCTATGAGCCCAATAGCTTTTATACCCTTATTTTATTGAAGAGGACACTGAGGATAGAGAGTGAGCTATAGACCAACTGTACCTGGCTAGCTAGTGACAGAACTGAGAGTCAAACCTCAGTTGTCTGAATCCACGGTCCATGTTCTTATAACCACTAGACCTAGCTCCTCAGCAGATTGTAGCTTCTTAACAACTGATTTCTAAACTCCCAGTACAAAACAGTTTTGCCATAGCTATTCTCTACCCTTACCAATCTATCTACCTATATTATTAATAAGTGTCTACCTTAAAAAGCCTGAGGTACATTGGATTATGTACTGAATCAGTTTGCCCTCATATCCGTGTTGAGGTCACCTTGAAAACTGCCCTATAACAAAATTGAGTGCATCCAAAATAGGGCAAACCTGGTGGTATGATGTAACAGGAGGAAGGAGGCTCCAGAGTCCATTTTCCCTGGGCCTCAGTTTGCACATCACGTGCACTCTCAGAGCCTGCATGTGGGCTACAGGGTCACTAATGTATTAAGTATCAAATTAGAGAGGTATCTTCACAACAGAAACTGGGGATGGATGACATGCCTGACGCTGGAGAGGAGACAAGATACAGACTAATAGATCTAACAGACAATGACAGCTGAGTGGTGACACTGCCAGCAAGGGGGGAGCCAGCTGGTACTCATGGGGAGTAGTACATGAGCCCAAAGAACTGACTATGGTTTCAAAATTCCAGATTTAACTTAAAGGGCAGGATCAGATGCAGACATCAGGCCAGAGGCCAGCATGGCTGGCAGCACACTTCTGCAAGCCAGGCTGAGACCAGGGAGCCCCTTTCTTCAGAAAGATGTATAGCCTCCTTTGTACATGCCTAAATTCCATGTTATGAACAGAGGCAAGGGAAGATACAAAGATACATGACAGAATTGTTATGCAAAAAATATGAACACAACCCAAAGGGAACTTCTTAAATCAGACTATACTTTTAATTTCAGAAGAATAATTATCAGCTTTTACTCTCAAGGAACAGCTGATAGAGGCTTGGATAATAATGGCCAGATTAGTTATGGTCAAAGGCAAACACATCTTTGCACATTCAAGATGAAGTATGGATTATACCATGTACACTGGCATTTACTGAGAATCCCTTTTTTCCAGGCCCTGCACATGCATTATCTCATTTAGTTCTCACACAAACCCTCTAAAGGAGGAGCCATTATAATTTCCGTTTTAGAGAAATCGAAAAAGAGACTTTGAGAGGTTAAGTAATTTGCCTAAGGTCACATTATTAGCAACACAGCTGGGAGAGAATAGTTGATTACTTAATTAAATGTTTTAATTTAAAAATAGTTAAAATACATTTTAGATGAATTGCATTTCTAAAATTTGAAGATGTTCAAGAGGAGACTTCTGAATTATAAAGAGTCTACTTATGAAGGACTCTTTGCTTTCTAATTTGCATTTGAGATTTTGGTCTGCAGGCATATTTTAAAGAAAACTTAAGCCTGAAAGGAGCAGTCAGAATTCTGTCAATTTTGGTGGCAACGAGATCAAAATATGTGTTCACTAGAAAGAAACTTTCAGTACAATTGTAAATAGAAGGTCTTTAACCCCTTCTCTCCACTAAGGAATTCTCAAAGGCAGAAGTCTTCAAGGTATGAACTTCGAGTTAATCAAGTCTTTAACTCTTGTCCAACAACATAAAAGCTGTGTAAATTGGTGACCACTTTGAGCTCATTTCCATAAAGTTAACATGGCAACATGTCAAATAAGGGTTAAATGAGATAATATATGTGACATACTGAACTTGGTGCCTGCTCCTATCTGGTGCTCAAAACTGTCAATTTGCATCTGCTTACCTCGGCTGCTTCTCTCTCTTCCTCTCTTTTTTTGTGAATCTAACACTCTCTAGTTCTCTATGGTTTATCATATAGTAAAACAATCACTTTATATCCCGGGTTTCATTTTATTTTTATATTTCAAAATGCAAATGTGCACTTGGATAATTCAATACCTGGGGTTATAGAGACAAAAGAAATAATCTCCTATAGCGTATTTATAAAGTTTAGAAAATGCATTTGCTTACCAGTTCACTGAATTCATTATTGCCTAGGTCAAGTCTTTCCAACTGGGCCAGTTTGTGCATTGACCTATAACAGATGGAGAAAAATACTATTGTCAGGCAGTCCATGACACATTGCTCCAAAAGACATTCCACCCACTCCCTGTCAGATTTACCTGGCTTTATAGTGCACAGAAATGGGAGTATTTTATAGAGAGGCATAAACTGCAAATATATAACAATATATGCAAACTGCCACCTGCTTTTCATATTTCCAAAAGCCAATCTATGGTAGGAATACAGAGCTGGTTGCTTAAAACAAATCCAGAAAGCTTGTAAATATCTATACCAGTAGGAGGTATAGGGCGGGTCCACAACATCTACATTTTTAAGAATTTTCACACATTTGGGAACCAATGGGTGAAACCAATTCTCAGCAAAGCATTCTAAAACCCCACAATGGGGCCTTCATTTTATCATCAATCTTGTCATTTTCTACTTCCCTAAATAAACTTCTGTTATAGACAGTTTCTTGGATTCATTGTCTCCTAAAGATTTTGGCTGGGATACATCTCTGTAAAACAGTAAAACCTTTAGCAAGAGTTGGTGCCAAAACCAGAGGTACATTGGCCTGTGCCACATGTAATCAGCACTTTTTAAGCCATTCTCAAGTACAGCATACCATGTAAGAAAAGAGAGTGTTTTTCTGAGTTCCAAGATGTTTTTATCCTCCCACTAAGCAGAATGCTATCCTTAAGTCCTGACTATACAGAAATTCAGGAGGCATCACTGACTCAAACCTTGGAAATTTTAGTTCCTTTATCTTTAAAATGGCTACTGTAATTATTTCATAGTTTGTGTGTGTGTGTCTGTGTGTTTTTCAACATTAAAATACTATATAATACAGACACTGTCAGGCACTCAGAAACGCAAACCTGTGTGTACTCGTTGTTCATTCAGCAACTATTATTGAAAGATTATGCACCAGGCAATCTTCTGGAGTTTGGAGGACAGCAGTAAACAAACTCTTTACTCTTTACTCAAGAACAAAAACTCTTGCCCAAAGGGATTTCACATGGCATTGGTGGGAGAATTACAATAAATTACAAAAAATAATTAAGTATAAGTACTAAAATAAGTATAATAGAATAATATAAGTGCTATGGTGAAAACTTCACAGAAGAGAGAGATATGAAGAATGGATATGGGGGATTGTAATTTTTAATAGGCAGATCCAGCTAAGGCCTTATTAAGAAAATAAAATTTGAACCAGCTCCTACAGGAAATGAAAGAACATGCTAGTGCATAAACTTTAAAGCAGGAATTTGTTGCTTCTTTGAAGACATTCTAGAAGACTGTGTGACTAAAGCAGAGTGAGAGATGGGGGGAGTAAAGAGAGGATAATGAAGAGTTAGATGATATTTGGTCTTACAGCCCCACGTTAAGATGTAGATTTTCATTTTGACTTAAGATGAAGGGTCACTAAAAGGTTTTGATCAAGGTTGTGACTGAAGTGACTTATTTTAAAAGGATATTTGTGATTGCGGTCTTGTAAATAGACTGAGAAGGACAAAAGTGGAAGGCAGGAGGTCACATACAAGGCTAATGGAAGAAGCCAAATGAGAGGAAATGGTAGCTTGGAGAAGGGTGGTGGTAGTGAGGTGATGGGAAGTGGTTGGCTTCCGAACATATTTAAGATTAGAGTTAAGTGTTCTGTTGCTGAAATGTCTGTGGGGAGTAGGAGAAAGTAAAGTCAAATATAACTAAAAAGTGTGTTTTGTTCTGAGCAACTACAAGACGAATGAAGGTGTAATTGATGGATAAGGGAGACAGAGTAGAACAGGATTCTGAGTAGATCAGAACTTTGTTTTAAATGTTTTCCACCCCACTGCCACACCTTGCCACAAACAAAAAAGGTAAATATTCGAGGTGATGGATGTGTTAATTAACCAGATGGGAGGACTCCTTCCACAATATATGTATACATCAAATAATCACTGTGTAGACTTGGAATACCTTATACTTATTTGTCCATTATTCTTCAATAAAATTGAAGAAAAAAAATGTTGAATTTGAGATTTCGATTGTAAAGTCAACTAGAGATGTCAAGCACGCAGTTATATACACACACCTAGAGTTCAGAGAAGTCCAGGGAAGAGAGATAATTTGAGTGTGGTTGGCAAAGAGACAGCATCACGTCTTAAGCGTCTGAGATGACTAAGTGTAGATGAGATCAGAATAGGTCTAACATGACATGAGGATGAACCAACAAAGAACACTGAGAAGTGACAAAGGACAATCAGAGGAAAAACCAGAGGAGTGTGAAATATGTGAATCAAGTAAAGAAAGTGTTTCAAGGTGAAGCAAGTGACAAAAACTGCTGATAGATTTGAGAACTGACTACTTGACTTAATAACATGATGACTAATAGTCACTCTGGGAAGATCAATTTTCTGTTTTAAGCCTTTGCTAATGACATAAATATATTGATTTCCTATTATCTCTCAAATTTTAGGGTTATCAAGATGAAAAGTATTATTAATATTAACGAGTAGCTCATAATCTCGAGAGATATAGCTAAGACAATGGGTAATTTTTACCCAGTGGAATAAGTGTCATAGGAAGTATATGTGTAGGTTTCTAAAGAGCACAGGGAGAGGTACTTTCTCAGTGTTGGAAGTAAAAGTCTCCACTGACACCTCCTTTTGGAACACTGATCAGGCGATAAAATCAGAGGAGATGGTCTTTTTAGAAGGAAATATCAAAGGGGTGTGTTGAAAGAGATCATGGCCCATTTCAAGGAACTATAGGTTAGTAAAAACAATAAGAAGAATAGTAAGAAATAAGAAATAATATGTAGGCAGCAGTCTTATCATAAGGTCATCCATGTCAAGCCAGGGAGTGTGGTTTTAGCTTGAAGGCAATGGAAGACTTTAGAATGTAGATTGGAAGGATTTGTCAGATTTGTACTTTAGAAAGCTCACTCTGGCAGCTTCAAATGGTGTGAGAAATGGAGGGAGGATGTGCTAGGAAAGGGGCCCAATAAGACCGTCCTGAAAGGCATGTGGGATATAACTGGGGCCAGAAAGAAGACAAAGGGAATATGGATGGCACTGTGGGCAATGAAAGGTGCTCTGCTGAAGACATAGCTTGGTAATGATGATGACTGACTGGGTGTGGGAGGTAAAGGAGAGGAAGGAATTTAAAATAGTTTCGGATTGAATACGGGGAAGACTGGAATGGAATTAGAGCAAAGTGTGTGTGTGTGTGAGACACAGAGAGAGAGAGAGAAAGTTGGGGGTAGAGGGAGAGAGCCCAGAGCTCAGGTAAAGGTCTCGAGTGGAAATACAAATTAAAAAATAAACAAAGGATATTTTTTGTCTATTCCACCTGAAAATTATCCCTCTTTTTTTAGTTCACATACCGTTTGTTTTCTTTTTCATGATTTACTTGATATTTACCACTTGCTTCCTTGAACTATCAGTTTTTTTCATATGTATATCCCTCCTTTCTCCACTCAGATCTTAAAATATGTTTCAAGGTGACCAGCAGGGCCTGTGTATGACACTAGTCCAAAGATGGTTTTGAAACTGTGGCCACCATTGTAAGAAGAACATCGGTCTCACCTCTTGCCAGATCTCTACCACTGAATAGGGGCTTCCAGGAAAGGGGGTGTTTGTGGTTGGGCCCCATGAAAAGAGATTTGGATTTTCTTATGAGCCTGGGAAAATCGAGGAATGGCAGATTCTTGCAAATCTTGCTCCTAGACCACACAGTCCAGTAAGAAAATGATGAGCACCAAAGCCTTGAGAGCCAATGTGAAGGAAGTAGCCATGTATGACATATGAATGAGAATCAATCAGAGGAGTAGCAGAGCCACTTGCATCAGATTTAACCATGTAGCCTTAGGCAACAAATATTCTAGTAAGAACCACCATGAGCTGAAGACCAAAGGCCTTTCCACAATTTCCTGGATTTATGAATTCAGTAGTTCTCACTGATCCCCAAGGAAAATATCACATAAGCCCGAGAATATTTTTTTTTCCCAGCTTTAGTGGTGGAAAAAGAAGAAAAAATTAATTTTATTAAATAAAGAGATGGGGATGTCTTATACCTGAGTGTCCTAATAGTGACTTCTTAAATCATTCCTGGATTTCCAGGCCCCTAAACACTGTGATTATATTTATCAATATTTCTCATCTAAAACAGGGCCAGCTCAAATCTGGCACCTCTGTTTTTTTGTATGTAAAGATTTATTGGAACACAGCCATGCCCATTTGTTAGCATATTACCTATAGCTGTGTTTTTTTGTTTGTTTGTTTTTGCTTTTTTTGTTTTTTTTTTTTTTTACCACAGCAGTGGAACTGAATAGTTGAGACAGAGATTACAAGGATCACAGAACCCAAAACATTTCCTATTTCTGAGGGCCAACTGGCACTCAGAATTGAACACTACTCTCTAGATGTGGGCTTATTAATACAATGTATTTAAAAAAAAGAAAACCTGTTATTTCTTATCTGTATCAGTGTAGTATAAATTTGATTTCTGTTGTGAAATGATAGATAGCTGCTATGTCACTCCTAAGAATTTTTCTCTTCCTGTGCTACTTAGGCTACTACTTCTGAAACCCTCGGTTCAGAAATTCATACCTAGAAACCATTATCTTAAATGTATAACACAGTTTCCTACAATTCCTTTGCCGTTCTAAATGGGCAGTATTTTTCCTTTTTCCTTGTTGTGGAACAAAAAAAGACTTCCCCATGAGGTTTTTCTGAACTTTTCTTGAAGCTTATTTAAGTTTTGTTATGTAAAATAGCATTTTTTAATCTTAATTTTATCTTGGTTTATTTTTCTGATCCTTGTTTCCATCAGTGTTTATTATTGTCACCAAAGTTTCCTTCCATTATTATGTTCTTCTATTTTCTAGTTGTCTTTTCAATACATGATTTCTTACATTTTATATCTTTAAAATGATTATACTCTTACTTCTGTTTTTTGAAGTTACCATTCAATATTAGTTCTTACATTTTTATACCTTTAAAATTGACTGCCTCTACCCACAAGATTTTAAACAGTCCATCACGGCCTACTGCTTTTCTTCTTCCTGTGGTAGTTGTTAAACTATAATTGTTCTGTCAAATTGTCCAACAAATGTTCCTTTTAGCTGAATATATGTAATGGGTTTTAAATTTCATCAGGATATAAACAAGTAAGAAGTTGTGAGAAAAAAATATATGTTTATAAATTAAAAAAAAAAAGAATGCAATAAAAATATCTGCAATCACTCTAAAAAAAAAAAAAAAGAAAATAGATCCATGGTATTTGGCATTAGTAGTTTCTTTGTTAGTCCTAATTCATTCACTTAACTTTGTCCTTCTTACGGCAGGCACCACATGGACATTGGCGTCACCAAGATTTCTGTGAAGTTACTAAGATTTCTGGGATGAAGAGTTTCTCAACTTGGCACTACTAACATTTTGGACAGGTAAATTCTTTGATGTAGGGGCCTACTGTGTGCACTATAGAATAGTTTAGCACATCCTACACAGTCTCTACTCCAGAAAGACTTCTTTTCTAAATGGGGATAATCTTTTAAAGAATAATTAATTCAAAGTGTTGTAAGTGCTAAAGTAAAAATATGTATAGACTGCCATAGGAGCTCAGAGGAAGGAACATCTAACAGTTCAGTAATTAGGGAAATTTTAAGGAGAGGTGACATTTCGGCTGGGTTTTAGAGAACTTTGCTATATGAATCATATATATTTACATATGTGAAAAAGAAACAATGAAAATACTAAACAATGAAAATCTAAAGCTGAGGTTCTGAGATTGTAGCTTAAATCCACAATATTAACATGTATCCTTGAAGGATATAAAAAATTTTGGTCCAAAGTGAAGAAACTCTATAAAAATTCCCTTTGCAGTTTGTTGCAGAAAACCCTATGTCCTACCCTCATGGCTGGACACAGGGACTTCTAGGATACAGCTATCTTGTGCATTGAGGGATGGTTAGCAGCATATCAGCAGCACCCTCTGCAGCTTTCACAACCAACATATTTCCACACATTGTCAAATGTTCCCTGGTTGGGAGGCAGGGTGAGGCTGGAGGGTGGGAATCGTCTCGAGGTGAGATCCACCATGTTAGGGGAATATTTCAAGTTTTTTATGTTCTCTTCTTACTGATTAGTAGGAGGGTGAACATCTTATCTTCATTTGTTTCCTCCTTACTGCTCCACTGGGTTCCCCTGTGGGCTGTCCCTAAGCAGTTCGCACCAGCCTGCTTGAGGGAGGCCCTCATTTGACTATGCTCCTTCCTTACCATAAGTACCTGTGGGTCAAGGGGGAGCCTATCTCTCCATCCATTCCCTCAGGGAATCCAACTGGTGTCATTTCCCCTTACAAATGGCTGGCCTTGAAGACATGATTGCCACCATAGATGAGAGAGAACAATGTTAGGACTTGGTCACAAGTTTGGGCCACATTCTCTACTGGTAATGCCAGCAATTTGATCTTCATCTGCCTGAATCAGATATCTTCTGATTATTTAGATTCATTTGTAAGTTCACCTAGGAATTTAAAGGTGCAACTTCCAAAGTAATTGGTTGTATTAAATAATGTTAACAAGCTATGGTCCTATTAAATAAATAAAAATTGTAGAAATGCTGAAATTTCTGTGATTGTTACTTTTATCATTGCTGTTTCTCTTGACTGTAATGTTCTTCGCCTAAATCTTCTAAAAGATGGTTGCTTTTCCTCAACTCTGCTTATTTGTTTTCTCCTCACAATAGTCCATTCCATTACTTAAAATAAAATCTCCTTTGTACCTTCACCTTCTATGTTATTTTTCTCTTAGCACTTACCACTGAAAATATTTAATTTATTATTTAATTAAATACTTTATTTTACTTAATTAAATGTTTAATACTAAAAATTAAAATCTTTTTTGTTTGCTTACTCATTATTTTTACCCTGCTAGATTAAAACTCCATGAAAGCAAGTAACTTGTCGGTCTTATTCGCAGCATAAATAGCTTTTCAATCAGGGCTGTTTAATGAAGACATTCACCCATGCATGAATGAAGGATTCTTTATCAATGAGAGGTTTGAGTTCCAGAATATTTACAAAGACAAACCGCTCAATTTTTATCAGGTATTTACAATTAATTAACAGTTGCCAAGGAAGCAGCTACAATTAATTAACAGTTGCCAAGGAGATATTCTGATAGGTCTGTTTCAACAAATACCATAATGAACATACCTTAGCACCTTTATTATGAACTATGAATGATGATAAATACAGATAAAGCTGAGGTTCACTAGTCTCTGGATATGTAAATCTTGTGTTAAGTTGACTTAAGGACATTTCTAATAATAAGGGCGTTTTTGAAATTCAAATAATAAAAAATTATTTTGTGAAATATTTAGGTAAGTTTTTTGCACTTTTGAACATCTGAAACTTAACAACAAAACTATAAATGTGGAGTACTTGAGGGCATGGAGTCTGGATTCGGACTACCTGGGTCTGTATCCTGATGCTACCATTCATTAGCTGTTTGATTTTGACACATTAAAGCACACATTTCCACTCAATTCTCTCATTCTGTAATAATCCCTACTTCATAGAGTTGTGATGATTAAAATAGCTAATGTAGGAAAAGCACATAGATAGTGCCTGGTATGTGGTAAAAGCTCTATAAGAGTTAGCTATTAAAATAGGGAAGGTTTTCGGAGTTGGAAATAACTTAAGAGATTTTCTAGGTCAGAGTTTTCTAAAGTTTTCTTAAGGATTTATAGATGTTGCATGATTTAAAAAAATTTTTGGATGTCCAGGACATTTTGGCAAAGCTTGCTAAAAATGTTAAATGGAATATATCTTGAAATCTGGGATGTGAAACCTCCAGGTTTTTCATAATTCCAGTAAAATTAATGGACAGTGTTATATTAGTTTCAGGTACACAATTAGTGATTTAACAATTCTATACATTACTCTGTGCTCGTCATAAGTCTACTCTTAATCCCCCTATTCTATTTCATCCATCCCAACCCCTGCCTTTCCTCTGGTAACCTTGGTTTGTTTGGTACATTCAAGAGTCTGTTTTGTTTGCTTCTTTTTTTTTTCCCCCTTTTGTTTCTTGAATTCTACATGCTAGTGAAATCATATGGTATTTGTCTTTCTCTGACTGATTTATTTCACTGATACCTCCAGTTTTGTTCTTTCTTCTTAAGATTATTTTAGCTATTTGAGGTCTTTTGTGGTTCCATACAAATTTCAAGATCATTTGTTCCACTTCTGTGAAAAATCCTATTGGTATGCTGATAGGGATTGCATTAAATCTGTAGGTCACTTTGCATAGTATGCACATTTTAACATTTGTTCTCTCAATCTATGAGCATGGAATATCCTTCCATTTGTTTATGCCATATTCAAATTCTTTCAATGTTTTTATAGTTTTCACTGTACGGATCTTTCACTTCCTTGGTTAAGTTTATTCCCAGATATTTTATTATTTCGGTGCAATTGTAAATGACATTGTTTTCTTAATTTCTCTTTCTGCTACCTCTTATAGTGTATAGAAATGCAACAGATTTCTGTATATTGTTTTTGTATCCTGTGACATTTCTGAAATCATTTATCAATTCTAGTCATTTTTTGAAAACTTTAGGGCTTCCTATATATTATATCATGTCACCTGCAAATAGTAAAAATTTTATATCTTATTGGCAGTACTTCTCAGATGAAATGTACAAAGGTTCATTGTGATTCTCCAACAGATGCAACTAATTTAGACTTTTTCCTGTCTATGTGACCAAGGGACATTTATTTTTTCTTTCTTACAGACTAGGAGCATACTTTGAAAAATTTCTTGTTGCAGATGATGGAATTGAATTCTTGTCCATGAAAACACAGGGCTAGGCATATTTAAATAACTTATTTGAATATTTAAATGTGATCAGATCATCTTCATTTGTCTGCTTGAAATTCTGACCTGTTAGACTCTATACCTCAGCTCTCAATATTCACTTTAAGCTCTCTTTCCATTTCTCTGGACTGACTTACATATTTTCCTTAAAGACCACACTGTTTTTTGCCATTTGACCTTATGTTCCATAACTTCAGTAAAGGGATAGGCTCACTTCTCACTAGAGGAGAAATGGTGACTTATTCAAGGTCACATGGACAGTTAGTAAAATGGCTGACTAAGCCATTTCCCAGCACTGGGCAGTCATCTATATCTGCCCTGAAATATTTAGATTAACCATTGTTTAAATATGAATGTTTGTATGAAAAGCATATCCTCTACAGGTCCCTATAGTCTCTGTTAAGGGCCAGCAAACTTTTTATGTAAAGGGCCAGAATGGAAGTGTTTCAGACTATATGATCTCTGCTTCAACTACTCATTTCTGCACTGTAGTGCAAAAGTAACAACAGATAATATGTTAACACATGGACATGGCTTTGTTTCAATAAAGCTTCATTTATAAAAAACAGGGATGCCAAATTTGGACCTTAAGCCACAGTTTCCCAACCGCAGGTCTATATTGCTCTTCACAAACTCACATATAGATGGTTTTATGGGTTTTCGATTTAATTCTGGTCCCTAAAAACAGTGAAGTTTTCAAACCCTTGAATGTAAATATGATAAATTAAATTAAGAACTGAGAATATTAGGGAATTTCCAATAGATAACTATTTATATTAATTAACTACTTGAAATTTTCATTTCTTAGTATATATGCTACTGGAATCCAGGGACATTTGTTCTTAAGACTGTCATTTTGGTTGCACTTATGAAAATTAAATCCTTACTAGCATGTTATTACTTTGTAAATTTACCCAATTGCAAATCTGGAAAAAGATTCTAACTGAAGTGGAATTTTCCAATGATGGAAAATAATGTAATATCTTGGTGCATCTGCATACAGTGTATGATTTTCTTTTTATCAGATGCAGAGGTTTTATTTATTTAAATGTACAATTACCCCTGAAGCCACATAAAGTTGGCAGGACTATTGTTTCCCCATAAATTCCCAATGTAGTAACTTAGGTTTGCTGACTCTTGCAGAATTCAGCCAATTTTTGGCATGGGTTTATGCATCCCAGCTTTTAACTTGTTTTTCAAATGTGCCCAAACACTCTGTCTAATTAGTGGCTATTCATGGCACAAGGATAGGAAAACTCCTCTCCGTTGTTCATGTCCAATGTTTCTCTCTTATTGAAATAGGAAAAGAAAATTACCTTTCCATTTTGCTTAATCTCTGTCTTATGTTTAGTGAACATTTGTATTTTACAATTTAGACCTGCCAAGTTAGCAACAACATCATTCCCTTGTTTATGATTTCTTTTTAAATGACCCTCATATTAAAAATTTTTGAAAAAAATCATTCTTACAGGATAGGTACTAAACACTGGAAGGCCTAGGAATTGACATTCTTTAGAAAGGCAACTATGGGGGTGCCTGGGTGGCTCAATGGGTTAAGCGTCTGCCTTTGGCTCAGTCATGATCTCAGGGTCCTGGGATTGAGCCCCGCATCGGGCTCCCTGCTTGGCGGGAAGCCTGCTTTCCTCTCTCTCTCTCTGCCTGCCTCTCTATTTGTGATCTCTCTGTCAAATAAGTAAATAAATCTTAAAAAAAAAAAAAAGAAATGCAACCATGGGCCCAACTTATTTTGAAGAAAGATAAAGTTATTATCTTTACAAAACAGGAAAAATTAAAATATAGTGTTTGATGGCAGATAAAACATAATTTCTATGATCAAATGTTTTATATAAAAATTCTGCCTTAATTATTACTATACCTTAAACCAATGTCATAGCTATAAGTTTTATTGCTTCCCATCATTGCAATTCAACTTCCTCCTACGAATGAGAACAGCAAAATGCTAAACTGGCTTCCTGGAATTTTCCAGATGGATATGTAGCCAAACTAAACATCTATTACTTTGTCAAAGAATACTGGGAATACCATTTTTTAGACACATTTGTTAATAATTCTCATTTAGGATATTCTTCCCTGCAGTGTTTAAATTATTAGAATAAACATTTGAAATATGTAATTGACATAAAGCTGTCACATATTTTGAGCATTTCCTTTGGAAATATATTTTCCTTATAAACATTCAACATTTAAAGGCTAATGTTGATTTTATGATGACTTATTGGAAAAATTCTTTCTTGTAATTACTTAATTCTATTTCAGTGCAGAACATGAAAGAGATTCTGTATGAAGAAATAGTCCCTTAAGTAGCATCTCAAGAGTACTTCTAGTTTATACAGTAAGGAATACTTGTCCAGTAAAATAGATTAAAGTGAAAACAACTATAAGGACGGCAACTGGCTATATAGGACAAATTCTGCACTGTTCCTTTCAGTGAAGTTTGCTTAGGTAAAGGAGAGACCCACATTTCATTCTTCTTATTCTCTACAGTCTACTTGGACTTATAATCACAACTAATCATTTATTCATTCTTTACATGAATTTTCTCACTGGCCCAAAATTATTGGGCATTCCTAACTCACAACAATGCAGAAAGATGTAATGTACTTGTAAGGTTTTTTTGAGCTCTTTGTGAGGGAAAGGCACCATATAAGCAAGAACTATGACAATTATCTCTGCGGATGGCTACCTGTTGGAACTGACACTTCTAGTTTGCACTGCCACAGTCCAATCAAAATGTTATGGAGAACAGAATCAGCTATGAGGGTGCTCATCTTCACTGCCATATAATTGCAGCCTGCATTGTATGGTTATGAAGAGATTTTGAAGACTACTGAAAAAATACTTAGGAAGGCATTAGCTATTTTAACACTCTTAGAGATAACTGAGCAGGGAACAACAATGACACGTTATTTGCCTAAGAGATTTCTTTAACACATACACATGTGTGTGTGCATGTGCATGCATGCGCACACACACAACACACACACTATTCAGGCTCATAGTTTCCTGGCTATACTTCATAGAAAAATTTATCACTGGTTATACTGAATTTTCTAGATATTAATTCATGAATTTTTAAGAAAATTCATGTACTTTTACATAAACTTGGCCTTAGTTTATTGATACCCTGATGTATAATATGGATGGCTGTAACCCTGCCATGAAGGTGTCAGAGAATTTTAACTTCAGAGGATAAAAGCCTTTGAAAATAATCTTCCAAGTTAGCCATGGCTGGCAATTAATCCCAAACAACTGTCATTATCCTCCTCCCTCTTCCTTGCCAGCAGTATCTGCTCTGCATCAGAGACTGGAAATGCCAGATAATCACTAGGCACACCTCCTATGAAGCTAGGAAATGAACACATGACTCAGTTTTGGCCATTAGCTCAGGAAGAGAAGGAGGAGAGATTATGGGGTTGATTGCTGAAGGAGATTCTGAGAAAAATATTCCTCATTGATTTAAAAAAGAGAGCTGAAGGAGTAAGATGGTGGAGAAGTGGGAGACCGAGTTATAATCAGAGCCCAGGAGTTCAGCTAGTTACCAAACCATTCTGAACACCTACAAACTCAACAGGAGACTGAAGAGAAGAAGAGCAGCGATTCTAGAAACAGAAAATCAACCACTTTCCAGAAGGTAGGACGTGTGGAGAAGTGAATCCCAAGTGATGGGAAGATAGACTGTGCGGGGAGGGGCTGGCTCCTGGCAAGTGTTAGAGCAGCTGAGCACAAAATTGGAATTTTTAGAAGTTGGCTCCTTTGAGGTACTTTGCTCCAGAGGCTAACTGAGGGCTGGAGCCCTTGTGGGGACAGTATGGTCTCAGGACCCATGGGGACACAAAAAGACCAGGGGTGTCTGAGTGTGACAGAGCTCCCAGGTGTCAGACTGGGGAAGCTGGCTATAGACACAGAGCTGAGCAGTGGGCTCTCAGCTCAGAATTACCTTAATCCATAATCCAAGGCACAGTTGGGCTACTGCTCTTTGAGCAGGGACCTCACAAGCTGCAGATCTGGGGAGACCCCCTCCTTTCTCCAGGTGCAGGAGCACACTGCAGGAATCTGTTGGGTTTGGAGACTCCAAATGGGGGCATGCGACAGAGGTAGAAATGTTTGGTCATAGGCTGGGTGAGCTCAGAGTGCGGATGGAAACCAGGGAGCTGGGAGGGATTGACTGCTTTTCTCTGAGGGCACACTGAGGAGTGAGGTCTGAGCATTTGCTTCCTATGGGGTGAGAGATTGGGAGGTCACTATTTTCATTCCCATCCTTCAAAGCTGTACAGAAAGTGTTCAGGGAACAAAAGCTACAGGGGAACCCAAGTAGATTATTTAGCCTGGCCCCTGGCAAGGGCAGTACATTTCCACCTTGGGCAAAGACATTTGAAAATCACTGCAAAAGGCCCCTCCCCTAGAAGATCAACAAGAACATCCAGCCAAGACCAAGTTCACTAATCAATGAGATCTCCAATCAGAGAACCCCAGGGCTAGGGTAAAGCAACACACAGAATTCATGGCTTTTTCTCCCATGATTATTCACTCTTTCAAAGTTAAATTTTATAAATTTCATTTTTTTCTTATCATACTTTTAAATTATTTCTCTTTCCTATTTTAATATTTTTAACTATTTTATCTTACCAATACCTTTTTGAAAATCTTTTAAAATTTTCATTGTTATAGTCATATTTTATGCTTTCATTGTATTTAACCTTATTTTTTGTATATATGTGGGGTTTTTTTTCTTTCAAATTTTGAGATAAGTGATACCATAAGATGAAACAAAAGTAGAATAATTGGGATCCCAGAAGAAAAAGGGGGAGTATATTGGAGCAAATTATAGCAGGGAAATTCCCTAATTTGGTGAAGGGAAGAAGCATCAAAATCCAGGAGGCACAGGGAATCCCCCTCAAAATCAATAAAAATAGGTCCACACCCTGTGATCTAATGGTAAAACTTACAAGTCTCAGTGACAACGAGAAAATCCTGAAAGCAGCGTGGGACAAGAGGTGTGTAACATACAATAGGAGAAATATTAGATTGGCAATAGACTTACCCACGAGAACTGGCAGGCCAGAAAGAACTGGCATGATATATTCAGAGCATTAAATGAGAAAAATATGCAGCCAATAGTATATATAGCTAGGCTGTCAATGAAAATAGAATGAGAGATAAAAAGTTTCTAGGACAAACAAAAATTAAAAGAACTTGCAAACACCAAGCTAGCCCTACAGGAAATATTGAAAGAGGTCCTCTAAGCAAAGAGAGCCTAAAAGCAAGAGACCAGAAAGGAACAGAGACAAAATTATACAAAAACAGTAACCTTAAGGGCAATAGAGACAATATACAATAACAGTCACCTTAAGGACAATATAATGGCATTAAATTAATATCTTTCAATAGCTACCATGAAAACAAATGGGCTAACTGTCCCAATCAAAAGACACAGGGTATCAGAATGAATTGAAAAACAAGACCCATTAATATGTTTTCTACAAGAAACTCATTTTAGACCCAAACACATCCAGATTTGAAGTGAGAGGGTGGAAAACAATTTACCATGCTAATAGACATCAAAAGACAGCTGGGGTGACAATCCTTATAGCAGATAAATTAGATTTAAGCCAAAGACTATAATAAAAGATGAGCAAAGACACTATATACCATACGTAAAGGGTCTGTCCAACAAGATCTAATAATTTTAAATATCTACACCCCTAACATGGGAGCAGACAATTATGTAAGTGATTTAATAACAAAACCAAAGGAACACATCAACAATAATATAATAGTAATAGGTGGCTTTAACACCCTCCTCACTGAAATGCACAGTCTTTGCAAAAGATCAACAAGGAAATAAAGGCCTTAAATGACACACTGGAAAAGATGGATATCATGGATACATTTGGAACATTCCATCCCAAAACAACAAAATACACATTCTTCTCTAGTGCACATGGAACATTCTCCAAAATAGATCACATCCTGGATTTACAAATCAGGTCTCAACCAGTACCAAAAGATTGGGATAATTCCCTGCATATTTCAGACCACATTGCTCCGAATCTAGAAGTCAGTCATAAGAGGAAGTTGGAAAGAACTCAAATACATGTAGGCTAAAGAACATACTACTAAAGAATGAAATTAAAAAATATATTTTAAGGAAATTAAGAAAATATTTTTAAAAAATCATGGAAACAAATGAAAATGAAAAGACAACCATTCAAAATCTTTGGGTCACAGCAAAGATGGTCCTGAGAAGAAAGTATATAGTAATACAAAGCTTTCTCAAAACCAAGTTCTCAAGTACACAACCTAATCCTTTGGGTCACAGCAAAGATGGTCCTGAGAAGAAAGTATATAGTAATACAAAGCTTTCTCAAAACCAAGTTCTCAAGTACACAACCTATTCCTATACCTAAAGGAGCTGGAGAAAGAACAACAAAGAAAGCCTAAACCCAGCAGGAGAAGAGAAATAATAAAGAGGAAAGCAGTACTCAATGGTCTAGAAACCAAAATAACAGTAGAATAAATCAACGAAACTAGGAGCTGGTTCTTTGAAAGAATTAATAAGATTGATAAACCTCTAGCCAGACATATCAAAAAGAAAAGAGAAAGGACCCCAATTAATAAAATCATGAATTGAAGAGGAGAGATCACAACCCACACCAAAGAAATACACTTATAAGAACATATTTAAGCAACTATACACCAGCAAATTGATAATCTGGAGGAAATGGATGCATTCCTAGAGACATACAAACTACCAAAACTGAACCAGGAAGAAATAGAAAACCTGAACAGACCCAGAACCAGTAAGGACATTGAAACAGTTCTCAAAAATCTCCCAAGAAACAAGAGCGTAGGGCCAGATGGCTTCCAGGGGAATTCTACCAAACATTTAAAGAAGAATTAATACCTATTCTCCTGAAACCATACCAAAAAATGGAAATGGAAGGAAAACTTCCAAACTCATTTTATCAGGCTAGCATTAGCATTACCTTGATCCCCAAACCAGACACAGACTCCATCAAAAAGGAGAATTATAGTCCAATATCCTTGATCAACACGGATGCAGAAATTCTCAACAAAATACTAGCCAATAGGATCCAACAGTACATTAAAAGGATTATTCACCACGACCAAGTGGGATTTAGTCCTGGGTTTCAAGGTTGATTCAACACTTGCAAATCAATCAGTGTGATACAATACATTAATAAAAGAAAGTACAAGAACCATATGATACTCTCAACGGATGATGAAAAATCATTTGACAAAGTACAGCATCCTTTCTGGATCAAACTTTTCACAGTGTAGGGATAGATGGTAAGTACCTCAATATCATCAAAGCCATTTATGAAAAACCCACAGCAAATATTATTCTCAATGGGGAAAAACTAAGAATTTTCCCCCTGAGGTCAAGAACATGGCAGGCACGTCCACTATCACCTCTGTTATTTAACATATTACTAGAAGTCCAAGCCTCAGCAACCAGAAAACAAAAAGAAATAAAAGGCATCTGAATCAGCAAAGAAGTCAAACTCTCACTCTTTGCAGATGATATGATACTTCATGTGAAAAACCCAAAAGGCTCTAGAACTGCTAGAACTCATACAGGAATTCAGTAATGTGTTAGGATATAAAATCAATGCACAGAAGTCAGTTGCATTTCTATACACTAACAGCAAGACAGAAGAAAGAGAAATTAAGGAGTTGATCCCATTTACAATTGCTCCCCAAACCATAAGATGACTAGGAATAAACCTAACTGAAGGGGCAAAGAATCTATACTCAGAAAACTATATAGTACTCATGAAAGAAATCAAGGAAGACACAAAGAAATGTAAAAATGTTCCATGCTCATGGATTGGAAGAATATTGTGAAAATGTCTATGCTACTTAAAGCAATCTACACATTTAACACAATCCCTATCAAAATATCATCTATTTTTTTCAAAGAAATGGAACAAATAATCCTAACATTTATAACATTATATGGAACCAGAAAAGACCCTAAATAGCCAAAGGAATGTTGAAAAAGAAAACCAAAGTTGTGGCATCCCAATTCCAGACTTCAAGCTCTATTACAAAGCTGTAAGCATGACAGTGTAGTATGGTACTGGCACAGAAACAGACATATAGATCAATGGAACAGAATAGAGAGTCCAGAAATGGACCCTCAGCTCTATAGTCAACGAATCTTCGACAAAGCAGGAAGGAATATCCAATGGGAAAAAACAAACAAACAAACAAACAAACAAAAACCAAAAAAACAACAAAAAAAAAACAAAACAGAAAACATGTTGGGAAACAAATGACCAACAGATACATGAAAAAGTGCTCAACATCTCTCGGCATGAGGGAAATATATATCAAAACCACAGTGAGATACCACCTCACACCAGTCAGAATGGCTAAAATTAACAAGTCAGGAAATGCAGATATTGGCCAGGATGTGGAGAAAGGGGAACCCTCGTACACTCTTGGTGGGAATGCAAGATGGTGCAGCCACTCTGGAAAACAGCTTGGAGGCTTCTCAAAAAGTTGAAAATAGAGCTCCTCTATGACCCAGCAATCACAGTACCAGATATTTACCCTAAAGATACAAATGTAGTGATCTGAAGGAGCACATGCATCTGAATGTTTATAGTAGCAATGTCCACAATAGCCAAACTATGGAAAGAAACTAGATGTCAATCAACAGATGAATGGATAAAGAAGATGTGAGATATATATATATATATATGGGGGGGGATACTATGCAGCCATCAAAAGAAATGAAATCTTCCCATTTGTAACAATGTGGATGGAGCTAAAGGGTATCCTGCTAAGTGAAATAAGTCAATCAGAGAAAGATAATTATCATATGATCTCTCGGATATGAGGAATTTGAGAGGCTGGTGGGGGTTTGTACGGGGAGGGAGGGAAAAAAAATAAAACGAGATGGGATAGGGAGGGAGACAAACCATAAGGGACTCTTAATCTCACAAAACAAACTGAGGGATGCTGGGGGTTGGGAGGTAGGGATAGGGTGGCTGGGTGTGGGCATGGGGGAGGGTATGTGCTACAGTGAGTGCTGTGAAATGTGTGAGCCTGATGATTCACAGACCTGTACCCCTGGGGCTAATAATACATTATATGTTAATAAAGCATAAATAAAATAGAAGAGAGAGAGAGAGAGTCATGTGATTTTTTTTCCCTGTCACTTTTATTCCTCTTTTTTCATGGCTAGATAAGAACATGATGTCTAGAGCTGCAGCAGACCTTGTGCAACCATATGATGTAACAAGTCCAAGGATGAAAGCCAGTGTGATGGGGAAAGCAGCACAGAAATATGCAAAAAGCCCAGGCGTTTGATAAAATCATTATTACTGAAACGAATTTCGGAGCTACTTACCTTGAAAATTTTTAATGAGCAACAATGGACTTACTATTCAAGGGGTCACTTTTACTTGGAATTTTGTTTCTTATGGCCAAAAGTGTACTTTCTACTACACTCATTCTACCATTTTAGTGTTTGGGGAATCAAGAGATAAATTACATTTTAAATAATAGAAATAGAAAATAATTAAATTAAATTCTATTAAATAATAGAAATAGAAAATATAAAGGAAATAATGTGCATAGTTTTACATGTTGATCACTAAGGTTAAAAAAAAAAAAACACTTCTACAAGTTATTCAGGGTTTATGGCAGTTGATGTTTTTCTTCCTGCATCTGACCTCAATACTCTAGTGTTTCACTTTTACAATTTCACTTTTATAAAGTATTCTGTGTATTTTTGTGTGATGTCTGATGTTTATAATTTCTGCCTTTCAGGAGCCATGACTGTGATTCTACATATATTCTTTTTTTCACTTTTTATTACTTTAAAGTTTCAGGACTCAGGTAAAGATGTTAATATTTTTCTAGTCTGTATTCCTCTTCTTTTTTATATTTATTATATCTTCAATGAAAATTACTCCAGAAATAATTTTCTCTAAGTTCATTTGCTCTTTAAAATAATGTGTGCCTCAGACTCAACTAGATATTTCTTCTTTGTAAAGTTATTGTTAGAGAGTCTTCCCTAAGCATGTGAATGCTAAAACCTGTATTAGTGCTGTATTTTTTGGTAGTCTCTGTCAATACAAAGAAGTAAAATCAAATTTTATTTAATAATTGGAATGATGCATGCTTTCAGCTGCATAATAAACTTAAAATAGGAATTTGAGAACAAATTTCACTTAGCCTGACTTTCTGGTTGGCCTTCACCAGGACTAATTTTTCCCCCCACAGGTATAACTTGACATACAGATTATCACGCTAAAATATGATTATAACAGTCAGCACTTCGAAGTTGTGAAAGAAAGTATAATAGAATAGCTATCAGAAATAATGGACTACACACTAGAAATAACAATGGGTAAGAAATCTCTTCTAAATGAGACCACTGTGAAATGTGCCTCATAATGGAAACTCATTTCAATCAAAGAACTGTAAAAGACACTGAAGTCTAACTGCATTACTTCTTTTGGTTAATTATACTTATCTAAAGTAAATCTAAATCTTGCTTTGAAATAGTCATAAGTTCAGCCAATGCTTCTCTACATACTCTCAATAAGAATTATATTTCTGAACCTGAATTTTATGCAGGAAAGATTAACTTTTCATTAACATGATAAAACACTTAGCTAATTGTCCAAAGAAGAAGAAAGGCCTAGTTCTTCATATCGTTCTTGCCATTGTGGAAAAAGTAAGTTTATTATCTAAACTCTTTACTTTTTTTTTTTTTTAATATTTTACTTATTTATTTGACGGACAGAGATCACAAGTAGGCAGAGAGGCAGGCAGAGAGAGAGTGGGGAAGCAGGCTCCCTGCTGAGCAGAGAGCCCGATGTGGGGCTTGATCCCAGGACCCTGAGATCATGACCTTGAGCCAAAGGCAGAGGCTTTAACCCAATGAGCCACCCAGGTGTCCCAACTCTACTTTTGTACTACACTGATACTTCACTTTACAAATGTTCTGTAAATTAAGCTTTTAAATTCATTAAGCAAATAATTCTTTCTTTAATAACAAATATCTACTGAGCACATATCAGATATTAGGCTAAGGCCTAGGGCTATGATGGGATTGTTGCCTTCATGTACCTCACAACCCAAAGGAATGATCATTAAAGGTTGTAATTATTTACATTAGTTATGTTATTATAAGCTATATTATTAGTTATACTATTAGTTACAATTAGTTACATTATTATTAACAATAATAATACTGTGTTTTTATTATGTGTGTGAGAGTGATTCAAAGATTAACAAACACAATCACTGCCCTGATGAAGATTACAATCTCTCAGAAAATTCAGAAGTTAAATGATTATGAAATTAATATACTAATTTATTAAGCCTTGGATTCATGCTACCCAGAAGATGTGAGAAGGCTATGGGAACTTATGATTCAGAGCCCGATTTAGAGATAACCTCGTGTCAGGTAATGCCATGCCAGAATTGGGGTTTAAGAGAAGAGTTTGCCAGATGAAGAAAGCAGAAAGGATATTCCAAGAAAAGAAGATAATGCTAGTATCAGTCAGTATAAACTTAGATGTTTAAAGTATTAGATGTGTTCTGAAATAGCAAAGTATTTTCTCAATAAAATTCTTTGTAACATGGAGGGGATCAAAGGAGTTCTTTGCTTTCTTAACTAATGCCCAAAGAAGAGACAGAAAGTTCTTTCACAGGTGACCTTTGACCAACATGGGTTTGAACTGTGCTGTCGTACTTATGTGTGGATTTTTTTTTTCCTATAAATACAGTACAGCAATGTAAATGTATTTTCACTCATGATTTTCTTAATAACATTTTCTTCTAATTTACTTTATTGTAATGTATGCACAAAGTTAACCCACTATTTATGATATTGGTAAGGCTTCCAGTAAACATAGGCTATTTATAGGTAAGTTTTTGGACAATCAAAAGCTATATGAAGAGTTTCAGCACCTGGGGTGTTAGTTACCAAACCTCTACCTTGTAATTTGACATCACCTTGCCTTTGTAATTTATACATATTATAATCTACAGCCGAAATAAGCCTTTTATGGCATTCTAAGAGTTAGGTTTTCTAATGGAGCCATTCTCTGTTAGATTTTGCTTTGTATGTCATAAGACTCAATTTGGTCCTTTTAATGCATCTCAGAGGACTCCTCAGATTACAAAAAATGCATTTGGGAATAATTGCATTATACAAAGAGAAATTTTTAAAGAAAGTGTTTGTTATGATTTCACTTCTTTAAAGATTATTGTTATTAAAGACTGTCATAATTTTTATAGACCACAAGCAAGAAATCCAAAGCTTTTTTATGTATCCCATATGAAGGAGCTCATGGGAAGCCGACCAATAGAAAATAATCTTTACAAGTCTATGTAAGGGATGTAACGCAATATGATGAGTTTAGTTAATAGTGCTCTGTTATATATGTAAGTTGTTAAGGGAGTAAATCCTAAAAGTTCTCATTACCTGGGAAAAGAGTTTTCTTTTTTTTCTCCTTCTTTTTATTGCTTCCATATTAGATGATGCATGCTAACTAAGCTCATTGTGATAATCATTTCATGATAGATTTAAATCAAACCATTATTTCAGATACCTTAAACTCACACAGTGATGAGTGCCAATTATATCTCAATACGGCTGGAATAAAACTGAAGAAAAAGAGCTTATTATAAACATGAATTGTATTATATTCAAATAAAAAAGAAGTAAACTTGAAAAAATTTATGTAAAGAAATTTGTCCTAGAACATCAGCAAAATAGTAAGTAGAGTCTGTCAGAGCTCTCTCTCTCTCTGCTGTGTGGGGACACAGCAAGAAGGAGGCACCTGCGAGTCTGGAGGAGGGCCCTCTCAGGGAAAAAGAATCAGCCTGCACCTTGGTCTCGGACCTCCCCGCTTCCAGTACCATGAGAAATAAATTCCTGCTATATAGGGCACCCTGTCTAAGGTATTTTGTTACGGCAAAGCAAGCTGACTAATACAATACCTAATAGTTGGAAATTGTAGGCTTGAGTAATTTTTTAATTGGCAGACCAGCCTCTAGTGTTTTGGTAATTGCTGCTTGAAGAGTCTTGGTAGGAGGCAAAGCTTACCTACTGAGAAAGGAGAAGGCCGCCCTGACAGCTGACAGCTGGTAGCTAGCTGGGTTACTACCCACAGGCCATGTTATTTCCCTACTGATCACAAAAAAATTCATGAAATATCAACTTCAGTGGAGGGCTCTTCATGGTCATGATGGAATAAAGCAAAAACAAGGCATCTACAAAATCATACCTGAATAAAGACGAAAGACAAAAGCAAAGACCTTCTACCTCCACTATTCTGAGAGGGACGAACACTTCCCCAAAAGCAGCTCCAGAAACTCTTCATTCCCCTGGTCTCACAGGGGAATACTAAAATCTTCAATAACCAAATGTCCCAATTTTAGAGAATTCCTAAACCAGAAAAGACAACCATGTTCTTGATCCTTCTCCAAAATCACCTACCCAGCTGTTTCTAACGCCCCCTCTCTGACATGCTCCATTGTTCTCCATGGTGTGCAGCCACTCTTGCTGCAACAATTAATAACCCTAAGGTTGGTGAGGAGGTTCATTTGGTGGTCTTCACCTGCTGGCTATTAAAATCCCTTCTGGAAGCCTCTAAGCTGGTTTTCAAGCCTCTTTGACATCAGTGAATTGGACACCTGGGGTAGGCAAGTCAGACACATGGGCTACTCCACAGTAGAAGCCTGTGGATAACATTATGGTGGGGCAGCAGCAGCAGCAGCAGCAGCAGCAGTGGCAGCAAGAGAGATGACAGCAACACCGATGGCAGGCCGCTAGTGCAGCAGCCCAGGACAGCACCCTGGGCCGGCAGAGGACCAGCATGGGCAACTTCATGCATTTGGGACTGAAATAGAACTCTCCTGTCACAGATGCTCTTCTAAGTTCCAGGTCAACATTTTTTTTTTTTTTTTAATTTACTGAACAGCACCATTAAATATACAACATGAGTTTACAGTTTATCGTACTGAACACAAAACTAGTCATATTCCCAGACCCCCTCTATTTTCTGTTTATGTAGTTGATACTATGGAAATCAGAAACCCCTGACTAATTATTCACTAAGGCTTATAGATTCTGTCTCTAAAATCTATTTCTTTTCATTTATAAAGTTACCGTTATAGGTCTGGTTCACAACTCTATTTACCCATGGGTTATTTCCATGGCTTCATTAACTGGTTATTATGTCTTCTATTGTGGTCTCCATAATCCACTCTCCACACAGAAATCACAGAAATTTTTTTAAAATGCAAATCATATGATGCGTCATATAAAAACTCTTTGGTTCCCCTTTGCCAGAACAAAGTTTCTTTGAGAATAAAAATTTACATGACACTAGAATGTCCAGAAATGCTCTTGAGTTAAGATTTCCAGGGCATGTCCAATTGAATATAGAACATAGAATGGAATGTGTATTGGTGTCCATACTTTTGTCTAACGGAGATCTTTTTTGGTCTCTATTCTAAGTAGAAAGTGACTTTGCTAAAAGGGATTTAAAAAACTCTTTGCCATTCCTGTACCATAGTGGCTCAGCATAGGCCGATTCTATGAAGCATTTATTCATCCATTGGACAAATATTTAGTAAGTATCTACTATGTATTAGACCTTATTCGAAGACAAAAGAATATAACAAAGTAAAACAGATAAAATCTCTGCCCTCACCGAGCTACCACTTTAATCGGGAGAGATGTATAAAGAGGAAATAGATAAAAATATATAAAATATCATGGGGTGGTAAGTGCTATGAGGAAAATACAGCATGATGAGAATGAATGAGAATATTTGGAGGGCTGCTATTTTGTAATAAAGTGTTCAAAGAAAGCCAATCTGAAGAGCTAACATTTTATCAAAGGTCAGAAAAAAATGAAGAAATATAATGACATAAAATAATATATATATAAATACAGAAATCTATACTGAATAAAAGCATGAGTCTGGAGTTAGACTGGAATCAACCATAAGCTCTGTGATCTTGGGCAGGATATTTATCTTTTTGGTGCCTCAGTTTCCCTGTTTGTGAAATGGAAACCATGGGAATACCTGTATTGTTTGTGTGGTGCATCTTGAATAAGTTAGTAGATATAAAGTGTTTAGAGCCCACAGTGAATAATAATAGGACATATTACTATTTTGAAAAATGTATGCTAAAACAAGGAGTTGAATGAAGTTAGGAAGAAGGAAAAACTTTCAATATCACAGAATCATATCAATAATTAGTAGATTATAAGGGAAGCAAAGCTTTTAGTAGAAGCCAATTAATGAAAACTCAGATGCTAAGCTTTGAACAGGCACCTAAAAATCCATTTATCCCATCATCCCAGTATTCATTGGGTATCTATCCACCATGTTCCAAGCACCTTGCCAGGAAATGAAAGTGAGAAAGGTAGACATTATCCTTCCCCCCCCCAGGAAGTTTATACTATAACAAGAAAAATAATAAAACAAGAAATTATAGTAAAAGGAATAAAGGTAATGTTATAGGATGTACTCCTAGAGTATGAAACTGGAATAGTAGAAAGGGCTATGAAATTTAAAAAAAAAAAAAAAAGACAAAAACAAGGATGCCCAACAACATATAGAAAATCTTCTAGACTAAACCAAACTATTTCATTAACCTCACTTTTAACTTTTAATCCAAGTATAAGATACCTATAGAAAAATACATATCCAAAGTATAATGCTTACTGAATTTTTATACAGTGAAACTGTTGCCCATGTAATCAGTATCAGGATGAAGAAACAAAATATTCTAGAGTCCAAAAGCAGCCCCTCTCATGAACCCACTCTTTTAGTCACCATCTTACCTCCTCAAAGATAACCACTATCACACTTTCTGATAGCATAGCCTGGTTTTGTCTCCTGTTGTATTCTACATAAATGAAAACATATATATATTCTACATTCCTTGTGCCCAGCTTCTTTTCTTAAACATTCCTACAGAGACTTGTACAGACTATTCATAGCAGCCTACTTGTGATAGTCAAAAGCTGCAGGAAAACAATTCATATATTCATAGAGAGGTGAAGAAATAAAGCATAGCATACTTATACAAAGGAATACTATTGGCGACAAAAATTGATAAACATTACAATATGGACAAATAAAATAGCTATGCTCCCAAAAGAAGCCAGAAAAAAAAAGAATATATTCTCTGATTGCATTTATATAAAATTCTGAAAAATTCAAACTAATCTGTAGTGAGAGAAAGCAGAATAGTATTTGTCCATGTGGGGAATCAGTGAGCAACGTCAGGAGGAAACTTTTGAGGGTGATGGACATGTTCGTTATTTTGATCATGGTGATGCTTCCACTGGCATAAATATTTCAAAACTTATCAAGGTGGGCATTTTAAGCATGCACAATTTATTGGATGCCAATTATATTTAAATGAAATTTTTTAAAAAGGAGATTTGGGTATTTTACAAACCAGTACCAGCAAAATCTTCCTGCATTCAATATGTATTTAAACCTCTAAAAAATACATCATCACATATCTTCAAAACTTTAGTCTACTTTGGATGGATTCTACTCAGCTGTGCCAAGGCTTCTGATTCAGGCTGCCAGCATTCAAATCCTTCCCCCTCACCTTATCAGCATTGTGACATGGGGCAAGTTATTTCCTTATGTTTCAGTTTCCTTATTTATAATAGGGATAACAATAATAGCTATTTTAAAGAGTTAATGTGAGGGCTGTATAAGTTAGCATATGTAAAGGGTTTAAAATCCAATAATTATTAGCAATTATATTATGTTTGAAAGTTAAGATTCTGGTAAAATTAAGTGGGTATAATTCCTTGCAAAGTTGACTGAATTGAGCAGATTTCCTTATGGATCTTACTCATCCACAGGCATACAAAGACTTCTTCGAATAAACTCTCTTCTACTTTTCAAATCTCATCTCAATCTCATCTCTTGAAATGCACAAGCTAATGCATCCCACCCAAATGAATCTCCTTGTACTTTACATAATTCATCAGTTTCTCTCTCAGCTTTCTGCTTTTGCACATAACTTTTGTTTGGCTTAGAATATCTCTTTCAGAGAATCAAGAACTCATTGAGAGGACCAAATATATTTCTGAAATTCTCAACACATGGTATAGCTGTCACCACATTGTAAGTTCTTAACAAATGTTGGACAAGTTTCCCCTGATTCCAATTTTCATTCTTTTATTGAGTTTTCTGTCACTAATGTTAAATACAGTGATTTCCTATCCTGTCCCCTAAGCTTAGTGTTGACTGAATGTACAATTTTGCACTTCTGATAGAATGACTAAATGATGATGTTACAATGACAGTTTACAGATCTGCATCTCACTGGCTCCACATTTACTACTCTTTTTTAATCCTCTTTCCTCCCCAGTCTTCCTTTATAATTATAGGTGCCCACATAGACTATTCACAGCAGGCTGATAAGAATGGTGTTCTTTTGCTTTTCCCTAAAATTATATTGTTTCTCTTTATTTTTTGCCTAAATTGCAAATGCATACCGATTATCTGCATCACAGAAAATGAGGGTTTGATTTTCAAGTATGAGAAATTTTGTATTAAGAAGAAAATTTAAGGGGCACCTAGGTGGCTCAGTGGGTTAAAGCCTCTGCTTTCTGATCCCAGCGTCCTGGGATGGAGCCCCACATCGGATTCTCTGCTCAGCGGGGAGCCTGCTTCCTCCTCTCTCTCTGCCTACTTGTGATCTCTCTGTTAAATAAATAAATAAATCTTAAAAAAAAGAAGAAGAAAATCTAAAAATTTTATAGAAAAACAAATGCCTTGACATGAGAAGCTACATAGTTTTTGTATTTATCATATCAAGGAATACTGAAAGTACATTGTTCAGTTAATTACCATATAGAAACATCCTGGGCTGCTTAACTGTATTTTATGGTAATTACTGTATAAAACAATTTATATTTCAAAGTTTTACCAGTTTGTTTGAAATCTTCCTCAAAGCATAAACTTAAAATAAAAATTATATTTCTAAATATTTGTCCTCAAGGGGAAACACAATATAAAATTAATATACATCAATAAATAGTATAAACTGACACAAAAATTAGTCCCTTGCCTGTGGCACAGAGAATATTATTTATATGATAGTAAATAACATTAAAGTTCTTATTAGCTGAAAGGGAAATATTTTTTATGCCTTCCTTACAAGGCTAATGTACAGGTCAGAAAAACGTATTGTTAAAAGCATTTTTTAATATGCTTTGAAAAATGTAAAGCACCTTAGCTGTATGATGTATTGCTACCTTTGCAATCTTGTATCTTTGGAAATGAAAAAAAAAAAGAAACCACATTTATTTAAAAGTTTGTAAAGTTAAAATTGATAACTATGGACACTGAGCCATAGAGCAAAGGTAAGATTATACAATAATATTACATTATTACAAATAATTTGGCACTCTTATAACCTTATGAAATTCACTGATCATCTCCTCAAGGTATCATTTTGAGGACTGAACACAAAATGTACCCTGACGTACATTTCAAGAGAATAAGCAATTCTTGTCATGTGTGACAAATATCTCTAATGTACCTTCAGAAGTATTAATATAATTTGATTTCTAATCAAGTGCTGTGAAGGTAAGCCAATCAAATGAGCAACATCAGCATACATAATTTGAGGTTGCTAAAATATAATTTAGGCAGAACTATAATCTATAGGTAAATGGTAAAGATGGTATATTATGGAGTACTAGAGAGAGAAGTGGGGTTGAATGGAGGTTTATCAGAGTGACATCAGTTTTCCCATTGGTAAAAGTGTGGGAACATACACCTTACACAGTTGTTACAAGGTTTAATGAAATCATGTCTGTGGGTAAAGGGTCTTGCATATCCTATAAGTAAATACTAGTTTCTCTTCATTGTCAAGGAATACATGCCCACTTGTAAGCTAAATCAATTTTGTGTAGGTTAATGTTTTATTAGAAGGGAAGACAGAGTTTGAGTTGTAACACAGATGACTTCATGCATCTTCAGGTCTATCAAAGCGCCAGATGCTCAGAAGAGATTTAAAAATAAGTATTGTACCATGTTTAAATACACCAATTGCTTATTTGTAGGATGTTGCATTACCATGTATTTTTTCGAGTTTTTAACTCCTGCCTTAAATCCCAACTGTTCCTTGTTAACTCACATAGTCAAGAATCCTTTAATAGCAAGCAATTAGTCAGATCCCAATACCCCAGTGTACCTTTACACTTCTATTTCACTCTTCCTTTTGACTTATTTCAACGATCCGCAAAATCACGGCTTTCCTTACTCCGTAAATTGGGCTTTTCTCCATCTGTCATTTCCTCTGACTGGGAGCCTCTGCTTCCCCCCCACCCCCAACATCGGAAATGCAACTTTCCTTTTAAAGCCTAGATCAAATGTTCTCAAATCCGCCCTCCTTTCCTCCCAACAGAAGTAATCTTATTTTCTCTCTCTTTCTTTTTGTAAGTGGTACTTCCTTTCTTTCCTTTCTTCCTTCTTTCCTTCTTTAACCATCACTTGTGAGCCACTATGCTAGGTACCCTGGAGAATGGACTAAAACGCCAACCCTGTCCTCAAGAAACAATTAGAATATACAGAAGGAAAGAACATAAATAAATAACTAAAACCTAATGGGTTACAGAGGATGGAAGGATAGATGTGTAGGCTAATATAGGGGAAGAAGTGCTGGGTAAAGTCCCACAGCGTGCGCTCCTACAGTGCCACGTTCCCTCACCTCCAGCTTCCACAGGAAGCCCACAGGGGATTACAGTTCTCTTCTGATAACTTTTCTTTGAAAGAATCTTCCAGTGGTTGTTATCTTTTTCTCCTCTCAGAAAACAGAGGTGGAGGAAGAGGCTAAGTGGGCAAAGTGGAAGAAAAATAGAAAAAAATGTCCGTCTTATCTCATTCCATTTCAATGAATCTCTTTCTCTCCCCAGCCCCAGAGTACGCAAATATTTGTCCAACAGCTCTGGACCTTTCCCAAAAGAACATCAACTACTTATGATTTAAGTATATGAATTAGTAGTTGATCTTTTCTCTTTCTAAGACCAGAGTTTGAGTTTTGCAGTTGGTAGATGCTCCTTATTACTCTAAAAGAAGGAAACCAACATTTAGGGTTCTGGATTTGTCTCATCCACTCTGGGCTAAGCCGGGAGACTCTAACTCTGTGATTTAGGGATTGAATCCCACTCCTTAATCTGGGATGGGTCCACAGGGTCTCTGGCCAGAGCCAAGAAGTCACTCTTCACCTCCAGAGACCACAATGTACCACAGAATCCCTCCAGCAGTGGGGTATGGCAGGGGTACTTCTGGCTTCCAGGGACACAAAGATGAAGTTTCCAGGAAGGGATTTTTTTTTTTTTTTTTTTTTTTTTTGGTAGGTTCTCTGGAAAACTGTTTGTGTTGCTTTGTTCTGAGATTCCAATCTTGCTTTGTTCACTTGCTTCTTGGCCTGAAGCCAACCATGACATTAAACCTGGATATTCTTGTCAGGCTCTCCTACTGAGTTATTTCTTTGTTTCTGAGCTTGTCCTTCCTGGTACACCCAAGTGGTGGGCATAGTCCAGTCAGCACTCAAGTCTTTTTACTTCATCAGCTGTACTATAATCCTGTGATTTTTAAAAAAATTTTTTGATTATTAGTAGTCCATACAGGTAACTCCAAAACTTGCTTTATGTTCAATCCCATAGCATAGCCAGATCAGCATGGCAGCCCTTCTCAGCTAGTGAGGTAAAGCTGGAAAGTAGACCCAGAGAATGTGCCAGAAGCCTTATCTTTCTACCCTTCCTTTGCAGAAAGAACTTTTAATTTTCTCAATACTTGGGTGGCCTCATCATGCCACCTACGTGTTTCTCCAACTGAACAAGAATTCTGAAACCAATCTTGCCTTCTCTAAAAAATTGGAGTTCTAATCTCGGTGTAACAATCGCATTTGTCCCAAGTGGTTTTCCAAGGAAAATACAGCTTGTTCTAGATTCACTTTTGAGCTTTTGTGCTTTAACTGCAGATGTCAGTCTGTCACGATTTCTTGGCTTTGTCTAAGGTATTGCATTCTTCAGGGAAGGGATTTTAACTCAGGAAACTAACAAAGCTTGTGATATCTATAGACACTAACAACCAAAGTCCTATTTACAAGTGTTTACAGTGTTTACAAACACCTGTTACAAATCTTTAAGATGGGGAGGAAACAGAAGTTCAAGATTAAGCCTTCAGCAAATCTTATTAAAATGTCTTGACATGTTTTCTTCTAATTTCACATTACTGTGCATTTCTGATACTTCCACCTTGACTGAATTGTCTTTTCGTGCCATTCTGTCCTCATCATCTTGGTCCCTCTCTCCTTTGTATCCTCTATACAGTGGCCAGGCTCACAGGACCTCCTTCTTATACCTCGTGTATTCCCAGTATTCACAGGCTCTTTGGGAGTGACATACTGCTGTTCTGTTTGTCTCATAACAATCGGATAGAAATCACAAAAGCATGATGTTAAGTGAAAGATGCCAGACACAAGAGACTACATACATGATTCCACTTACATGAAATGTTCAGAGAAGGGAATTTATAAAGACAGCAAACAGGTTATTGTTTGCTTGGGGCTGCTGTGGGAACTGATACCAAAATGAGGATAGGCTGTAAATGAGCACAAGGAATTTCTGGTGGGGGTGATGGAAATGTTCAAAACTGCAGTGTGTTGATGATCATGAAACTGTGCATTTACTAAAAAATTATTGAATTGTACACTTAAAATGGATGAGTTTTATGTTATGAAATATATACCTCAATAAGCTGGTGAGGGGGAAAAAAAAAAAGAATCTCCTGAGTGGCTTTTTTTCTTTGCTTCCTTATAGGGGCAGCTACCTGTGAATTCTTACTTTCAGTTTATCCCATTTATTCACAAATCTAAATTACCATTTCTCTGCTTAAAACTTTTTCATTAAAATGTTATCATTGCTCACAAAATAAAGTCTAACTATGGCATACAAGCCTCTTTGTGATTATCTCCTCTAACCTATCTTATGGCTATTCCTTCCTCATGCATATTACTTGCACATTTAATCCTTTGATATATTCCTCTTCAAGTAAGACTCCCTTTCCTACTGCCCACTGTTTAAATTACAATTTATTGTCCAAAAAAATCCATTTCTAATCCATACATTTCTATAATCCCATGTAATATACTATCTTGTATGTAATCCATTGCTTGTCTAGACTGTAATCTGCCTAACAACAGGGGGTCTGCTGTACTTGGTGTCTCTAATATTAGTCCCAAGTCTAATATTAGTCCAATATTAGGCACAGAGTAGGTCCTCTATAAACGTTAACTGAACTGGACTGAATTGAAAATTTGTATTCTCTGAGGTGCCTGGGTGGCTTAGTTGGTTAAGCATCTGACTTTGGCTCAGGTCATGATCCCAGGGTCCTGGGATAGAGTCTCGCATCAGGCTCCCTGTTCAGTGGGGAGCCTGCTTCTCCCTCTCCTGCTGCTGCTCCCGCTGCTTGTGCTCTCTCTCTCTCTCTCTCAAATAAATAAATAAAATCTTTTTTAAAAAGTTTGTATTCTGGGACGCCTGGGTGGCTCAGTTGGTTAAGCGGCTGCCTTCGGCCCAGGTCATGATCCCGGCGTCCTGGGATCGAGTCCCACATCAGTCTCCTTGCTCAGCAGGGAGCCTGCTTCTCCCTCTGCCTCTGCCTGCCATTCTGTCTGCCTGTGCTCACTCACTCTCTCTGACCAATAAATAAAATCTTTAAAAAAAAAATTAAAAAAAAAGTTTGTATTCTGTCCAAAATTTGCCCAAGCAGAGTGGTGACTAAGAATTTGGGTTTCAAATGTTATATCCATATGTATCATACATCTGAAATCAAAGCAAGTTGTGTGTGGGAGGAGGAGGAGGCAATTATTGGTATGACAGATTTTTACTTCGGTGAGATTTGAGCAACTGTGTAGTCTGTACATCCGCAGGCTGTTCTAAACCACTTCTGTTCTGAACGTGTTATTTTTCACTGTAATGACATCCATTTGCTGTACTTTTGCCCTACTAATATTTGCTATTTGTGCCAGTAAATAAATATAAACTATCTGTCTTTATCCAGTTTATGTTAATTGCTAGTGGCAGAAGCAAGCAATATAAAATAACACAACATCTACAATGATTTCTTTACCTTTTGACTAAAAATTGATAGGAAAAATCATATTTTTGTGACACAATTGAGATCTGCCTGTTTTGCTCCAGAAAAAATTGAATTGATTAAAAAGAAAATAGAAAATGGCAGAAATCTTAGTAAAATTTGATACAAACAGAAAAACAGGGATGGGAGAGTATATGAGATTCTTTATGAATTTGCAGGAAAATAGGAAGATGTACCTTATTTTCTGAGGTATTCCTAAGAGCCACAAAAATTTACCTTCACTTCAGGAGATGTCAAGAGGTTGAAGGACAATTCAGGCTGTTGCCTACATGGTAGTTCAGGTTTCTGGAAGTGTCACTTATCTCACAAGGTAGGAAAGAGCTGTATTGTAAGTTGATAAGCATATATTGTGCTGCCTTCTTCTTAAAGGGTATGTTTTTGTTTTTATTATTAAGTACTTTTAAGTACTTAATAATAATAAGTACTTTTAGTCAAATTCTGGTTTAATACTAATATCCCACTACTCATGAATTTATAATCAGTATATTTTAAATGATTTCACAATAGAAAATTATTATTATTTCAAGAACTCCAAATGCTTATAAACACATGTTGTCCTTTTACTATTTTACCTAATTTAAAGATACCTATCTTGAGGCTAAACATTATTTAACTACAAAATGAACATATTTAATATTTTTGTTAAGTTGGTATGTGTGACTTCTCTTAGGAGAATATTAGAGCGACATAAACATTATGAATGAATTTATAATCATCTATACTTGTTGGAACATTAACAGTGATGAAGAGCACTAACAGTGGGCAAAAATGGACCAAGTGTTGTGTTTAGTGGTATTAGTTTAAATTTTTACTTTTGTAATCATTTTTGCTGATGCAGTTTTAAACCATTACAGTTTTGACAAGTTATTCAAGTTACTTGTTAATTTTTTCTCATTAAGAAAA
This sequence comes from Mustela nigripes, assembly GCF_022355385.1. NCBI lineage: Eukaryota > Metazoa > Chordata > Mammalia > Carnivora > Mustelidae > Mustela > Mustela nigripes. The sequence continues at coordinate 57,414,448 of NC_081570.1, read as the reverse complement.
TTTCCTCCTGGGGCACCTGAGTGGCTCAGTGGGTTAAAGCCTCTGCCTTCGGCTCGGGTCATGATCGCAGGGTCCTGGGATCAAGCCCCCCCGCACTGGGCTCTCTGCTCAGCAGGGAGCCTACTTTCTCCTCTCTCTCTCTCTGCCTGCCTCTCTGCTAACTTGCGATCTCTATCTGTCAAATAAGTAAATAAATAAAATCTTTAAGAAAAAAAAAAGAAAATTTCCTCTATCCTACAAATACAAGCTTTCAACTGTAATTATCATAAGACCAGAAACTCAGCATGGCTTACTGCAGTAAGATCATGCCAACAAAATCATTATCCAACAGAACTACTGCACATTGCTGCAGATTTTAGTCGCAGCTTCATACGACTTTACAGTTTTAACAATGGGAAGTCCAGTTTCTCCCTCGGAACATAGTAGAGGCAGAACAGCAGTATTTCTTTAATCATTAAAGCTACTTTCATGAAGAATGTTTTAAAAATCTCTAAAATGGCATTTGAAGGACATGGTGTGAACCTGTTATAAACCTAAGCTAAAGTAGCACAGTTCACTTTACAGCAGAGTCAGAGATTTACTTTTGTATTCTTAGAAAAGCAGCATACCTTTCAAAATACAGTTTCTAGAGATAGAGGCAATATATATAAGAATGACAAAAGTTAATTAACATATGGCACACACAGCTAAAAGTAATGTTGTACAATTAAGTAGATTTATGAATTTTTACATACAGATCTTCATAAGTACTCATGAAAAAAAATCAGCATTCCCATCATTTTAACTAAAAGAAAAAAAATACTTTCATACGTATTTGTGCTTTTAACAAAGGGCTAGCATTTTAGGACATAATTTTATTATTTTATATATTTTGTGTAATTAAAATACATTAAAATTAAAAGAGAATACAAATATTCAGAGAAGTGCATTTCAACTCTGTAGGGTAGGTTTTACAAAAAAAAAAAAATGGGAGTTTGTAATTTCCTAAATGACAAAATGGAATAAAAACAAAACAAAAATGAAGAACTATTAAGCTCAATGTTTCCTGATCATATGTGGTTAGAAAAGAACTTTCTAATTATATTTAATCAAGCAATAGTTACAATAGAAAGAGTATAAATTCTTTGTATCTTGCTTTGTTCCAAAAAACAAGTTAAGATGGGGTGAAGAATGAATATGTCGCACTGCACCAAGATGAAGCCCTCTGTAAGTTGAATTTCAAACTCTTCAAAATTTCAATAGGAAACCTAGCCCTACTTCTAAGTCATACATTTAAAGAGTTAAAAGAAAATGCACCCATTACATCGATTATTATTTATTTTGCAAAACATCATTACAAAGACTCATTTTACATGCAAATTGAAATGCTATAAGTCATTGAACTGTACAGATAAAGCCAATGTGGTTAATTAACAAATGTGTTTACAGTAACAAAATTAACTGTTTCACATTAAATTAAATAAAATGAAAGGATACCAAAATCAATCAATCACTGGCTTTTCATATTTTGACTTGGGGCTATCTGGGAATAATCTTTCACTTTTCAAAATAAGCTCACAATGGAATGTTTTTAGGAAGTACGGCAGAAAAACTGGGCAACCATATTCAGCCTCTGGAGAAGATAACTGACTAGAAAAGTTCTCCTTGTTAGTGCATTAGGATGGCTTCTAAAATGACCAATTATTCTGATCTATTGAAAAGCACTTATACAAAAATTATATGTGACAGCAGCTTTAGATTACAGATAATGAAATAAATTTGATAAAAATATGGTTAATAATGTTTTCTAAGACTGATAAAATTTTGTATTTACTGAAATTTAAGGCAACTGAACACACTTGTAAAAAAATCAAGTTTCTCTGTATTAGTCAGAAATGTCATTGTTAAAGTTTAACAAAGACCAAACATTTTGCATAAATCTAGGGAGTAAGAAGGCAGCCCCCATCAGCAGGTAGCACACCAAAAATGTTTGGTTTCAATAGTACAGTTTGGGAGAACTACCTCTACAAAGTCTATTCGTGCTGATGCTCCTGATGCTGCCATTTCTGGTGCCCGAAAAGCTGCTGCCTCCACATCCTCTGTTGTAGGTGTCACTCACTGTATAGTCTCAGGCGATTGGGCAAGGGGCACACTCTGGATCTTCAGATGCTAAGATGAGAAAAATCAATTTCAATGCCCAAAAGATGGAACTCCTAAGGCAGAAGGTGACTAAAATAATTACCAACTGGTCTACAGTACAGGGAAGGGGAATGTCTGTTTGTTTTAATGCAATTCCATAGAAATAGGTTTTAAACAAGATTTTTGTAAGGAGGTACAGCTCTAGAATTAGGAAGAATATTATGTAAGATAGAAACAAAATTAAACTGAGTGGAATTGGACCAGATAACTCAAAACATGTAAACTTCCTGAAAGGAGAAAGCAAAACATTCACATAAAGATAATTGAGGGTTATTTTCTCAAAAAAATCACCTGCTTAAATTTTCATTTCCAAGGTTATTTCTGCACATTTCAATTAACTCTCTTCAATAACAAGCATTATTGATGCATGCCCTTTAAGGCAGGATATAAATACTCCCATTGAATTTCAGCATCTTTTTTTTTTCTCTCTGAATATAAGACTTTATTATTATTACTTTTTAAAGATTTATTCACTCATCCCAGAGAGAGAGAGAGAGAGAGAGAGAGAGAGAACACATGGGAGTGAGAGCAGGGGTCGGAAGGGCAGAGGGAGAAGGGGAGAGAGAATTCTCAAACACACTCCTTGCCTAGTGGAAGCCCTATGTGGAGCTCTATCCCATGACCCCTTGACCCAGAGATCACAATCACAAGATCAGGATTTGAGCCAAACCAAGAGTCAGATGCTCAACCAACTGAGCTACCGTAACATGAAATTTCTTTCTCAAATAGATCAGTTTCCATAACACATAGAATAATTCAGCTTAATCTGTATAGTTTTTGAAAAAAGCTCTTAATGAGAAAATATTACTGAAGAAAAACCAGTGAGAGATACATAAGGAGGATGACATGCTGTAGAAGATTACATTTTATAAAACCAATTTTGACTGGAAGAATGTTTTGGGTTGTAAAAAACAATCTTTCCTCCCAATTTTTAAATTAAATATTTAAACAGCAGAACAGCATTTCCTTACACCACACACAAAAATAGACTCAAAATGGATGAAGGACCTCAATGTACGAAAGGAATCCATCAAAATCCTTGAGGAGAACACGGGCAGCAACCTCTTCGACCTCTGCCGCAGCAACATCTTCCTAGGAACAACGCAAAAGGCAAGGGAAGCAAGGGCAAAAATGAACTATTGGGATTTCATCAAGATCAAAAGCTTTTGCACAGCAAAGGAAACAGTTAACAAAATCAAAAGACAACTGACAGAATGGGAGAAGATATTTGCAAACGACATATCAGATAAAGGACTAGTGTCCAGAATCTATAAAGAACTTAGCAAACTCAACACCCAAAGAACAAATAATCCAATCAAGAAATGGGCAGAAGACATGAACAGACATTTCTGCAAAGAAGACATCCAGATGGCCAACAGACACATGAAAAAGTGCTCCATATCACTCGGCATCAGGGAAATACAAATCAAAACCACAATGAGATATCACCTCACACCAGTCAGAATGGCTAAAATCAACAAGTCAGGAAATGACAGATGCTGGCGAGGATGCGGAGAAAGGGGAACCCTCCTACACTGTTGGTGGGAATGCAAGCTGGTGCAGCCACTCTGGAAAACAGCATGGAGGTTCCTCAAAATGTTGAAAATAGAACTGCCCTATGACCCAGCAATTGCACTATTGGGTATTTACCCTAAAGATACAAATGTAGTGATCCAAAGGGACACATGCACCCGAATGTTTATAGCAGCAATGTCCACAATAGCCAAACTATGGAAAGAACCTAGATGTCCATCAACAGATGAATGGATCAAGAAGATGTGGTATATATACACAATGGAATACTATGCAGCCATCAAAAGAAATGAAATCTTGCCATTTGCAACAACATGGATGGAACTAGAGCGTATCATGCTTAGCGAAATAAGTCAAGCAGAGAAAGACAACTATCATATGATCTCCCTGATATGAGGAAGTGGTGATGCAACATGGAGGCTTAAGTGGGTAGAAGAATAAATGAAACAAGATGGGATTGGGAGGGAGACAAACCATAAGTGACTCTTAATCTCACAACAAACTGAGGGTTGCCGGGGGGAGGGGGTTTGGGAGAAGGGGGTGGGATTATGGACATTGGGGAGGGTATGTGATTTGGTGAGTGCTGTGAAGTGTGTAAACCTGGTGATTCACAGACCTGTACCCCTGGGGATAAAAATATATGTTTATAAAAAATAAAAAATTAAAAAAAAAAAATAAATAAACAATTAAAAAAAAAAAAAAAAATAAACAGCAGATTTTTCCCAGTATGTTTAATAAAAACATGTGTAATTTGTATCTTGAAGCATATTTGAAAAAATCATTGACTTGAATGCAAAATGATACGTGCACATATTAGAACAAAATAATTTACAAAATATTTAGCATCTCTGAAGACACAGCAGTAGCACAAATTAATATACCTTGGCTATTTTGAATTAAATCAGTGAAGTAACCATCTTTTTTTATCTAAAAAATGGCATTTTTATGACAGTCATTTACACAGCTTGTGCACCTGAATCCATTATATTTGATATACTGTAAAGGGACAAATGATCACAAATTATAATGACAGATACTTATTGAACATAATTTTTCAGCAGGAGCCATCCTGAATCAATTAATCATGCTATTACTCTGTTTCAATTTTGTTCTCCATTTTTTCCAGAAAAACCACTAATCACATTTCACTTAAGGACTTATACATATTTTATTTACAATTTTTGATGTACTACATTTTTTCAAATTAATTAAATGCTTTACTAACACATAATGATTTAAAAATGGGATATGCTTAAAAAAAGCAAATTATAGCTTCTCAGACAAATGCAATTATAGTTATACATAATACTAAATGATAACTGAATAACTTAGCTAAATTTCTCTTTGCTCCATCTAAAGATACTTCTATATTTTCAATTAAAAAATAAAAATATAAAAAATATAATTTTACATTATAATACTTTTATATACAACTGAATATAATGCACATTAATATTGAAGCATTTTTGACAGAAGGCAAGAAATAGAGTCCTCAAATCCATATAATTATTAAATATATTAGAGCAAATGTTCTAAAAGTTGAACAATTCCAGGCTTACAATAGGTAGATTAGGAATGCACATGAACTATTTGAAGAAAAATTACCTATCTGCATGTTTAATTGACAGGCAATACATACACAGTTCCTTTGTGAAGATATTTTGTCTTACAGATTTTGTTAGAATTTTAGTTTCATTTACTTATTTTTTGGTGTAATATTAAGTAGTTACTTAAAAGAGGTGTTTATTTACAAATTGACATATCTATTTCACAGCACTAACTCTCCCAATGTATATTTATTAAATCCATATTCTTAACTTTAATGATACAAGAAAAATAACAGCATATGCAAATATTACAAAAATATTATATTTTATATTTTCTCCTGTATCTTATAAATTAGATGCAGATAATACTATGTAGCTCAAGTTGAAGATAATTGTGCACTTCATCTATTTTTCTTGGATAATTTGAAATATGCAACTGGATAGCTGTCAGATGCAAAACAATTAAATCTTAGTGTTTTGTCTCAGAGCTCTCTGCCTTATCATTTGACCTTATCAAAGGGCATATAGATTACTTGAGAATGAATTTGTGTAACAGAATAGTAATATAGCAGTCAGTATTCTCATTCCACTATTAAACCAGCTAAAATTCAATACCACCTGAAAGCTTAAAGTATTACAGCATACAATTTGCCTTTAAAGATAAGGCACAAGTACAAATCATTTTTTAAACATCAGAGGTGATCAATAGAGACATCTTTGGAATGGCAAGTAACATTTTATTCTTTAAATACATTGGATAAATTTTTCCAATCTATGTGTCATTTGCAGCATAAGCTTATTAAAACTTAAGGAATAAAGAATATACTTTCACTATAAAATGTAGTCGTTTGACAAATAAGAAAATTTAAGTTGTATACATACTATTTGTATATGAAAGGTTGAACTAAATAAAATGCAATTGTGTGCAAGCTAAAACAAGTTTTTTGTTTTTGTTTTTGTTTTAATTTTTAAAATTTAAATTCAATTAATTAACATGTAATATATTATCAATTTCAGAGGTAGAGGTCAGTGATTCATCAGTCTCATATAACACACAGTGCTCATTCAACTTTTGAAACTCCTTTGTTCTAACATATACCTTATAATAGTTCAGAATATTTTATTGATATGCTAAGGTATTTCAAAGGAATTTAATAAATAAGTGGAAGGGTATTTTATCTCTGGTCTCCATGTCACTACAGAAGGTGTGTATTAAGAGCTATAAAAGGGAGGGAGTGACAAGATTTTGTTTGGTGAATTCAAGAAATACTATGAAGAGATAATCTATGATCTGAGTATTTTTCAAGAGGATACTAGCATACAGTGAAAAAGAAGATATTCTAGGCAAAGGGAATTGCATGTATAAATATATAAAAACTTTAAGGCAAATAACTTAGAAATGGTGAGATATTCTTTTATAAGGGAGCTTAATAAGGAGGGAATTGTTGGAATATGAAGCAGTTTATCCTAAGTCTTTAAATATTTATTTCTATACCCCATTCTTTTTGTTCAACCTAAAAATATATTTCTTTATCTATTGAGGTCAAATTCTTACTTCTGTACTTGATCCCAGGCCCTATCAACATTTTTTCTTTTTTTTAAAATTTTTTATTAGTTTTTTAATGTTACTGAAGATCTTCAAAAATCTTGTCAGCCCCCCCCCCTTTTTAAAAAATTTCTTTTCAGTGTAACAGAATTCATTGTTTTTGCACCAACCCAGTGCTCCATGCAATGCTTCCCCTCCATAATACCCACCACCTGGCTCCCCCAACCTCTCACTCCCCGCCCCTTCAAAACCCTCGGGTTGTTTTTCAGAGTCCATAGTCTCTCATGGTTCATCTCCCCTTCCAATTTCCCTCAACTCCCTTCTCCTCTCCATCTCCCCATGTCCTCCGTGTTATTTGTTACACGTGAAAAAATGTTCATCATCACTAGCCCTCAGGGAGATTCAAATTAAGACCACATTGAGATACCACCTTACACCAGTTAGAATGGCCAAATTAGCAAGACAGGAAACAACGTGTGTTGGAGAAGATGGGGAGAAAGGGGAACCCTCTTACGCTGTTGGTGGGAATGCAAGTTGGTGCAGCCACTTTGGAGAACAGTGTGGAGATTCTTTAAGAAATTAAAAATAGAGCTTCCCTATGACCCTGCAATTGCACTACTGGGTATTTACCCCAAAGATGCAGATGGAGTGAAAAGAAGGGCCATCTGTACCCGAATGTTTAGAGCAGCAATGGCCACGGTCACCAAACTGTGGAAAAGAACCAAGATGCCCTTCAACGGACAAATGGTTAAGGAAGATGTGGTCCATATACACTATGGAGTATTATGCCTCCATCAGAAAGGATGAATACCCAACTTTTGTGGCAACATGCTTTATGCTGAGTGAAATAAGTCAAGCAGAGAGAGTCAATTATCATATGGTTTCACCTATCAACATTTTCTAGGAAGGATCTGGATTCTTTTTTTTTGGGGGGGGGGATCTGGATTCTTAAGTTTTCTTCTCTTTCTTCAGTGTGGTTCTCTCTATTGGCACCTTATTGTGCCTAGCTCAAGTTAACATTTATTTCTTGTTTGCTGAACTAAAATTTACTGAGCAGCTACTTTGTGTCAAGCAATTGTACTAAACATCAGAGAGCAAGATGAGCTGGTCTCTGTCTTCCTCTCTCCTCTTCTGAGAAAGGCAGTCTACCTTACTTCCTCACCAAACATTAAGTCATCAGCCCACTGCTCTAGATTTCTTGCCCCTCTGACTTAATGAAACTGCCTTGCTCTTAGGGAGCTCTTAGTTGTCCTAGTAGTTAGTCAGGACAGTTTTGAAAATATAGAAAGCAATCTAGAACTGACTCCCACATCTGCTGCTGTCTGCTGACCTGACACTAGTTATTTGACTATTGGTTGAGTCATTTTCTTAATCTATAAAACAGACACAGTGACACTTAACTCAGTTTGCTGAGTAAAGCTCAAGATGAAATACAATGCATGCTTTACAGCTCTTTGCCCAGTGCCTGGCACATAAAAGTTCAAGGAACTGTTATTAGGTTCACAGTCCAAAAATCTTTCTAATTCCAAAACCAACAATTATTTCTCAGTCTTTATCTTTTTAGGATCTCTTTACTTTTTTTGCCTATTAATTATTCCCTTCACGAAAGCATTTCCTTAAATTCTACAAAAGGCACTCTTCTGCTTCATTTCATGTGTTACTGCCTCCTTCATGAACTCATTTTCTCTGTTCTGTAAATATTGTTTTTCTGTTCTAAGTCCATTGCTCTTATCACTTAATACACAGGATCTGCTCCCATAACATATGTACTAATGACGCCCAAACCTAGACTTCCAGTCCAATTTTCTTTGAGCTTCAGATTCCTATATTTAACTGTAATCTAGATAGAGAACTGAATCTTCCCACATTGAATTCATTGTTTCTCCTTTAAACCAGCTGCCCTCTCTGGATTTTTTTTAAATGGTCATTTACCTTCACTGATTTACATTAAGAATTCTGTAGAACATTGTGATTTCTTACCTGGATTATTACAACAGCCTGTTAATCCATTCCTTCTTCCTGAAATTCATATTCCACATGGTTGCCAAAGGAAATTTAATCATGTCACCCTCTTATGAATTGAATTGCCCTCCAGATTCATATGTTGAAATCTTAATCCTCAGTACTTCATAAAGTGACTATATTTGGAAATAAGTTCTTTAAAGATATAATTAAGTTAAAGCGAGGTCACTAGAATGGAACTTAACCCAGTATAACTTGTGTCTTTATAAGAAGAGGTGATTAGGATATAGATTCACAGAGGGGAAAAAAATGTGAAGACACAGGGAAAAGATAGCTATTTACAAATCAAGAAGTGAGACCTCAGAATAAACCAATTCTGCTGAAACTTTGATTTTGGATTGCTAGCTTTCAGAATTGTGAGAAAATAAACTCATTACACTCATTTGTAACACTTTGTTAGAGTAGCCCAGCAAATGAATATACTACCCTGTGCATATTTCTTCAGTAGTTGTTCAAAGTACATGGGATAGAATCTCAACTTGACAAGCCTCCACAGAGCTACTATTCCTTTCTATTTAGTTTCCTCTCTGACCACCTTGTGTCATCACATTATGCTTCGATAACCCTCCACCGCTTATAGTTCCTTGCAAACACTGTGTTCTTTACCTTTGTACCTCTGCTACAAATTCTTTGTACCTCTATTACAAAGTACTTTTAATTCACCTTAATCAGGAAGCCATCCTTTACCCTGAGTTGATTTTTAAGTAATATATAAAGAAAAGTTGTAAAACATAGATACATAGAAAAAGGGGGGGAAATCACTATAACCTTTAACACTAATACGACCATTATAACTCTTTAATGCTTTTCCTTCCAGCCAGTTACACAATTGAGATTTTTACACAGCTGAGATTTCACTGTACAAGCAATTTGCATTCTGCTTATTTGATCTGATACTGTTTTTTGAGCATTTTCTATTATTTAAAAAAACATAATTTTAACGACTCTATAATATATTTTGCTATGTTGGTGCACCTTGATTAATCTAATCATTCTTCCACAACTAGATATTCAGAAGTGATCATTGATTGCCCCAGGCTTGTTCATGAATTTTATGTTATGATTCCCAAAGTTTTAATTCTAGACTTCTCTCCTGGTCTTTGCATCTATGTATCAAAGATACATAGGACCTCATTACCAGAGCATTTTATCAAAACTTAGTCCAAAATGAAGCTCAGTATTTTTACCTGTTACCATTCCAACCCTTCCCATATCTCCCAAACCTCTTTGTACCTGTCTATTCACAATAATTTACCAAGTCTCCCAAACTAGCAGCCAGTGGGTCATCCTGACTTTTCTTTCCATCAGTCTTTCCTGATTCAAATTCAGTCATTTACTAAAGGGTTTTGACTCTGTCTCCTAAGTGTATCTGCGACTTTCTTCTCCACTCCACTGTCATTGAAACTGGTTCACATGATCTCTAAGCAATTGAAATAGTCCCTAAATCTTCCCCTCAGTCCACAGACTCTTCAATTCTATCTTCCTCACATTAGCTTCATAACTTACACTGTAACTGTTAAAGTTGTCACTCCCTAGCTTAATTTTTCTTCAGTGGATCACTGAAAACCATGTTTTAACTGAGATGTTGAGTAAATAACAATTATTTACTGAGATGTTGCCTTTTTTAACTTTATAAATACTTTGGAATGCAAATGTGTTTTTTGCTTCCATGAGGATTAATTTTGAAAGGTTTTTAACTGCCCTATTGACTTCAGAGTGTGCTTGAGATTGATTTCAGTAAATTGTCCTGTATTCTAAACTTAAAAACAGATAAACCCATGCTCCAACTATTTCTCATGGCCCTGTAATAAGTGTTTTATACACAAATGCACACACACACATATATATATTAGATTATTACTTATTTATGTGTTATTCATTCCTTTTTGCAACCCTCTGAGGAAATCAGCCTGACTTTTCCATATCAGTGTTTCTTAAAGAACTATATTGTGACTGTTTACCTAAATGTGTGTGTGCCTGACTCCATCCCTAAACTGGGAACTTGGGAAAACATACTATAAAAAGTAAAAATTGTTAAAAGATTTAACTATCTGCACTGTAGGTTCAAGGTAGGAAGAATATCAAAAGAGTAAGAGGAAACTGAAAAATAAGGACCTTGTACAAAATCATAATCAGAACTGAAATAAAATATTTTTTCATTTCTAAATTCTTTTGGCATGGGAACATATGGTAATTCTGTGAAGTTCTCTATAATGTACATCTTACTAAAATTGCTTATTTAAACCAATGTCCCAGGATGCCTGGGTGGCTCAGTGGGTTAAACCTCTGCCTTCGGCTCAGGTCATGATTTCCAGCATCCTGCATCAGACTCTCTGCTTAGCAGAGAGCCTGCTTCCCCCTCCCTCTCTCTGCCTGCCCCTCTGCCTCCTTGTGATCTCTGTGTCAAATAAATAAATAAATAATCTTTAAACCAGTGTCCCAAAGGGCCTTAGAAAAAATGTGACTTATTTTTCCTACTCTGAGTATATATATATATATATATATATATATATATATATATATAAACTCCTCAAGGTTTAGTCAATTTGCAAACAAATTGGAAATTTGTTTGGAAAAACAATGAACATATTGCTAAAAACATTATTATCTTAAGAACAACTAATTAAATCACAAGCAATAATCAATAAAAGTACACATTCATCATCTCAAACATGGAACTTAATGAAGCCTTGATGGTAAGCAATAATTACCAAAGAAGTACTAATGCAGAACTGATATTCAGCACTAACAAATTAATTTTAAAGCTAATTGAAAAGAAAATTTTCTTTGAATAATACCACTATTTTTAATACATTTTTAATTATATTTTTTAAAGAATGTTCTGATGCATTCGTTATATGGGACACTTGGTTATATATATGTTCTTAAGGACTATAAGAATAAGTTTTGTAAAGAAGAAATGATGAGTAATCCTAAGAACCAATGAAGGTCCATGACTGAAAATGTGGATGCCATCTGAGCCTAACCTCTAATATTTTTTAAATATACTTTGGGAGAATAAGATATATCTTTCAGATATCTAGTCTGCTGTGGTGTGTCACACATTGCTGGTTCTCCACAATCTCTCCAGTTTTTGCTCTACTTTGTGAAAATTGATAAAGGGAAACTTCACCAAAATGGGATAGAAAGGAAAGAGGGGGAGATAAAGGTGGACACCACTTAACAACAATTATGGCAGGAACTGTCAATTACCAGACCTCAGCAGAAGAATCATCAACTGGAAAGAATCACCAATTGCAATGCCCTCCTCCCTGGAAGGGAGGATGTACACTGCATCTCCTATAAGAAACTGACTACCTGGGTGGTTCAGTTGGTTGAATGTCCAGCTCCTGGTTTCAGTTCAGGTCATCTCATGGGTCATGAGACGGAGCTGGAGCCCATGTTGAGCTCCACACTCATCAGGGAGTCTGCTTAAGGATTCTCACCCTCTGCCTCTCCCCCTTGAGCATGCTCTCTCTTTCTCTCAAATAATAAATAAAAAAACTCTTAAAAAAAAAGAAATTGACTACCATAATCACCCCTGGACTTAGGCTTTTCTCCAGTGGACTCATGCTCAAAACAGCCCCTTCCAAATTCCTCCTTCTTCTCCATTAAATAATATTCCTTGGCTTTGTTTGTTGGACTTGCCTAAGGTCTTGCCATCGCTTATGTGTCCTGATTTGAAATTCCCTGTTAATCCCAAATAAACCTATTTTTACTGGTAAATTTTTTTTTAGGGTTAAATAATGTCTAGACTCTACAGTTGTCCCAGGTCTGGCATAACAGCCCTGTCTCCCTTGAAAACCGCATATTCCATAAAGGACGTTTAGCTTTAATAGAGAGGAAGCAAGGAAAACATTCCATTTTCTCCATCTGTTATTTTCTTTTTTTCAGATGCAGTGACTCAAAAAAATTTTTTTAAACACAGCAAATCTACTTTTTCCATTAGAATGCTCATCCACTTGGGCTCTTTCATTCCCCAATTTGAGGGTTAAAAATAACAACAGAACTAAAGCAAAAACATCTTGTTGAGTTTAACTTGGATTTCATTCTTTTGCCATTTGAGAATTTGCTATCTTAACAACGACAAATATACTCCTGATGAAAAGTTGGATGAGGTACATTTAGGCCAAGTTTTCCTCTCCAAACATTCCATCTCTCACTAAATATTCTTATCCACTTGCTGGTAATACCAGAGAGCTATATCTTAACTCATTATCACTGGTGAATCTAAAATTATCTTGGTCACAGGCTGGTTTTCAGGTCACTCTTGAAGCAACAGGTGCTTTGTTTAGTTGCTCTGTGTCTGACATTTATATAAAGGGAGCTCTCTTTGGTGACTCACTTTTCTGATGCTCTTGAGGTCTTTAACTCCTTGGCTATTCGAATCCAGTGGCTATTAGTGTTGACTCCAAAAAGTTCACTATGTCTCCATCCCATCACCTACTCTTAGTTCTTCCCTTTGACAGTTAGTGCCTGACACAGAGCACGTATTTAATGAGTGTTTGCTGAATGTTGGACAGATGTTTTGCAGGTGCTCAAATGACATCTCAACTAGGACCATGCGAGGTATGAAAGTACTTACACTGATGCTTAGGTAATCCACTTCAGGCAAGAGAAGTTGTTTTCTGCAGATTTGTTGGGGCAAAGGTGGAAGTAGTTCCTCTCTGCTAGGATGTTTTCAGGAGAATAACTAAAACCACCTCATTTTAATATTTTTGGTCTCTATTCATTCTGCCCCTAATGACTAACTAAAGCAAGTAACTGGTTACAAATAGATCCTGAAAGATTCTCAAAAATTATTTTATCTTTGTGTCCTCATACTCCTCTTCTCTAGAAAAAATAGTCAACTTCCCATGAACAGCAAAGCTTGTCATATATTTATTAGTAAGTATCAGCCTGCCTTGTATGTTATTTATTAGTCTAAATATTCGTTTCCCTAACATATAATATGGTATTGCTCAGGTATTCTATGTATCTAGTTTACAAAGAGATTGCAATCACACCTTTTCTTTGGTTACAAAGTTCCTCACCGAAGACCACAGGATGTTAATACCTTTTGTTTTAAGCAGTATTTCATTAGTGGTAGAAATTTTGCAAGCTGTCCTTCAGTCTGATGATGTAATTGCCATACTACCCTCTCTCCCAACACTTCAAATACATGACTCTAGATAGGTGATGTTTTTTCTTAATATCAACAAACATGGAATAAAATTAGTGAATAAATTACTGAGTGCTACATGGAAGATCCAAAATGGATTTCACTAGTCTTCTGTTGTGAACAATATACTTTTTACACATTCTTAATAGTATATGTTTGAAGCTGTGTTGAATGTCATCCTAGGCTTTTATTTTTAATTTTGTCATGAGCCCATTCATCCAGCAATCATTCTATTTATTCTACACACATTGTACTGCTCTAAGTAGTGGAGAAGGAAATATGAAAGACATTCTGCCATAAAGGAAATCATAGACCTGTGAGGGAAATAAGCAAGTGAATCAACAATATATATATTAAGATATATATATATATATATATATATATATATATATATATCATAATCTTATATATAGGATATATTTTCAAATTTTATTCCTTTTTATTGTGAGAACATAGAAAAGGGATAGGTAAGAGAGTCAGAGTGGGTTCATAAAAGGATTTCTATAGGAGTTTATATCCATTGAATTATAAAGGATAAGTAAACTAGTTAATCAAAGAGTAAAGAAAGCTATACTAGACTGATGAAATAATACACACAAAGGCCCAGAGATAAGAGTGTATAATTCAAAATGACAGGAGCATGGAGTGCTACCAGGGGGAAGAAATGGTGACAAGATAAAGGAGAGATAGTTGAGGGGCAGGTCATGAAGAGCCTTTACCTTAAAGAGGATAGATTTTTTTTTCCGTGAAGGTCATTGAAGTTATTAAGAATTTCAAGGTAGAAAATGACTTAAGATTTGCACTTCAATTTTGGAAAAAGAGAGTAGAGTGTGGCAAGAGTGGAGACAGGAAAATGGATGATTTTAATAGCTGAGGCATGAGATTAACAGTAACCTGAATTAAAGTAATAGTAATGGAGATTAAGAGAAGGAAGAACTTATTTGAAAGTGACTACTCATAGTTGTAATTTTACATTGACTTGTGTGGTTATTTGATCAGTGATTGTCTCTTTTATTAAATATAACCTCCATGAGTACAAAGATAGGATATGGTTTTGCCCACCCTCAGGTCTCCTATGCATAACACAGTGCTTGACGAAAAGGTCTTAATAAGTATTTGTTGAATAAATTCTATAATGAGTAAATTCAAAAAGTACATTCATATTAAATGTATACAATGAATTGGACAGTAAACTAGGCAGTGAGAATACAGTGATAAACAAACTAGGCAAGATTCCTATTCTCATGGAGAAATTTTAGAAAGGTAAGAATACGTAATATATAAGAGAATTTGCAACAGTAATCAGTGTTACCAAGAAATTAAAACAAGGTTTTAGGAAGTGCTACAGTGGGAGTGGCTACTTAAAATTAAAGGGTCATCAAAGACTTTTGGAGGAAGGACATTTGATTTAAGATTTAAATGACAAAAAAGGAAGCAGCCACGGATGGATCTGGGGGCAGAGAGTTCCAGACAGAAGGAAATGAATAAGCGAATTAGACAGATTTGACAGAACTTGTTGACTGATTGAATGTGGGAGTAAGAAATAGGCCTAGGATGATTCACAGGATCTAGAAAATGTTATTTCTATTATTTCTAAATGAACTTGGGGATACTGGAAAAAGCATAGATAGTGATGTAAATGATGAGTTCATCACTGGAACTGTTGACTTTATGGTACCTGTGATGCACTGAAATATATAGATAATTCATATCTAAGATTCATTCTATGAAGAGGAAGAATACACACCATAACTCTCTAGAGGGTTCTTGCAATAGTGTTCTCTAGGTTGAATTCCTTATTTGACAGTATCTTCAGTTGATGACATTCATTGACAGTCTTCCCAATACCTCCTGCTGCTATTCAGGGCAAGGAGATGCACTTCTGTTTCAAAATTTTCTGTTAATGGTGTCATCCAAATACAGCAACACTGTTAATTATTGGTAAGCTTTAGACAGGACTAATTATTTCCAGGCAGATCTGAACTCTGCCACTATACTCTTCACTAGAATATTCAATAATGTTTTAAAGTCTGCTTTCTTATAAAAATAGATTCCCTTCTGTTAAAAAAGGCCCAGATCTCTTGGTATTTCATCCAATACTTTTGCCTAGCAAAATAACCTGTATGTCTTATTTAAGGATCTACTACCACTTTTCATGTCCAACCTAGACTACACGGTTGAGTTCAGACCTGTGTTTCAAATACTGTCTTGGGCTATAGGTAGGTCCCATTGTGTGAGAGATGAGAAGGAGGAAAATTAGACTTTTTTTGCTGAGGATACTTTGTGGTTAATTTTTGAAGGTGTTTAACTGACTAATGTTCATCCAAGGTACGAAATGTCCTTTGTATCAAACGTGCCAGAGATTGCCATTCTATATAAATACATAGACACTGGAACTTCACAATGAAACATTATCTCAAAAGAGAAGGTTCAAACTCAAAGAATTTGATCTGATAAACCTGTCCTATTTGTCAGATAACTAAAAATTCCAGGAAACTAGGTTATCTCATATAAATTCTAAGATTATTTTGTCCAATTGAAAGTCTTTGGAATTACAAGGAAAGATAGGTTAAACAAATTTTGAACTTCATTAATGGGTAATTTTTGGAGAAATAACATTTTCATGATATTAATCTTCCCATGAAAGAAATGACATATCTTTCCATTCATTTAGATCTTCTTTTATGACCTTCGATTAGGATTTTATAGTCTTCCTTCATAAGCATTATGCCTTTGTTGTTAAATTTATTCCTAAATATTACTTAATCTTACTTTCTATTGAAAATGGAATATTTATTTTGGTTTCTTTCATCTTTTTTTTCTAGAATGGAAAAATATTGATATTCCTATACTTATTTTTTTTCCAACCACGTTGAAAATTTTAGTAGTATACTAGGGTTTAGGTTTGCTAAGTGTACATAAGTATGAATGTATGGTTAGCAAGTAATGTAACTGTTACTATCAGTTCTTCTAATTGATTTATGAGTAAGACAGCTCTACCTTTGAAACCTTATCTACCTTTAAGAGTTATACAATATTGGGCAAATTGCTCAACCTCCTTTTGTTTTATTTTCCTCATCTATAAAATGCAAACTGATAATGGTATCTATATTACTGTCATACTATTTGGATTAAATGTATCAATAATATAAAACACTTTTGTACAGTGCCTGGCAGGTATAAAACCCTGAGAAATGTTGGCTGTGACTATTACTATTGCTCATGAGGAATTCATAGGCAGAAAATCAGTTTTAAGTAACAACTATAAATTGTCCAGCAGTATTGCTTCTTAATAATATTTAAAGGGAGAATAAATATAAGATTTTAAATAGGCAAGCTAGAAGGCCTTGGATTCTTTTGGATAGCAAGAGGTTCTCCAGGTAATATGGAAAAAATGATCCAAACCAAAAAAAAAAAATACAATGACAGCCAACCATTTAGCAAAACAGAATCTAACAAAGAATACATATTTCATTCAATGAACCTTCTCAAATTAAAAGCAACAGCAGCAACGAAACAATCTAAAAAAACCTCTTATCAGAATCAATGTCTGCATGAAGAAAGAAAAATAAAAGAGAAATAGAATGGTGAATTAAATTTTGTGAACTGTGCGAAACATTGGAAAAAAGAAATGAGCTTGTAAGTTGATAATAGCTTATGACTACGAAATAAATACATTCAGTATAAATGTTTACTCACATCATTTAGCTCAATTTAATTTATTAATAAAAGAAGATTAATAGTTTCTTCAAATATTAACACATCTTATTGAAATCTAATTCTCTAGGCAAGTTTTTTGTTGATTTAAAAATGGGTCAAAATTAATGCATTATATTTGTCAGTTTAGAAAATCTTTCTGTGTTGTTTTGGAGCCCTCGTTCCTTTCTCAACTTCGCTAGCTCTTAACAAAATCATTACATTTAAAGAAACACTGACAACATTTAAGTTTTTATAATTTAACTAAGAAATGCTTCTCCAAAAGTGATTAATTTACCTTGTCAAAAGAAAGAGACTTAATATAAGAATTTGTTAACCTTAAATACCACCACAGAAAAAAAAAAAGGAAGAAAAATTCCTGGCTCAACTTATAAAAAAAAACTTGTACTAAATGAAAAGAGAAGACAGAATATTCAGATTAGCTGTCATTTAATAGAATATTGGATTTGGGAATTATAATTAATATAATAATGACAGTTTTATACATATATAGTAAATCTACTATATAGATATGTAATATTAGTATAATATGTTAGAAAAGCTAAAGGATAAACTTTAATCTGGATAATGCAAGAATCACAATGGATTTGTTATCTGCAAATTAAAAAGTATTTAAATTTCTCTGCATCTAATTGTTGGAAATGATCAAAAATCAATTCTGATACATTTACTAATGTAATTCTCATATACATAGACGTTACAAACTGAGACACTCTGTGCAGAAACATGCAATATTATGGGTTGTACATGAAGCAGTGGATTTGGGTTTGGGTTGACCCAGCAAATCTTTTTGGGGAGGGGGGACAGTGGAGCTTATTTTTCTTGTGAATAGTGACATTTATTTCCTGATCAGTTCCCTAGGGTTTAAAGTCACTTTATAGTTGCAAAAACCACTTCCTTAAACTTCATCCTTTCCAGATCTTTATAAAGTTTGCCCTTGATTGTTAGTGCCATTTTCTATTGTGCACTTGATTGGAATAAAGATACAATCCAAGTTTAACCTTTCTCATTTCTGTGTTAAGGGGTCCTTTGTTGGATGTCAACATAGAAATTCAACTAAACTGAGTTTTGTGGGTACACTAAAAAAATTGTAGTCTCCCTATAAAAAAATAATAGTAAGTTATCTTCAAAGCTATAATGGAGCAGGATTATCATTTTAATAACTATTCTTTCTGTGTCACACAATCAGGAAAAGGGATCTTTGCTAAATGTTTTCCTTACTACCAGTGATCGTTTATTGAAATTGCATAATAGGAAGACTCACCAAGCAATAGTTGCAGTAGGAAAGAATTGGATTCTTTTTTTTAAGAATTGGATTCTGAAGTCAAACATACAGAACCATTTCTTAAATTTTCATAAATTTAAATGGATTATATTATGCAGAAGTTTGTGTTTTTTCTGTATTCTTTATAGGTTTTCTCACACTATAAGCTATGGTGGCATGCTTTGAGCATATTAAAAGATTCATGGAAACATTAAACAAGTCAGGAATAATTCAAAGCAATAACTATAAGAGTGTAACAATATCACACTATGTTTATGAAAGCATCCATAATATTTTTCCTTATTCATCCTTATGCATTATTCCCTCTTTGAATAAGACTTTATTGCTTTTACTTGAATTAGAATATATTCAGAAGAAAAATTATCACTTGTTTCAGCAGGCATACCATCTTCTTTTGGTACTGGCTTGACTGACTCTATCTATCCTCTTATTGACAGAACTTATACCCCATTCCACCCACTGTCAGAGTCCCCAGTCAGGACAATATTCTGCCTGACATTCACTGCCATAATTACAAGAACATTTGATCAAGGCAAAAATAACATTTATATGTTAATCATTTGGCATGTTTGTGAAATGTTGATGGGGTTTTCATGTGCCACAGCATTCTAAGAACAACGTTTTTAAATTAGCCAGATATAATTCTAAATGAAGGTTTAGAATTTATTTCTATATGATTTTCATGATTTTATTTCAAGTAATGATTTCATTTTCAAGTAGTTACATTGTATTTTTAAGACAAAAAAAGTTTGAAAACATGATAGATCTTAAACCTGACATAAAACATGCTATTATATTTACTATCACTTAAGCACAGAAAACACAAAGAGAGCTGAATATTTAACCTTAAAAGTATCACAACAGGAGGTGCCTGGGTGGCTCAGTGGGTTAAGCCTCTGCCTTCGGCTCGGGTCATGATCTCAGGGTCCTGGGATCCAGTCCCACATGGGGCTCTCTGCTCAGCAGGGAGCCTCTTCCTCCCCCCCCACCCTCTCTGCCTGCCTGCCTACTTGTGATCTCTCTCTGTCAAATAAACAAATAAAATCTTAAAAAAAAAGTATCACAACATGTATCAGTATTAGCAGTATGTAAGTCCACAGATCTTCATTATCCACCAAGTGAACCAAAAACAATAATTTGAAAATTTTCAAACATTATTTCTACAAATAAACACATCTTTCTTCAGTCACATTATTGACGCATAGATCTACTCAAGGAGTTGGTTGATTACTTTTTGGTCTGGGTGAGTTTGCAGGTGTCAGTATGAGACTGTGAGACACATGCTGTCTGATTTGGAGTGTGGAGTATAGGGGAACACTGACAAATACTCTCTGGTTGTATTATGTTGTAGGTGTATCACTAGGGCTTCTGGTTCCAGGTTAAAATATGTGTTCTGTGAAAACAAATGACATTTGTTTCCTCGTTTATTTAACAATTACTGATCAGTTGTTCAACTACGTACCAGGAAGTGAACCTTACTGAAGAGATTACTACAATAAATATAAAGATTCAGAGAAGAGTTCCCAAAGAACAAGAGGTCAGATAACTCAGGAAATGCAAAATGGACACTTGTGCCATAGCAATTTAGCAGAAATACCTTATGACTTGAGGTCAGTAGGCCAGAGGGGGTGATTTTATTATCAGTGCTTTGGCTTCCTGAGCAGTCATTACCCGGCTCCTGCTATGTGGCTACCACTGGGACGTACAACAGACCAAGCAGGAGCTGAATAGATAAACTTAGAATCCAGAAGCCCTGTCAGAGGATGAAAGGGAAAAGAAAAAAGAGAACACCAGGAATGATCCGGCATGGTAATACTGGTGTAGCTTAGGTGGGTATGGCTCCCTTCGCTCTGAATTTCTTTTTATCTTGAGCAAAGAATACTGTGATATTTGATTCCCTGTGGGAAGTTTCTCTTGGCTTCATTTCTGTTCCTTCCTTCTGAAGCCTAAGAAGCACTTACATTTAGTGTGCATCAACTATGTGCAAACACTATTGGTTATAGTATACATATTACATTATCTATAATGCCTAAGTACATGATACATATTCGTTCTAATGGACACACACACATACTAAGTAATGAAAGAGATTTGAATTCATGTTTGCCCACTTTGAAGTCCAAGTCTCCTCCACTTGGCCACGGTGTTTTTCCTGTTCCTGAGAGTGAGTTAAGGAAAAAGAACCCAGATTTGATTTTGTAAACTTGAAAAAAAAAATCATCAAGAGAACTTCTGGTTTTTAAAAAAATGAGTATATTTTGAAAATTCACATTTGATTTTAATTGATTTTTGGTTTTACCATTAAAACTGTTGTAATAGCTCATCTAAAGCTACTTGTTTTTTGAAACAGTAATTTTTTTAAAAATATTTTATTTTTATTATAGAGAAAAAGCCTGAGTGGGGAGGAGGGGCAGAGGGAGAGGAAAAAGCAGATTCCCCAATGAGCAGGGAGCCTGATATGGGCTTGATCCGAGGACCCCAGGATCATGACCTGAGCCAAAAGCTGATGCTTAACCAACTGAGCCACCCAGAGGCACTGCATTAATTATTTTTTAATGCATACTTACGAAGAAATAACTTTATTCTCTGTGAATTTACCAAGGATTTCTGGATTCCCACTGTACCGGGTCATCCCAAAAAAGATGGTTAAAAAATAGTTTATGATATATGAAAAAATTCATATTTTTATTTCATCTTCCTTGTCTGGTAATTACAGATTAAAAAGTCAGTATGTATTTCTATCTTAAAATACAGATGGAAAAAAGAAACAAACCAATGGAAGAAACTTAGGAGAGTTTATTATCCTTGTTACAATTATATCCAAAGTCTCAACTTATAAACAGGCTAGAGTTAAAACAAAACTATGTTGATTTACTCATTTAAAAATTTATTTTGCGGGTGGAATAGGGATAGCAAACATAATCAATTTATTTATTGGGATTTTATATCATCTTTCTAAGGAAAGTTAAATGGAATGCCTGCTAGGTTTTATAAAGAAGTAAACTTGATTTATAAACCAATATGGAATGTTAATCATTATATTTAATAAAGAATATACAAAATAATATGTAAATTACTGAATTACAACTGAAGAAAGAATTCTAGGTTTTTCATTGTTACTGTAAATGGTAATAGCTATCCATTGCTCAAATCAATTGAGTTTATATTTCTTATCTACTTTGTCCCAGTTTGCCAAGTTTTAGTTCACCCTTCATCTTAGATTAGACTCTTTCAGCGTACTTCTTATGACAATTCAAATACTTATTTTAAATGAAAAATTTTCTATTAGGAATTATATATAAAAAAAATAGTTGGTAGTTCTATGCTCATGGATCAGAAGAATAAACATTGTTAAAATGTCTATACTGCCTAGAGTAATCTACACTTTCAATGCCATTCTGATCAAAATTCCACTGGCATTTTTCAAAGAGCTGGAGCAAACAATCCTAAAATTAGTATGGAATCAGAAGAGACCCCGAATTGATAAGGAAATGTTTAAAAAGAAAAACAAAACTGGGGGCATCATGTTGCCTGATTTCAAGCTTTACTCCAAAGTTGTGATCACCAAGACAGCATGCTACTGACACAAAAACAGACACATAGACCAGTGGAACAGAGTAGAGAGCCAGATATGGACCCTCAATTCTATGGTCAAATAATCTTCAACAAAGCAGGAAAAAAATATATATAGTGTAAAAAAGACAGTCTCTTCAATAAATAGTGCTGGGAAAATTGGACAGCTATGTGTAGAAGAATGAAACTTGACCATTCTCTTACATCATACACAAAGATAAACTCGAAATGGATAAAAGACCTCAATGTGAGGCAGGAATCCATCAGAATCCTAGAGAAGAACATAGGCGGTAACTTCTTAATAATTCAAGTAGAAGACAATTCCATAAAAACATGGCTTGTTTTACAATTTCAGATAGATCACGAACCACCAAATAATGGTTCCTTCAACACAGCAATGGAACACACTGTGCTTCATCTATTAGTGGTTTTTGTTTTGTTTTTATTTTTCGTGATATCAGCTCTCTTCAAGGGGATGTGCAGTAGTTGCATTTGGGTATCATGCATGATTTAAAGATTTTTATAAACACTGCATTTAGTAGGCCACTGAAACTTTGGTGAAATGTGTCTATCACCAATTATAATTGCATTTAAATATTCAGATACGAAATGTTTTAAATGGTTTGCTTCCCTGGCAATAACATTTGGCAATTTAGAAGAGGCCATATTGCCTCACAATACACTGTGCCTTCATTATTTCTTTCTTTAGAATACATTTTCATTTTACATAATGCTATGAAAATTCATTCCATAAAAAAGTATTATGATAAATTTTCTTATAAGGAAATACAATCAAAGAACATACTCAGAGTTGATATTTCTTTTTATTCCTTTTTTTAAAAAAGTTTATTTATTTGGGAGAGAGAGTGAGAGAGAGAAAAAGCATAAGAAGAGGAGGGTCAGAGGGAGCAGCAGACTCTGCTGAGTGGGGAACCTGATGTGGGACTGAATCCTGGGCCTCTGGGATCATGACCTGAGCTGATGGCAGTCCCTTCATGGACTGAGCCTCCCAGGTGCCCCCCAGAGTTGATATTTATTTTTTCAGTAGAAATAAATAACGTATTACACTAACACAAGAAAATAAACTCCTTATATAACTAATAGTGTCAGTTTAAGCCATGTCTTTAAATTGCCATCATTTTTTAAAGGAACAAAAAAATAGCAATACCAATTTGACATCTGTAACACACTCTTTTTCAAGGCTAAGGATGGGTGGAATGATGAAAGGGTACACAAGCAAAATGAGAAAAAGAAAAATAGTGTGCATTATGTGTGAGTTGTTTTCAATAATCAAGAGCCAGCCGCAATGTGCAGATTACTTAATAAAAAAACACTGCAGACATTAAGTTTCTATTCATTTCTGGTCCTTATAGCCAATCAGGTATTCGCCAGGTGCCCACCAAGTGCCTGGCACCATTCTAGGCACTGAAGCACTCCTTTCTTAGACAAGTGCAATATAATGTGATAAAGGCTATTACAGAGGAATGCACACAATGCTATGGTAGCGAAGAGTAAGGAAAAACGACTTGTGCTTTAAGTGTTCAAAGATACTTGCTAGAAAAAGTGGAATAGGACTTTATTTTATTATTTTTTAAAAGATTTTATTGATTTCTTTGACAGAGAGACACAGCAAGAGAGGGAACACAGCAGAGGAAGTGGGAGAGGAAGAAGCAGTTTCCTACGGAGCAGGGAGCTGGATGCGGGGCTCAATCCCAGGACCCTGGGATCACGACCAGTGCCTAAGGCACACATTAATGACTAAGCCACACAGGTGCCCCTAGGATTGTATTTTAAAGATTAATTTTGATTGTATTTGAAAAAAGAGAAGAACAGATAAACATTCCCTTCTGTTTCACATCCTCGCTCACCTCTATTCTTTCTCTGAGATTCTATAGTCCCTGATCCTCGACACTCTCCTATCATTAGCCGTAAATCCCCTTGCTTCTCTCCTCCTCCACTGGGAGTACCTGGCAAAACCCAGTCAGATGTTTCCTGCTGTGCCTGCAGTAAAGTAACTGACTTTCTGAAGAAGACTGCTCAACCTTGCTGAATGGATTTCCTTCAAATATATAACTTTAAATTTCAAATGGACAGTCAACACCGCCAGATGATTCTATGACATCACCCTTGTATATTTGCTTTCCCATTCTATAAGCCAACTACCCTTTCACACTTTCTCGCATCCCCTCAAATCTTCAACATTTCCTATTCACTCTTAGGGGATAGCTTTTCTTCATATTTCATAGAAAAAATCAAAGCAGTTAATTGAGAATGTTCTTGTTTTTCTTTTCCCAAGCCAGCAATCTCTGTTTATATCCATTTTCTTTAGGACCTTTATGTTTCCACAATAGAAGGATTTTTGCTTTTGTAGCTCCATCAGTCACTTGTGCTCTCCATCCCATTCCCTCATCTCCTCAAGCATTTGGTCTTATAATTGTTTCTCTTCTCTCCTGCACCTTTGTTTTCTCTCTTTTTACTCTTTTTTACTTTTATTCTTTTTACTTTTTACTCTCTTTTTACTACATATTTGCAAATATGCTTTGACATTACCCATCTTAAAAATCCTTTCCATGACACCATATCTCAATCCAGTTACTGCTGGCTTTTTACTGTTCCATTCTGCAACTAAACTCCTTGAAGGAATTGTCTGTAATTGTCATCTCCTTTTGTTAATCCCTATTCTTTCCTAAACCACTCCAATGAGGCTTCACATAATGCATTACTGAAATAGCTCTTATCTATGATCTATATCTCGCTAATGCCAATGCTTAGTTTTCTATTCCAATTTTACTTGACCTCTAAGTGGTGATACAATTGACTCCTCTCTTCCTCTTTTAGACATCTGCGTACTTCTCGCATTTGATTTCCTTCTAAACTCTGGTTGTTCACTCTGAGGTTCTTTGGTAGGGTCATTTTCCATGCTTAAACTATAAAAGTTAAAGTGTTCGAGATTCAGTTCTGTGTTCTCCTCTCTTTTCTATTTCCTTGATTTTCTTTTCTATTTCTCTTTTCTCTTCCTTGATTACTTCAACCAGTGTCTGAATTTTAAATATTCTCATGCAATGAAAACTCTTATAGTTGCATCTCTGTCTTTCCAAGCATGTGATTTATGTACCCAACTGCCTACACTTGATTGTCTAATAGACATCTCAAATGTCCCACTGCCAATATCCAATTTCTGATTCCCTTTATCTGCTCCTCTTTGAATTTTCTCTGTATGAGAAAATTTTGCCACTATCCATCCTGTTAGTCAAACCCAATCTTTTGGAATTTTTCTTCATTCCTATTTTTTGCTCTGACCACAAATTCTTTCCATAAGTAAGGCTCTTTTCTCCAACAAATTTGACCATTCACCATTTTTACAGATATAATTCTAGACAAAGCCATCATTATTTTTTATCTTTCCTATTGCAATCATTTCTTAATTGGTGTCCTTCTTTCATTTTGTCCACCTAAAACCCCTTCTCTGAAGAACTGCCATACTTTGTAAATTGTGATTTTTGTAAAGCTTCAGTCACATGTCTCTCTTGCTCAAATCCTCAAATGGCTTTCTATTTCAATTAGAATATAATCCTAATTTTTTTAAAGATTTTATTTATTTATTTGACAGACAGAGTTCGCAAGTAAGCAGAGAGGCAGGCCAGGGGTGGGGGTGGGGGTGGGCAGGCTCCCCGCTGAGCAGAGAGCCTGTTGTGGGACTCTATCCCAGGACCCTGGGATCATGACCCGAGCCAAAGGCAGAGGCTTTAACCCACTGAGCCACCCAGGTGCCTCTATAATCCTAATTTTCAAACATGACTCATAAGGCACTTTATAATTTTGCTCCACCTGACTCTAATCTCATCTCATACTCCTTCACTCCGTGCTCACTATGTTCCAGCTACACTGGCTTTTTTATACTCAAGATACATTGGGTTTACTCCCATCACAAGTGCTTTTATGCCTGCTGGTTTGGTTTGTTTTTACTTTTCTTCTAGAACTTTGAATCATTTTCGTTATTCAAATTTAAGTACAAAATGCCACCTTGTTTTACAAAGGTCTTTCCCCACCAGCCTAACCAATAAACAAATAAAACAAAAACCCAAAAGCAACAATCCACCAATTAAATATAAATCCCCTAAACGGAAACACTTTCTATAAAAACATCCCATTTTCTTTAAAGCAGTTACTTATCTTATTTCTTACTTGTGTTGATTGTCTCCCTCCATCAGACTTGAAAGTATTGAAGAATAGAGAATCTATTGTTCATTTTCTCTATTACTCATTGTCATATCCTCTAGCACCTACAATAATGTCTGGCACATATTAGATACATGCGTATTTAATTAAGATTATTTTTAAACTGACTTGTTCATTATATAAAGTGAGAACATACCAGTAAATGTGGAGAAGCACAAATCTGAAAGTCTTATTTAGAGACTTAAGCAGGGAGTGTTTGGAGGGAAGGTAGGGGTCAGACTGCAAAGGGTCTTGAATGCTATATTGAGTGGTTTGCATGTTACTGTGCAAGTAACAGAAAGCCAAAGGTTTTAAATTTTATGTTTTCCTCTAAATAGAGCCTTCAGGTATGAGATCTTTCTTTCATAAAAATAAAGTATATATTTTAAAATGCATATCCACTTAGTTGGATATAATAATTAAAGAGATCATTTTTATGATTCTATTTAGGATAAGAAATGCCTTTTCTTTTGCTTCTGAAAATTTCATGATATATTCAATCAAAGTTTTCCCTTTTAGAAATTTGTTTAATTTAGAATTGTTTCATTGTAAACAGAAGAATCAATACTCTTCATAGCATTTTAACATAATTAAAACACATAAATTCATTCATTTATCTAAATTGCTACTGAACATTTCTTAGTGGAAAATGTATTCTTTTTTAAAAATTTATTTATTTAATTTAAAAAGATTTTTATTTATTTATTCAACCGACAGAGATCACAAGTAGGCAGAGAGGCAAGCAGAGAGAGAAGAAGGGAAGCAGGCTTCCGGCTGAGCAGAGAGCCCCATGTGGGGCTCAATCCCAGCACCCTGGGATCATGACCGGAGCTGAAGGCAGAGGCTTTAACCCACTGAGCCACCCAGGTGCCCCCAAAAATTTATTTTAAAGAGAAAGTACACACACATGAGTGGGAGAGGGACAGAGGGAGAACTCTCAAGCAGACTCTCCATTAAACTCAAAGCTCCATGCAATGCTTGATCTCAGGACCCATGAGATCTTGAACTGATCAGAAACCAAGAGTCAGACCTCAGCCAACTCAGCCAACTAGATGCTCCCCAAATGTATTATTCTTACCTTTTAACTCATGTAGCATAATATTTTCTATCCTATTTTTTTTAGAACAAACATAAATCTGAATACTAATGCTCGGTAAGTAAGAGTCTTATCATTTTAACCTGATTTATTTTATTTCTAATCTTCCTTATAAAATTATAGGGCATTTATTTTATACCATTTAAGTTTATTAATTATGTGGTAAGTGTTAACGCAAGTCTTTTTAACATATTGAATAAAGTTTAAATATAAAGAAAAAATGAATATAAGTACATTTCTGTTAGATAAAGTTTTGGGATCTTTTTGAGGATAAGTAATATAAAACTAAATACAATGGAATACTAAGTTTGGAAAAGAAGAAATAATAATTATTAAAAGCCATAAAAGGACAACTAAAATCTTATATTACTAAAAAAAATATAAAACATACATTCAAGGGAGTTAATGTCATGAAGTTAATATCTTATGTGAATTTTTATTTTTAATATTGCTCAGGCACTGAACTTAAATGTCATAGAAACTGTAGAAGACAGTAACTCAGAAATATTTCTCTTGTGTCTGTTCAGCAGAAAATCAAGCTTTTTAAGGATCTATTTTGCATACTGAAAGACCTGAATTAACCCTGACTTGAGTAGGAGAGTGGAAACATAAAGAAAGCAAAAAAATCTATAAAGAGCTAGATACATTTCATCTGTCTTATTGGTCTTATCGAGCCAACTATGGTTTGTTATTTACTCATCAAGGATCCACTTTAGATGTAAAAATCAAAACGCGGGTGACAAGGAAATCTTAAAGGCTGGAGTAAAAGCTATCTCCCAAAGTTCAGTTTTGTTCTGCACTTACTAGAATACTGTAAAAGGGCCATAGCGAAGATCAATTCACTGGCACAATTTGAATGTCCCTTGTTGCTGAGACTGTATGTCATTACAAAATTTGTAATTGGGAAAGAAAAGCATATTGCTTAGCATTGCTTACTTGATAGCTGGGCTATGGAATTGAAGCTTGTTTTTTGTTTTTTGTTTTTTTAACATTTTATTTATTTATTTGACAGAGGGAGAGATATCCCAAGAAGGCAGGCAGAGAGAGAGGGAGAAGCAGGCTCCCCGCTGAGCAGACAGCCCAATGTGCGATGTGCATCTTAATCCCAGTACCCTGTGATCATGACCTGAGCCAAAGGCAGAGGCTTCACCCACTGAACCACCCAGGTGCCCCAGAATTGAAGCTTATTATAAGGTTTTTGAGTCAAACTATAATCAGATCAAAATTTCTGTGAAAACTTTGCCTTGGAAAATCTCTAGCAGATTTTCTAAGCAGAAATGCAGAATCTATGGCTAATTTCACAGTGAAAGTAATGGGAAAATTAGGGATGATTTGATTTGGAATTTTTCAGACAGAAAAGGGGAAGATTCCGAGAAATGCTTGGAAATACAAAGGTGCATTGTCTACTGGATGTAGCAGAGAGATCCTGTGGGATGGTAATGTTGAGAGTTAACGACATTAGAAATGTTGACTCCAAACCAAGAAAGGTCTTGACATATTTGTCTTCTGTAATCTGTGAGCAATCATGTGAGCTTTTAAACTGACATGTATCATGGTGTGTTTTAGTAAGGAAGCACTAACAACAGGAGATGAATTCCAGTGGGGGAGATAAGAGGAAGAAGGAGTTATTGGAGGCTAAGTCAAGTAATACTAAGGACCTCAAGTTAGGCAGTGACAGAATGAAGGAAAGAGTTCTTGCGTGTGAAATAAGTTGATGGCCAGTGGATCTGGGGACAGTAAGACAGGAAAAAAAGGACTGAATTTTCTAATCTCTGTAATCAGGTGGATGATATTGTTATTAGGCAGCATCTAATTAAAAAGCTGGGATTTCTGTTTTGTTTTGGTTGGTTTGGTTTGGCTTTGCTATCAAGTGATGCGTGGAAGAGCGAGATAAAGTTAATTTTGGTTTTGATATTGGTGAAAATTCCATTTCAGAACTGGCTATTAGAATGTGGAGTTGGAATTCATGTAAATATTTACAATTCACCACCACAGAGGTAATATCTGAGACCATAAGGATAGATCTTTTAGCTAGGTCTTTTGTGTCTTTGTGTATTTTTTTGGCCCAAGATTCTGAAACCAAGATCAATACTTGGCCTATGATGTTCAGAACATATCTTTCTACATTTATCCATAAAGCAAGAAGCAATCATCCATATTAAATGGCTTGAATTTATAAATATGGATTTATAAGTACAGGAAGTCATAAATAGTGGATTTGTTCCTCATGGTGCTTTTTGAGAGTTTTGTTAATTTTTTTCTTGTGTCTTTTACCATTTGAGTTCAATTTACCCACTTTTAAAATTTTAGAAATCTTAAAAAGAAAAAAAGTCTTTAAGAATTAATAACTAAATATTTAAAGTTTTTATATACTTTATTAAAGTATATATACTTTATTTACTTATATATTTATATATATTTTTATATATTTATATACTTTATTAAATCATTTATATGAGTTCCATTATTGTACTGCTTAAAAAATAAGAAAGACATATTAGCATCACATGTAATTTTTAAGAATTTGTTTTAAAGTAAATTTAAAAAAGCACTATTCCCTTTCTAATAAAGAGATTGTTATGACACAAAATAAAAAGTATATATTTTATGTATTTTTTAAATACACTCAACTTTTCTAAGTGCCATGATATAGCTACTTTTGTTTAAATATGTCTCTAGTTTTAAATGATCACAAGATTCATTTCATCAACTGTTTACCCAAAACATATTTTCCAGTTTAATGGAGGTAATGACCACTGAGCATTCTTTAAAAATGATGACACTTAAGTTCTTAGGAGTTAGATAATCCATAAACAACAAGCAGCAAGGGCTTGAACAGAAACCCAGGTTTGTCTGACTATAACATATATACCTATTACAGTACATATGGCTTTTCTTGGGTGAAATAGAACCACATATAGGCTAATTATTCTGTGAGAGACTAAGCCTCAAGCTCTTATGAAACTGAAGCCATACCACTTTCAACGTCACTATTATACCAGGTAGTTTTCATCTTTTGGTAAAGTTACTCATTAAGGATTAGAATGGCTGTTAATTGAAATACTCTGAAACACAAAAAATGATTTGGTTCCATGGTTTTATTTGCCCTTTGTGCCCTCTCCCTAGCTCTTGACTAGACTTGACATAACCTTAGCTAACCATAATATTCTAAATCTTAAATTTACATCAAGAGTATAAGGCTAAACAGAAGTACAGTTTAGTTCAGAAGACAGAGAGCTCACAGCCTTTCCTTTGGTAAATCTTGGAAAGTGTGCTTGATATTTTAGAAGGGACTCTTATAATTGCATTGCTATAATGTGTCATAATTTATAGAATGCTTCTAAGTATAGAATGTCATAATTATTACTCATTTCATTTTATTTTAAAATACAAGAACAGGGGAGAAGAATAAAGAAAACACCTTGTTCTAAATGCAACTCTCTAAAGCCAGAGGTCACTAATATGGTTACCCTTGGTTTGTTAGCTTGTCATTATGTCACTTTTGATAAAGATCACCTGGAATGGGATGGTACCATGTGTTTAACAAAACAGCATGCCTTATAAATTGATACACATTCCTAATAGCATAAGGTAATATAATGATAAAAATACATTTTATTCAGTTATGTATTATAGTCACAAAAACAGAGTTAATAAAACATCAAAAAGCTATTCTGTAAGCTGTGCCTGACAATGGAATTTTTTGTTATAATAGCGCTAAGGAACCTATTGATGTATTTCATTGAAACAAGTTGTACAGTAATGCCAATTGAGATAATTTATTAAAAGCATACTGAAATGAGAATAGAAAATGATTTAGTCACACCTGTCCAGTCAGAAAGCATATTATTTTATGACTTTTTCTTCATTATTCTGACAGTGATAACTGTCAGTAAAATAGATAACAAAGGAAGAGACCTTTTAAAAGAGAAAATGTGACAAGTACATTATATTTTTCTAATCTGCCTGTAATCTTACTTAAAAAGAAAAATGAACATACATGACAACTGAAAACATGTATTTGCAAATGAATACAAATTTGACTGATAATTATAGAGTATTTATTACCATTCAGGTTGGAAAATACCATATATGGAGAAGCTTTATCCCTAAAATGTTCATTTTTAATAGAGTCATTTTAGTACATAAATAAAACTCTCCCCTTGTCCTCAATATATACATGTAGTTCAAGAATGACGCTGATCATTTTCTCCAAGGCAATAGTGTTTCTTTTTATTTGAAAAGGTTTTTTTTATCTTAAAACAGCTTTTTAAAATAAAGTTTTATGTTAAAACAATCATAAAATTTCAAGTTCCAAAGTATCATACCAAAAATTTTTCTGAACTACTTGAGAATAAATTGCAATCCTGGTACCCTATCATTTCCAAATATTTCAGTGTTTGTTTCCTACAGACAATAATATTCTCCAACCAAATCAAACCACAACTATCCAAATTAGGAAATTTGCATTGCTACTTGGCTACCATCTAATCCTTGAATTCCATGCAAGTGGACTGATTGTCCCAATAATTTTTAATAGAAAAAGAAACAATTCAGAATTACTGCCTTTAGTTATAATGTCTCTTCAGTATGAAATAACCCCTTAGTCTTTTCTTGACTTTCCTAATCTAATGTCTCTCATTTAATAATGCTTTAATGTAGCTCTGGTTTTAATTTAGATTTATAACTCAAGGGATCTTCTGTCTTAGAGAATTTCAGATAAGGTATATATTTCAATGCCATTTATGAATAGTTATATGTATGTTGTATGTGGGTCCTTAAGGCATTCTCACAGACATGGGGCATTTTTATTTAAAAATAAAACTTACCATTATCACTATTTATATGCTGTTAGATTACTTCCTAAATAATTCCTAAATTTCATTTCCTTTTTTTTTTTTAAGATTTATTTATTTATATATATAGAGAGGGAGATTGCATGGTAGGGAGGGGTAGAAGGAGACGGAGAGAGAGAGACTCTCTAGCAGATTCTGTGCTGAGATAGAATCCCATGCAGGACTCAATCTCACACCCTGAGATCATGACCTGAGCCAAAACCGAGACTTGGATGTCTAACTGTCGGAGCTAACCAGGCACCTCCTGAATTTCATTTAAATATACTGTTTTCTCCTCTCATTTTTATCTTATGAATATTATGTTTCTTGACTAAATGTATAACATTTTAATAGCAAAGGCAAAGAAATGTTACACTACTTTTGGAGTTTCTTTAGTTGTTATAAATATTAATTTCCTTAATTTGAAATTATTTTCCTCCCTTGATGTGCCTTAGCTATTATGTGTAACTTAAAACCACCAGAGGGGGGTGGGGCGCCTGGGTGGCTCAGGTCATGATCTCAGGGTCCTGGGATCGAGTCCCACATCGGGCTCTCTGCTCAGCAGGGAGCCTGCTTCCCTCTCTCTCTCTCTGCCTGCCTCTCCATCTACTTGTGATTTCTCTCTGTCAAATAAATAAATAAAATCTTAAAAAAAAAAAAACCCACCAGAGGGAGCATGTGTGTGCGTGTGTATGCGTGACTGTTTGTTACGTGTAGGTTTAAAGACCTAAGCTCAGCTATCAGCTATTGATAGACTCATCTGATTAAAATATTAGATATTTCTTATAATTTTCAACGGAGAAAAGTAATCAAGTGACACAAAATGTCCAGGTCATATAACAGATATTTCTAATTGTGAATCAATATATTGGCATTCTTATTTATTTATTATTAACTATTTACCAGATACTGTTTTAGGCACTGGAAACCCAGCAGTAGCCAAACAGAGAAAAAAAAGTCTTCATAACAGAACTTGTGTTCTCCTGAGGAGATCACCTCCAAGTAAACAAAGAGTCAAAACAATTTAGAGAACCATAAATAATATGAACAAAATCAAAAGGAATAGTGGAATGGCATAAAGGCTAAGAAGGGACAAACTTATGTGATGTACTCTGAAGAGGTAAGATCTGAAGAAAGATATAAATCATAAGTAAAGTCGAGCCATGCAAAAATTTTTGGTGAGAGACTTCTAGATAGACAAATAGGTTGTGTAAAAACTCCCAAATGGGAAAAACTCATTTTTTTTGCTTCCCCTCAAAAAATGTAATTTAGGATATAATTCTGCTATGAGGACAATTATACTGTGAAATCTAGAAGTTTACTTTTTGCTTATTTGTTTTTTTCAGATGTTCAATATCCTCAATTATTACACATAAGCAAGACCTACTGTTTCAGGGATTTTTAGGCAAATGTGTATCTGAGAAATTTAATTTTCTCACTCATTCATATACCTAGAAGAATGATCATAAAGAAACAGTTTATAATAGTAACTTGTAGTAATAACAAAAAGAATTTGTCTCTAGAATCTGCATATATCAAAATATGTTGTTATGTCAAAATATTAGTTTATTTAAAGGATACACATTTTAATGTAGGTTATATTATAATTCTTACACATTTTCACATTTTGCACAGATTGAGTTTTAAGACAAAATGAAAATAAGAGAAAATCACTGAGGATGCAATATAAAAACTGAGCATCTTGTTTATATCTCTAAGGAAAGCAAGAGCTATCTCTTGTTGGAGAAATCATTACAAAACTAAAATTGTTGTTCCTAAAACGACATTTTTCCTTTATTTTCTTTGGAAGTAAAAAAAATAAAGGATAGTAGGAAGCTCTCACATTTCTCTTAGTTACAGGTTTAGATTGGTGATTAGAAGGTGTTATATTTAATATGTTGAAACGTTTATTTTTATTCAAGACAAAACTTTATGCAATTCTCATCATATAGACAGCAAAGCTAAAATATATTCTCTGTATTTTATTCATGGCCTTGGTTATTTAGATTATTGTTGATATGTTAAAAAATAGCACACTAGATCAGAAATAACTTTGAAAATGATTTTTTTTAAATGCAAAACTAAAATAACTATACAACTTATGCATGCATAACGGTTTGCCAATGAGACCCAGTGCCATTTCTACACATCTCTACAATGTTTTTTAATGCCAGACATAGTTAATATAATCATTATATTATATTAACTATATATGTATTATAGTAAATAGCTATATATTATATATAATATATAACCATATATTATATAACTGTATATGATATTAATTATATTATTATATTAACTATAAATACAATAGTTAATAGTCTAGTATTTTTATTCTGTGTGCCACAATTTAAAATCCTACAGAATGCCCTTGCACCAGCTATGAGCATCATTACTCCTTACTATGAACTGTTAACACAACTACCTCATATTAAGTGCTTATTATCAATATATGGTCAGATTTTAATTTGTATTTAAAATTTCCATTTAGAAATACATATATATTTAAAAACCTGACAATCTGTGTCAGATTTATTTTATACTTACATCAAAACTATTATTTGAAAGCAGACGGGAAAGGATTTTCCTCCACATACTCATATTTTCTCCTTGATCTAAACGTATACATTTAGATGAAGGGGACAACTGTTCTTTTACTGTCTGCGATTTGGTTTCTACTTAGCCATATATCCATTCTATTTCAAATGTAGACATTTAAAGCATTACGGATGGCAATGTTAGCAACTAGCTGCATTTGCAGATTACTGCCAAACAAGTAACAGTCTCAACCATTTTCCCATCATTGTTACCCCCAACCTGGGAGAGGTGCCCTCCATTAGACCTATATTGTATAATGCTTTGGCTTAGAGAAAAGCTACTCAAAATTGCAGGGTGTCCAGGTTTGGAAACATCTCTTCCTTTTCATGTTCTCTCTTTGTCTTCCACTTATGGGGGAATTAATAGATGTTTTATCTCTATATTTTTAAAATGAAATCACATCATTATTAAAACTTTAATATTGCATTGACAGAGTTTTCATATATAATATCATATATGAATGTATTTTAAGGTTTGTATTGATATTTTGGTTAAAAAATCAGTGAAATTCAGTCTAGTTAGCTTAGGGAAAGGATTAAAAAAACTGAGTTTTGGTCCTGCAGTAGAAAGGTCTTAAAGTCCTGTTTATATGTTGGAAAATTAATCACCGTACATAACCTTCTGCAATACTGTAGGAAGGTAATAATAGCAGTATAGTACTTTCAATAATTTAATTGTAACATATACAAGTCCTTTTGATTTATTTGGATAAAAAATTCCCCATTTCAAATAATTTTTGACTTTCAAAAATGTTTTTTTCTGTACAAGACAAAATTCTATTATTAGACATGAATAAGGCAAGGCAGGATGAAACAAAGTATTTTGTTAAACTAAACATTGCATACAATTTGGAGGATTACTTTTCCCATAAAAATATCCTGTGCTTTTATATAAACCAAATTTTAAATAGACTAGGAAAAAAAATAGTTTGAAAGAATGTATAAAATTTCTGACAAACCATTTTGGATCTTTAGAAAAATTTTAATCACTTTTATGAAATGTTTTTTTCATATTCTTGATTTAAAAATTGAAAGCTATCACAGTCCATAAATTAACTTGAAGAATTAGCAAGTGATTAGATTGAACCTTTTGAAACTGCTGATTGTTTTCAGCTATAAAAATGTCAGTTTCATAAGTTTCAATGCGGTAACTTCCTGGTGTGCATGTTCCGCTATGAGAAGAACCTTAAATGGATTCCGCCTGCATTGACTTGTAATTACACAGTTTTATAAAGCACAATATATTCTTACTTAATATTAATCTTATAGTGTATTGTGCTTTTCAGGATCTAGGAAAAAACTGTAGAAAATTAACTCAATCAAAATGGCTAAGCACAGCCAAAATAAAAATAGTCCTTTTTTTCCTACTACTTAAAGTCACAATTCGAAATTTACAAAATACACAGTCACTTACTTTGGTAGAGTTTTCAAATGATTTTCTCTTAACTCCAAGATCCGCAATTTGACAAGTCTATAAAAGTGAATAAAAAAACTGTTCCTTAATATTTCTGTATAAAACAATATTCCTATGAGAAAGTCAGTAATCATTGCATTATCCAAACAACTATGTCTGAACTTTACATATCATGGTTACAGACTTTAAAGAATTATATATACAGATCAATTATAAGTAGGGTTGCATCAACATTGGACAATGACAAATACTGGTTTACTAAAAATAAAGATCATACAAAGAGATCATTGGGTCCAAGTTCTAAATTTCATGTTTTATAAAAATATACACACTGTTGTTTAATTGTAGGTAACAGATTCTTTAATATCTACTTAATACTAGGTCCTGTGTTCACTGGAGTATGGCAATACTCTCCCTCAAGAGACTCTAAGTGAACTTGTAAAGCAAATAATATAGCACACTAATTAAAAGCTTGAGCTTTGTGGTCAGATGAATCTGGGTGAAATCCAGACTGTCATATTCTATCACTGTGACTCTGGTGCATTAATCAAACCCTCCTATTTAGGTTCCTGCATCTCACACTTACCTACCTGTTAAGCTCTATGCTGTGAGACACACTATTGTTAAAATGTCTATAACTGAGGTTTAAAATGTACTCTGTTGAGGCGATCGTTAGAACAACTGTTAGGGGTGCCTGGGTGGCTCAAAGATACTCAAAATTAAGTATCTGCCTTCAGCTCAGGTCATGATCCCAGGGTCCTGGGATAGAGCCCTGCATTTGGCTGCTCAGGGGGCTGCTTCTCCCTCTCCCCCAGCTTATGCTCTCTCTATCTCTTTCTCCCTCAAATAAATAAATAAAACCTTTTAAAAAAGAACAAATATTAATTGGATTCTCTGAATTCTTGGTGTTTGGGGAATATTTCAGTATTTGAAGTATTTCTCCCACATTTACCTGGCTTTTAGATATTCATCTAGGTCTCTTCCTCTTTTCTTTGTGTTTTGACTGTGACCAAGTTTCTAATTTAACTTTAAATTTAAAGCTTTTAATTTCTATATGAAAAAAAATGATTCAGTTATTCAGAGCATGTGTATATTGCTAGTAAAATGGGTTTCTTAAACATCAGTATGTCTCAACTCTTCTCAATATCTGTACTAGTATGAAGTTACTTTGTGACCTACTTTGGCTTTTAGGGGCACCAAATCTCACATTTTGGAAGGAAATTTAATAATTCTCCAGCTGAAGGTTAAAAATCTTTTTAGACTATAATAGGGCATGGTAGACTAAAGTAGACTTTAGTCTTTAAAGTAGACTTAAGTCTTAAAGTAGACTTTAGTAGACTAAAGTAGAGCATATCTTGGCAGACAATTTACACAAAATTAAATTCTAATTCCAAGTGGTTTGGTACTATGTTTTCTGTTTGGCCAAATATCTTCCTTGACATTAGGACCACTTAAAGAGAACTGAGAAAAATTTAAGACAAAGAAGTATGGTCTAGGGTGATAAATATTCTCTGATTTGATAATTCAAAAGATTCTGTATTGTCACAGTCAGTACCAGAAAAAAAAATGACAGTTTATATGAACAAATGTTGAAGTGCCAATTCATTTAGAAACTTGGCAAATGCTCTTTTGAAGATCTGTGAATTTTAAAAACCATCTAACTAGATGGTGTTCATATGTGGTATGATATCATGATCTGCAAAAGTAATGGAACTTGGGAAATGTTGATATATTCTCTGCATTTAAAATGAGGCTGCTACATGTTAGACTTAATTATTCTACTGAGCTTTTCATAACACCAACAGATAGGTGTTGAGTTATTACCCAATTTATTCTTTGAACAATTTCAAAAGTGATCACTTAGAAAAATACAGTTGATGATAAATTTAAAATGTCTTAATTTTTTTTTTTTTAAAGATTTTATTTATTTATTTGACAGAGAGAGATCACAAGTAGGCAGAGAGGCAGGCAGAGAGAGAGGAGGAAGCAGGCTTCCTGCTGAGCAGAGAGCCTGATGCAGGACTCCATCCCAGGACCCTGAGATCATGACCTGAGCCGAAGGCAGCGGCTTAACCCACTGAGCCACCCAGGCGCCCTAAAATGTCTTAATTTTTAAGATGTATCTTTTATATATAAAAATAGTTCATTGTAAAATACCTGGAAAATATTGAAAAATATGAAGATGAAAATAACAAGGAACCAGTCTTTTATCTCAATCATATATTATATTCAAATTGGTGAAATATAATTTATATATTTTATTATAATATGCTCCTAAACAGAACTTATCGGATTAAAAAAATATTTCCCTAAACCAGATTATAAATTGACATACTATTATCATGGAGGTACCATAATATACTAAACTAATCTCCTGGACTGATTTGTGTTTCCACTTTTTTTCATATTGTAAATAATGACAAATATCCTTGTTTATAAATCTTAGCATAGTATCTGATAAGAATATCATACATTTCTAGAAATAAATTACAAAGGCGGTAGTTGTAAATATTTTCAAATCTTTTAAAGCATACTGTTATGCATGAAAGTCGTAACATTCTGAAATTCCATCAGCTATGTGAGACTACCTTTTTTTCTTGTACTGTACAAAGAATTTTTGTAATATGATAGAACATAAAGCTCTTTATCATTTTAATTCATATTATTTTTATTGTTTGTGAGGATAAACACTTCATGTATTCACTACCTGTTTGTACATTTAATCAGGAATTCCTTGTGGATGTCATTTACTCATTTCTTTTCTAATGAGAACCTTATCTTACTCATTTGTAAGAGTTCTTTATATCTTAAGGATATAATTTGCTTCCATATATAGTGGAAATGTTTTCCCAGTTTATTGTTTTCCCTTAATTTAAAAATATTTTCTGATATTATTTTATTTTAAATGTTTTTATGTACTCAAGTCTATCTACCCACTTATTGTAATTTCCTTTGTTTCTAAACTATAGAGGTATTTCCCAACCCAAGAGCCATAAATATTCATGTGCATTTTTTCCAGATTACCTCTGACGTTATTTTTTGTATATTTAATTCTTCAATTCACCTGGAATTTGATTATTAGTGACATGCAAAAACCAAATTTTACTTCATTTTGGAAAATGTTTCATGAAGTAACATTGTCTCACTTAATGAATAATAATGAGTCTTTAATTATAATTGTTAACTTTGAAGCCTCAACTACTAGCGCTGGTAACTACTCATCTAAAGTGAAATAAAATTTCATTTAAATTTTGTATTCTTACCTTCCAAAATTAGCTGGAAGAAATTCAAGAAAGGCGTCATTCAGGTAGAGCTGGGTCAGATTTAGAAGCTGCGTGAAGCCATCGGGGAGTCTAGAAAGGAGTTAAAGGTTTAGTCACTGCATCGATGTTGCCATAGAAACAGAACAAAAATATGTATCTCTAAGGAGAGAAAATAGAAGTGTAATACATTTTTCAATTCTCCTTTGGTATCATAGTAATGGAAGAATTTATTGAGCATGTTGTTACAGCTTGAAAATTTTGCTTGTTTTTAAAATAAATGGCATTCATCCACCTCCACACTGTTCTCCTATGTGGAGATTTATGTCACAGCGACATCATCTCCTACTGTTGCCCTAACCTTATGCACACCAGTGAGATATTTTTTATAGAAATTTCAAGTTGTATGCCATGTTTTGTAATTTTAAATTTAATATTCTTTCTCAACAGAATATTCATATTTATAGTCAGGCAAGGATATCTACTTATTCTTTCATGAAATCATTAACGTGTTTCTATACTTTTTGCAATGATGACTAAAACTGCCCAAGAGGAAGGGATAAGTATTCTGACCCCCTAAGTGATAATTCATGTACACTGCAATTCAAATTTGTTCAATTAATTTTCCACAAAAATGACCAAGAACATTGAAACTCTGACTACATAGAACCCGAAATGCTTTGAGTCATTAAAAGAGTTGAAAGAAATATCCTTTGTGAAAATTTACAAGCTGGATAAAACAATTATTTGAAATATTTTTCACCAAAAAGATTTAACTCAATTTTCCTGGAGACTTATTAGAATATTTAAAATTTTCCTATAATTTAAACATTTTTAAATGCCTTTATCAGCGGTCTAGACACTACTATGTTCTTTTACAAAATACCCTTAAATAATGTTCAAATTTGTCTTCATCTCAAATTACAGCCTACCTCCCTCCTTGAGTTTACTGACAAAATTATTTAAAGACTTGCCTATACCCATTGCTCTTCATTACTCCTCAAGCCATTGTTTTCTGGCATCTATCCCAACTCTATTACTGAAACTGCACTCACCAAAGCCTCCAATGACCCCTTAAGTCCCAATTCCATTAACTCCATTTCATTTTGTATCCAGCACTGCCTAGTAACAGTTGTCACCGATGTTCTCTCTGTCCTGGCTTCTGGTACACCTTTTTCCTATTTCCCCTCCTCCTCCTTCTGGGATACTGTGGTTTCTCTTCCTATGCCCAATCTTTTGTTATGAAAAGTTATATATCTAAAAGAGTACATGTGTATCTCACAAGGAGTACCTTGAAAGAACCTCTGAATGCCCTTCCCTAACCGCCTTATCCTATTTGTTCCTCAAATTCCTGAATGATGTTAATTATTCTGTTTTTTAGTTTTACTATGCTCCACCTACTTCAATCCCTAAAGGAATGTGTGGTTTTTGCATGTTTTAAAATATTATATAAATCAAGTCACACAATGAATATTTTCCTGAAACTTACAAGTTAGTATTGAATTGTGAAATTCACCCATTTTGATGTCAATGACTGATCATCATAGTATTCCACTGTATGACTATACCACAATTTATTATTCTTCTTTAAATGAACATTACAGCTGTTTTTATTTTATTATAAATGTTGTTTCTGTAAATATTTTTAAACATATGTCCTGGTGTATAAAGATTACTTAACTTCTAGCCC
This sequence comes from Mustela nigripes, assembly GCF_022355385.1. Lineage (NCBI taxonomy): Eukaryota > Metazoa > Chordata > Mammalia > Carnivora > Mustelidae > Mustela > Mustela nigripes. The sequence goes on along the minus strand of NC_081570.1, from coordinate 57,372,773 downwards.
TCATCATAAGAAATTAATGTCCCTCAGGAACAGCCCTCAACTAACGACTAAGCAAGACTATAAATACTTCAGCTCCTTCACCCATTATGTGTGCCACCACTTTGATACACGTTTTATACTGTTTCCCAGAGTTCCCCAGTGAGATTAAGGTCCAGTTGTCCATACTAGTAAATAGTCGAATAACACACCCTTGATAAGGATTTCTTGAGACCATATCCTTGAGACTATATCCTAAATCTAGTGCTTACTTTCTTTCTAAACACCCACTTCTGAGGAATCCAAACTAAACGCAATTAATATTTTTACCTTACTTTGTACGAATTCTTTACACACTGTTAGGGTACTCTTCTATTGATTATTTTTGTTGCAAATATCTTGTTCCAGTTTGTATTTTGAAGTTAGATTGTTTTTTATGGCTTCATAGAAGTTGTTTCCAAAAATTTCCTTTAAACAGAGGTAGGATTCATGAAAATAGAAAAAGAGAAAGAAGGCAGAGGAATAATGTAGAGGTGAGAATTCACCTTAAGAGAGTAAGAGAAGATGAGTTCTAGAGAAAAATACTTTCTGTACCACAGTGTTGGGCATTAAGATTTGAGAATATCGGTAGGGGACAGGGTTTAGAGGACAGGGTTTAGAGGGTACTAAAAGCTTAACTCCAAGGTTTGAATTTTATCCTACAGAATTAAAAACAATTCTATGAGAGATTGTTGTTTTTCTCTAAGTTACCTTTTGTTGAAATATATTAGTTCATATCCTGAGAGTATAACAATTTTTATGATAATGGTCCAGATGTCCAACAGATTTCAATATACATTTAATTACTATCTTGTGCTAATGTCCTTACGGTTCTTATACTCATTGGAAAGAAGGTATCATTTATGAATTTTAAAAAAGAAGATTAATACATGTAAAATGACAAGAATGTTAAAACCTTTGATCTAATAATTTACTTTAATGTGGTAGCTATTAATACATAAAAAAAGCTTTAAAATGCCAATTTCCTAGTTTTAAGGACAGTTTGAACTAGTCCAGCTTCCCTTAGTCTACTATTCTGCATATGGATGTACAGTAAATGGTATTATATTATACTACTTCTTTTTTTTTTTTTTTTTTTTACGACTAAATCTTTTTTTTTTTATTTTTTATTTTTTATAAACATATATTTTTATCCCCAGGGGTACAGGTCTGGTATACTACTTCTTTGATCAAAAATATATTTGTTTATTGCTGCTTCTCAGGCAAAGGCTTTTTCTTATGCTACAAGGAAATCTGGTTTCTTGTATAGAACACTTTAAGAATTTAAGAATTGGCCACACTGTACAGGCTCCAATTGTAAAATTGGACTGCTAAAAATAAGTTATATGAAAAACCAGAACACAAAGTAAGATAGTTTTTTCAGTCTGGTAATAAACAAAGATGTGTTGACATTTATATCAAGCTTTTCTTATTTAAAAAAAAAAGATGTAGAATTAAAGTGCTTATTTATGCAATATGTTTTATTTAATACTATGTATATTTTTATTTCAATTCACTTCAACAGGAAATTATTGAATAGTTACTCTGTACTTATATTCAAAATTAGTATCTTCTTTCTCACTTTCTCTACAGAATTCTACTCACAGATTTAGCAAAATTTTACCAATTATTTTATATCAAACTGCTTATACCAAACACTGAAACCAATTGCTTTATACAAGTGTTAGGTATTTTTTATTCCAGGGATAAATTATAAATTGTTTGAAGACAATGAGTTTTAAGAATGTCCTCAATGAGCTAGCACTATAGTCTAAAACACATTATTTAAAAAATAAATAAAGTATTCAAAAGAAAATCATTTCATTTATTTTTAACTTTATGGTACAATTTTGTAGCTTCTAATAAAGAAAATGGCCCCACTTATCAATATTACCATTTCCAGAGGAATTTACAAGGAGTAGTGAGGAAGATACTAGTAAACTATCTAACTATCCACCTATCTAGTAGCTATCTAACCATCTAGTAAGCTAGATAAACTTGATGAAGATGACAATCACGGGTTATCCTCCTCCAAGTTCTCCAGTGAAATCCAACATTTTACAGTTAGTTAAGGAGTTCTCAATAAGGAAATGATTTTACTATCCAAAAGTAATTGGTAAGGCTCCTGAGTGGTTCAGATGATTGGGCATCTACCTTGGGCACCAGTTGGTTGTGATCCCAGGGTCCTGGGAATGAGCCCTACATCATGACACTCCCTGTTCAGTGGGAAGCCTATTTCTCCCTCTCCCTCTACTGTTCCCCTTCTTGTTCTCTCTTGTTCTCTTTCTGTCAAATAAATACATAAAATCTTAAAAGAAAGGAAAAATAACTGATTGCTTTCCACATTTGACTGATCTAATAAAGAATTCAAAGAAGAAGTTCTTTATGTATATTGGCAAATAATTCTCTCACCACTAAAGAAACACATTCATTTTATTAATCACTTGAAGTCAAAAGGTATATTCAAACTACACAAAGAAAGTATAATACAACAGACACCCATATATTTTAGTGATTGAGCATACAGGCATTGATGTTAGAAGACCTGGGTTTGAATTATAGTTCTTTCAACAGTTATCTCTGACCTTTATAAATCTTTGCAAGACTCAATTTCCTTATTTGTAAAATGATGATACTATTATCCACTTCAAGTTTCTTTAGTGATTAAATGATTATTTCTCCCATAGTAATGATAAACTCTACAAATTTTAAATGTATAAATTATAAAATTAATAATATTATAGAATATTTGGAATAAAAAGAGAAAGGAAAAATATTGCTCATAATTCTACTTTCTTGTAACAAACTATAGAAATGATCCCTGAAAGTATAGTCTTATAATTCTACTTTCTTAACACAACTCTCATTACCATTTCATGTATTTTAAATCTGACTTCCAATTAAACGTTTTAACATCACTGCAAAATTGTATCATGTTTTATCCCTTTACTTTGTAATTATCTTTCAATTTTGCTGTATAATCAGAGTGACTACATTATCTATCATTCAAACTAGGACATTTTTGAGAATTAACAATGAGCTATTATTAATCATGTCACATCAAGAGGTTTAAACTGGGATGACTTGAGCACACAGAGACATATGGTTACCCTATATATAATCTTTGTATCCATCCAGTGGATGTGCCATAATTTATTAGCAATGTCATTATTATTATGCATTAAATGTGTCATATTTTCAAAATGTATCTTTTAATTTAAACCAAAATCAAATGTTTTTTTTTCAGAATTGGTGAAAGGATCTCAGGAATTTCAATGCTATCTTCATGTGTTTCTATCTGTAAAAGGGTATGTAGATAATGTTTACCTACTTTATGAGGTTGTCGTAAAGATGAAAATGAGATAATGCATCTCAAAGTCTGAGACAGGATAGGCTCTCAGTAAATGCTGGCTCATGCTTTTCTCATTAAGTAGTTGTTTTCAATTTTATTATGATAATTTTCACTAATGACTTAGTTAAGGCATTCAGACTACAATAAAGTTCACATCTAAAACTAAAGCTAAGATGATAATACTCAGCACTATATCTATTATATAGCAGTCTACAAAGTAGTAAGTCATGAAGACTTATTTTGTCTTTGTAGACTACTTTGTAGACCTCTTAAGTCAAAGAAAATGAAGAGAAAAGCGAAAAAAAGCCCCAATGAAACACAAATATGGTTTTCTTGAAAAGAGCAATTAAATTGACAAATCTCTAGTCAGACTGATCAAGCAAAAAAAAAAAAAAAAAGAAAAAAAAAGAAAATAGACACAAATTGTGGATGCTAGGAATGAAAGAGAGAGCACCATTAGAGAACCCACAGATGTTAAAGGGTTGATAAAAGAACACTATAAAAAAATTTGATGCCAGAACATTTGAAAATTATGAAGTGTAAAAATTCTTGAAAATCACAGCTATCAAAGTTCACTCAAGAAAAAAGTTAATTTGAATAACCCTTCTGTTATTATGGAAATTGAATAAAAAACTTTCAAGAGAAGTCCAGGCTTGAGGGTTGCACTGGCAAATTCTACCCATACTTAAGGAGGAAATAATTCCAATTCTATACAAACTCTTATAGAAAATAGAAGGGAATGTCTCCCAACTATTTCTATGAGATTAGTTTTATTTTGTTACCAAAACCAGGCAAAGAAATTACAAGAAAAGAAATTTCACACTAATATGCTTCATGAATATAGACAGGAAAATCCTTTACAAAATATTAGCATATCATTAATTAATTTATTAAAAAATAATAGCCATTAATTTATTTTAAAAAGTAATACTTCTTGATCAAGTAGTGTTTATTCCTGGAATGCAAATTTGGATTAACATGAAAAAAACATCCAGTGTTATTCACCATATCATTACACTGAAAAAGAAAAAAAAACAAACAGTATATCATCATGTCAATAGATGTTTGGGGAAAAAAAGAGCTTTGACAAAAGTCAATATGTCAAATTAATAATAAAAGTCTCAGCAAACCAGATATCAAAGACATGGTGGATAGATTCCAAGGTGGCCTCCATGACCCTCACTTCCTGATGTTCATGACCTTGTATGATTTTCCTTTAAGTGTGAAAAGACTTCTGATTTACTTCTAATCAATGGAGTATGGAAAATATGAGATGTCACTCTCATAACTATATTACACAATACTGTCTTACTAGAATATTTTTTTTTTAAAGATTTTATTTATTAATTTGACAGAGAGAAATCACAAGTAGATGGAGAGGCAGCCAGAGAGAGAGAGGGAAGCAGGCTCTCTGCTGAGCAGAGAGCCCGATGCGGGACTCGATCCCAGGACTCTGAGATCATGACCTGAGCCGAAGGCAGCGGCTTAACCCACTGAGCCACCCAGGCGCCCTAGAATATTAACTCTACTCAGCTGCTGACATTAAAGAAGAAAGCTGCCACATTGTGAACTGCTTATGGAGACGTCAACAAGGCTGGGAACTGTACCAACCTCTAGGATCCAAGTGTGGCCTTGAGCTGAGAGGCACCAAAAAGCTGGGCTTTCAACTGTATAATAGCAACTAAATGAATCTGCCAAAAATCTGAGTTAAATTGAAAGTATATTCTGAAAAACAACTGAAAAAACAACAAGTAACAATCATATGTAATGGTGAAAGATTCAGTGCTTTCTCCCTACGTTGGGAAAAATGCAATGTCTCTTTTAACCTCCTCTATTCAGCATTGTACAGGAGGTCCTATCCAAGACAATAAAGAAAGAAAGGGAAATAAATAAAAGACACACAGATTCAAATGATGAAAAAAAATAAAAACACCCCAAACCTGTTGACATTCACAGGTGACATGATAGTCTACATAGGGAATTACCCCAAATCTAAAAAAAAATCTACTAAAATTAGTGAATTTAGTGAGATTGCAGAATATAGGGTCCATAAAGAAAAACTGGTTATATTTCTATATACTAACAATAAACAATTGAATAATGGAACAATCTTTTGCAATTGCACAAAAAACATGAAATATTTGGAATAATTTGAGTCATATAAAAGATTCATATGTTCAAATCTACAAGGCATTGATAAAAGAAATTTTATTTTAAAATTTTTATTATTATTATTATTTTTTAAAGATTTCTACTTATTTAGTTGACAGAGAGCATAAGTAAGGCAGAGCAGCAGGCAGAGGAAGAGGGAGAAGCAGGCTCCCCACCTAGCAGAGAGCTGGAACAGAGAGCCTGACCTGAGGCTCAAACCCAGGACCCCAGGATCACGACCCAAGTTGAAGGCAGATGTCTAACCTACAGAGCCACACAGACACCCTGATAAAAGAAATTTTAAAATATCCAAGTAACTATAGAGATATACTATTCTCAGGAATAGGACTATTCAATATTTTTGATATGTTAATTCTGCTCAAATTGATTTATAGCTTCAATATAATTGCTATTAAAATTCCAGAATGATTTATTATTTTTGTAGATATTATCAAGCTGATTATAAAATTTATATGAAAAGGCAAAAGGTATAGATAGCCCAGGTAATTTTGATAAAGAAGAATAAAGTGCAAGGACTCACACTTCTTGATTGTATGAATTACCATAAAGCTATAGTAATATAGTAATAGTAGAAGTATGGAACTGATATAAGAACAGGCATATAGATTAATGTACAAAATGGGCAATTCAGAAATGGATCCAAACACTTGTGATCAATTGATTTACATAAATAATACTCAGGTAATTTTATGAAGAAAGGATAATTTTTTCAACAAAAGGTAATGGAATAATGGATAGCCAAATGCAAATAAACAAGCTAGCAAACAAGCGGGGTGAGAGGCAGAGAAGAGAAGAACCAGTTTAATCTAGTCTGAGGACTGAGACTGATGCAGGGCTTGATCCTACCACCCTGAGATCATTACCTGAGCTGAAATCAAGAACCTGATGCTCAACAGACTGAGCCACCTAGGCACCTCTAAAAATTAGCTTTAAATAGATCATAGACCTAGGTGTAAAGCCTAAGTTCCAGAGGAAAGCATAGAGAAAAATCTTTTAGACTATGAATTTAGCAAAGATCACTTATACAGGAAGAAGAAGCATAAACCAATATAATAATTTATGAATAGCTCTCCATCAAAATTAAAATCTTCCTCTTGGAAGTCATTGTTTTAAAAATAAGAAGATAAGTCAGAGAATAGGAGTAATTATTTGCATACAAATAAAGGACATTTAGCTAGAATATATAAATAATTTTTTAAAAGATTATTTATTTATTTGTGAGAGAACACAAACAGGGAGGAGGGACAGAGGGGAAGGGAGAAGCAGATTCCCCCACTGAGCCCAGTTGGGGGCTCAATTCACTTGATCCCAGGACCCCAGGATCATGATCTGAGCTGAAGGTAGAGGCTTAACCAACTGAGCCACCCAGGCATTCCTAAAACTCTTATAATTCAAAAATAATAAGGTAAAATAATAAAAATGAACAAGAGATGGGAGCACCTGGGTGGTGAAGCTGGTTAGGCATCTGAGTCTTAGTTTGCTTTCAGGTCATGATCTTGGAGTCATGAGATGAGCCCTGTGTCAGGCTCCTTGTTGAGCATGGAGTTTGCTTGAGACCCTCCCTCTCCTTTTGCCCCTCCCTCTGGGTGTACACTCTAAAATAAATAAATTTTTTAAAAAATGAAAATGAGATTTGAACATTTACTAAAAATGCAATAAAAATTGTAAATAAATACATGATAATGGAAACATGTTACCTGGATATTAAAGATGTAAATTAAAACCACAGTGAAATGCCACAATGAGTTACAATATCTGTTAGTGTGGGTAAAAATAGAAAACAACAACAACAACAATAAAAACCTGATAGCACCAAATTCTTTTTTTCTTTTTTAAGATTTTATTAATTCATTTGACAGAGAACACAAGCAAGGGGAACAACAGAGGGAGTAGGAGAAGTAGATTTCCCAATGAACAGGGAGCCAGACTTGGGGCTCAATCTTAGGATCTCAGGATCACAACCTGAGTCGAAGGTAGACCCTGAACCAACTGAAACACCCAGGTCCCCTGATAATACCAAATTCTGACAAAGATGAGGAACAACAGAAACTCTAATAAATTTCTGATGGAAAAGACAATGGGACAGCTGTTTTTGAATAGGGTTTGGAAATTTCTTATAGGGTTAGACATATACACACTGTACTACCCAGTTTACCACTCCTAAGGTTTTACACAATAGAAAACATATGTTGATCAATGTGATAGAACAAATTAATAAGAGAAGAGAGAAGAGCCACATGGTCCTCGCAATTGATGCAGAAAAAGCATTTGACAAAATCCAGCATCCGTTCCTGAATAAAACACTTCTAAGTATAGGGATAGAGGGAATATTCCTGAACTTCATAAAATCTGTCTATGAAAGAACCACAGCAAATATCATCCTGAATGGGAAAAAGCTTGCAGCCTTCCCTTTGAGATCAGGAACATGACAAGGATGTCCACTCTCATCACTCTTGTTCAACATAGTGTTAGAAGTCCTAGCAACAGCAATCAGAAAGCAAAGAGAAATAAAAGGTATCCAAATTGGCAATGAAGAAGTCAAACTCTCTCTCTTTGCAGATGACATGATTCTTTATATGGAAAACCCAAAAGACTCCACCCCCAAACTACTAGAACTTATACAGCAATTCAGCAACGTGGCAGGATACAAAGTCAATGTACAGAAATCAGTGGCTTTCTTATACACTAACAATGAAAATACAAAAAGGGAAATTAGAGAATCAATTCCATTTACTATAGCACCAAGAACTATAAGATACCTGGGAATAAACCTAACCAAAGAGGTAAAGGAACTGTACTTGAGGAACTACAGAACACTCATGAAAGAAATTGAAGAAGGCACAAAAAGATGAAAGACCATTCCATGCTCTTGGATAGGAAGAATAAACATTGTTAAAATGTCTATACTACCTAGAGCAATCTATACTTTTAATGCCATTCTGATCAAAATTCCACCAGTATTTTTCAAAGAGTTGGAGCAAATAATCCAAAAATTTGTATGGAATCAGAAGAGACCTCGAATTGATAAAGAAATGTTGAAAAACAAAAATAAAACTGGGGGCATCACGTTACCTGATTTTAAGCTTTATTACAAAGCTGTGATCATCAAGACAGCATGGTACTGGCATAAAAACGACACATAGACCAGTGGAAGAGAGTAGAGAGCCCAGATATGCACCCTCAACCGTATGGTCAAATAATCTTTGACAAAACAGGAAAAAATATACAGTGGAAAAAAGACAATCTCTTCAATAAATGGTGCTGGGAAAACTGGACAGCTATATGTAGAAGAACGAAACACAACCATTCTCTTACACCATACACAAAGATAAACTCAAAATGGATAAAAGACCTCAACGTGAGATAGGAATCCATCAGAATCCTGGAAGAGAACATAGGCAGTAACCTCTTCAATATCAGCCACAGCAACTTCTTTCAAGATATGCTTCCAAAGGCAAAGGAAACAAAAGCTAAGATGAACTTTTGGGACTTCATCAAGATCAAAAGCTTCTACACAGCAAAGGAAACAGTCAACAAAACAAAGAGGTAACCCATGGAATGGGAGAAGGTATTTGCAAATGACAGTACAGACAAAAGGTTGATATCCAGGATCTATAAAGAACTCCTCAAACTCAACACACACAAAACAGACAATCGTATAAAAAAAATGGGCAGAAGATATGAACAGACACTTCTCCAGTGAAGACATACAAATGGCTATCAGACACATGAAAAAATATTTATCATCACTAGCCATCAGGGAGATTCAAATTAAAACCATATTGAGATACCACCTTACACCACTTAGAATGGCCAAAATTAGCAAGACAGGAAACAACATGTGTTGGAGAGGATATGGAGAAAGGGGAATCCTCTTACACTGTTGGGAATGTAAGTTGGTGCAGCCACTTTGGAAAACAGTGTGGAGATTCCTCAAGAAATTAAAAATAGAGCTTCCCTATGACCCTGCCATTGCACTACTGGGTATTTACCACAAAGATACAAATGGAGTGAAAAGAAGGGCCATCTGTACCCCAATGTTTAGAGCAGCAATGGCCACGGTCGCCAAACTGTGGAAAGAACCAAGATGCCCTTCAACGGACGAATGGATAAGGAAGATGTGGTCCGTATAAACTATGGAGTATTATGCCTCCATCAGAAGGATAAATACCCAACTTTTGTAGCAACATGGACGGGACTGGAAGAGATTATGCTGAGTGAAATAAGTTAAGCAGAGAGAGTCAATTATCATATTGTTTCACTTATTTGTGGAGCATAACAAATAGCATGGAGGACAGGGGCGTTAGAGAGGAGAAGGGAGTTAAGGGAAATTGGAAGGGGAAGTGAACCACAAGAGACTATGGACTCTGAAAAACAATCTGAGGGTTTTGAAGGGGTGGGGGGTGGGAGGTTGGGGGAACCAGGTGGTGGGCATTAAGAGAGGGCACAGATTGCATGGAGCACTGGGTGTGGTGCAAAAACAATGAATACTGTTACATTGAAAAGAAATAAATTAAAAAAAAATATGCTGGCACAAACATCCTAAATGTCTATCAACTGATGAATAGATAAATAACTTATGGTATTTCTATACAATGTAATATTACCTAGAAATAAAAAGGAATGTAATACTACTTCTTGAACCAATGTGGATAAATCTCAAAATCACTGTTAAGTGAAAGAAGTTGGACACAACAGGATGATATTATTTATATGACATTTGGAAAAGCCAAAATCATAGAAATTAGAGAAATGGATGATTGAGCTGAGGGAATTTTGGGGAGATGGAAATAGTCTCTATCTTATTATAGTTGTGGTACACAACTGTATACATTTGTCAAAATTCACTAAGCCATATAGGTAAAAGGTAAATTTTACTATATACGAATTATATCTTAAAAAGCCTTTAAAATTAGTATACAACTTAAATTGACTTTTTTTTAATTTTTATGAATTCCCAAACTACTTAATGCTTTTAATGTTAGACATTTTTTAATGAAACAAGTCATATTCATCTTTTAAAAAGCCTAAATATGGAAGGAATTCAGTGATACAGCCACTAAAACTATAGTTTTGAAAAAGAATTCATTATCTGTCCTGGATTATGACTTCAGTCAAGCATATAGCTGTGGTCTTTATGTGAAAAGCTAGCAATGTCTATTTGTTGAGAGGACTGCATTCTAGATTAAGAGTTTTGGAAAATTCTTTTCACAATTTTTTTTTTCTCTTCAATAATCTACTTTTGAGGTCGAAAATTTGTTCCCTTTCAAACACATTTTATTTCTTGATGTTCCACACTTTCTACCAAAGGCCATAAGTTATTTTACAAACAATTCACTGTAAAGACCTCCATCTAAACTTTTATCTCCTTTTATAATTTGTTCCTACTCTCATCTACAGCCTCTTCTCATGACCCTTAAAGAAACCATCCTCATTACTCCCTCTTCTCAACTATGTTGATGAAAAAATTTCCCTTCAAATTCCCTTTGATAAACTTCCTTTGTTCTTCTAAAAGACACTACTCATTAAATGCCTTTCCAGTGGGCTTCAGTTTCTCCCAGTCTCCCCAATTTAATATAAACCGATGACCTAAGTTTTTTCTCAAATCCTACTGTCAGTTTTTGTATAATTATAATGTCAGTCTTACTGAGCCTCATTATCTGCATCCCAATACCACTGATTTGCTTCAGCCTCTCCCAGATATTGCTGCTACTGTCCTTCCAGGTTTTATGTTCACTGCTATTGTTAAGTAAATTTAACTTACAAATTCATGACTTTGCCATTCACTCTGTTTTTTCTTGACCTATTTGATTGCACAGTGCACACTATGTCTATGACATAACCATAATTTACCAACATTGATTGATACATGTTGGGTCTCATCTTCCCATGCCATTTCTTTACTAACAGATCGCAAGCCACAAATGCCCCATTTCTGATCATAGCATCTTTACCATCCAAGTCACCATTCTCTTTTCCTCATAGAACTGTCTTTTTGCTCTTCCCTGAACACAAATACTCTCTTTTTCTGGTCATAATTCATTTTTCAGCTAGAATTACATGATCAGCTATTTTCATGCACTTATCCGTATCTCAAACTCTTGTACTCTCTTGAACTTTCATTAGATCCTTGATGTTAATTTTCCACCGTGATCATAACTAATAACAGTTTCTTTCATTTCAGTGCTCTTTCATGGAATGTTGCCTGAGAACCAAAGGTGATGACATAGATTACTTCAAAGTAATGCAATCCTGTGCCAATTAGGCCTTCATCATTATTCAGCAGTGCTTTTAATCATCTTTTATTAAACTATTTTGATTATTTTCCTCATCATTCTATTAAATTGAATTTTAAATAAATAATTTAAAATTCATTTATTATGTGAGGTTCCTTTATCTGTGTACATTATTATCCAATGGAAACATAAATACAAGTAAAATATAAACACTCATACTCACTTAGAAATGGGATTGACACTGGCTTCAATAATTGTTAAACACTTACAACATTTAATGTTTTCTGGAAATTCTTGTACACCTAAAATGTAAAGAAAAAAAAAGCACATGAAAATGTCCCAGAAAAAATTCTTTAAACTATAGTTCTAATATTAAGAACAATTAATCAAAACTATGAACACAGTATAGATATAATATCAATACACCTTTAGGATAATCATTTAATTAAGCATAATAATGTAATAATATATTAGTGTTACATAATATATACACTTTAAAAGATGGGATTGGGAGGGAGACAAACCATAAGTGACTCTTAATCTCACAAAACAAACTGAGGGTTGCCTGGGGGAGGGGTTTTGGGAGAAGGGGGTGGGATTATGGACATTGGGGAGGGTATGTGATTTGGTGAGTGCTGTGAAGTGTGTAAACCTGGTGATTCACAGACCTGTACCCCTGGGGATAAAAATATATGTTTATAAAAAATAAAAAATTTAAAAAAAATAAAATAAATATACACTTTAAAATAAATTTTAATTTAAATAGTATTTTATCACAGTAATAAGAAATTGGATATAAAATTGAAGACAATTGTATATTTGGCATGAGATGGATCTTGGCTCTATACAAATTTAAAGCAATAAAAATAAGTATTTGGTCAGTAAGTGCTGCTACTAGGGGAAGGAAATATCAGATATAAAGAAATCAGAAGATAATTTTTTTCTTTTATTTTATAAGATGGGAAGATTGAAACATATGTGTGAAAAATATCTAAGGATATATCACAAAAAAAACAACAGATTCCCAAATTACTACGGGTCTCTAACAAATTTTATGCAAGTCTTCCTTGTTGGCTGCACAGAGTGTTGTTCTGCATCTGCCTGAAAGAGTGAAGAGGTGAGCAGCTCATCTTGGGTCCTCTCTGGAGTGTCTGAGATAACCAGTCTGGCTCATCTGCTGTCAAAGTTGTGCTGTAGGCTATGTGATAGAAAAACATAGGTCTTTCTACAAAACTAGAAATCAGCAAGCCACAAACCTAGCCCAATAAATGTGAAGGTCAGAGAAATAAAAGATGTGGAGGATATTCCAATTGATATAAGTGAATCAATACAGTGGGCCCTATAAAAGAAAAGAAGGCAGAAATATGAAGATATTCTTATATGCCTGCAGTACTATGTGCTCTAAATTTTTGAAATGATTATTAAGGGTGTAAAAAATTTCCATAAGTTACCAGTCTTATTCACTGCTTCATATTTGACAAAAAGATAAGGAACATTTTGCAGTAGGTTTCTGTGGAACGTTTTAATGATAGATACACAAGAAAGAAAACCCTCCCATTGACCTAGACAACCATGTCCATAAAACCTTGAAGTGCAGTGAAGCAGCAGGAGGATGGTCAAATCAAGGTGGGTCACTTACCCACTGCAAATGACAGATATAAAAGATTACATGGGGATGTTTCTCATGCTTTTTCTCCCTACAAATTGAATGGGAAAAGCCAATTTTCTTTTTTAGAAAGACCATAATACCTAAAGAAGCCTTCATTAACTAGACTTTAATAAAATGGCAAAGAAGTCAGTAATTCAATCCTTGAGATGTCCTCAACATTTTCATTTAGTATTTATATTTACTTTGGATATCAACAACTAAGCGGGGAATAAGACTTCATTTACCCTTTAGCTTTTGCTGTTTGGTCACCAATTTGTGCTCATTGCATACTGGAGAACCTGGTGCCTTATCTCTACAGGTGCTTGCCTTGGGATAAATTTTCCTTAAATTATGTGTAAACCAAGACATAGAAATAGAAGCAAATTTAAAAATGATTTTAAGAAAAACACTGTAATTCTTTATCTTCTACTGAAAATGGAATTCCCTGTTGTGGTGAAAATACTACTAAATTACTTGTTTAAAAAAACTTTTATTAGTTGTTTGCAGTTCCAACTTAAAGTTTTTCAAAGAAGATTCTATTGAATTAAGGTGGAATCCCAACTTCACACTTACTGGCTTGGTAATCTAATGCAAGTCATTTAAATGTTCAATGTCTCAGTTTCCTACTTTGAAAATTGGTGATTATACAAATGGTTTCAAAGAGAGTTGTGAAAAGAACAGGGAGATAAAGCAGATTAAGTAATTGGCACAAAGTGCTTCATAAATGTTATCTATAATTGTTAGAAATACAGTTGACCCTTGAACAGCACGGATTTGAACTGCAAAGGTCCCCTTATCCATGGATTTTTTTTTTTAAATATAATTTTTTATTTTTTATAAACATATATTTTTATCCCCAGGGGTACAGGTCTGTGAATCACTAGGTTTACACACTTCACAGCACTCACCAAAACACATACCCTCCCCAATGTCCATAATACCACCCCCTTCTCCCAAACCCCCTCCCCCCAACAACCCTCAGTTTGTTTTGTGAGATTAAGAGTCACTTATTGTTTGTCTCCCTCCCAATCCCATCTTCTTTCATTTATTCTTCTCGTACCCACTTAAGCCCCCATGTTTATCAATAGATACATGCAGTACCATAAATGTATTTTCTTTCTTAACATTTCTTTTCTCTCACCTATGTAGTTGTAAGAATACAGTATTAATATATTTAACACACAAAATATGTGTTAATCAGCTGTGTGTTTTTGATAAGGCTTCTAGTCAAAAGTAGGCCATTAGTAGTTAAGTTTTGGGAGAGTATAAAGTTATATGTGACTTTTTGACAGTGCAGGGGAATGGCCCCCCCTTAACTCCAGTGCTAGTCAAGGGCTGCAGTAAATAGAAGTAGATTGTCTCAGTCAAGAAAGGAACCAAATACCAAAATGACCTGGCTTAAGGTACTACATCTATAGAATTTATCCACCTAAGAGAACAAAGCAAATAAATAGGAATTAGTATGCTGAATGACTATTCTAATATCTAATTAACATATCTTTGAGATAAATGCTCTCAAACTTTTTCAGGGGAACTTTACTATATGTACTAATATATGGGCCATAAGGTTTAGGAAAAGTTCTAGAACATATCTTTAACTCATAGTTCAATCTAAACATGAAGAGGTAGTTTAGCAAAGAATTAAATGCACAGATTGGAAACATGACTGTATCTCAGTGCTGTTACTTAACTAGCCCTATAATCTCATGTGATATAATATTTGAGCATCACATATTCATTTCTTGTCTAATTCACAAGGTTGATCTGAGTATTAGATGGTAGAAAGGTAAAGCAATTAGTATCATGTCTGGCACTTGAAAGTACCTAATATATACTGGATAAAATTCATGTATTAATAAACCACAGTATAAAATAATTTAATTCTCTTAATAATCTTATGAGGAAGATATATTAGGCAATATTGTTTTAATTTTATGGATGAAGAACCATACATTAACAAAGATTAGGTAACATATAAATACCTAAAGGGTGTTTATAGATGAGAACGGATATAGGAAGGAATTAATTCGATTTTTTAACACTACATCTTTTATTCTTTTTTATTTCATTATGTTACTTCCTATTAAAATTAAGATAGATTTGGTTATAGAATCCACACCTTTATTAACAAGTCTTTGTGGCTGATCTGTCTGGTCCTCTGAAACACAATGTTTTTGATTTAAAAAAAAGTTTATGTTTGTAACTAACACACACACACACACATACACACACAATTTTCTACCACGAACTTTGTTTTGATTTTCAAATGCATTCATCCAGAAATAGAGGGATACATACCCTCCACTTTAACAATATACCTATTTCAACCATTTTTACTTGTGATAACTCTAGGAAATGAGGAGGTCAAGCATTTGTAGACCATTACAATTCAAGTTCTATTCCCTGTTTTTCAGTTGAGACAACACATAAACTTTCTAACACAGCCTGTGAGGAACTCTCTTCCAAGGGTATTAAGCATTCACTTTCCCGACTCCCTGAAGGTTTAAGCTCATTATATTTAGACTAGATTCAAATCTTGGCTGAAAAACCAATGAGAACTGTGCTCTATATATAAATATATAATTACATGACAAAGTATAGTCAAAATGGTGTATTTAGATTTTAGATTTTAAAAGACTAGATTCACAAGAAATGGGCAGAAGACATGAACAGACATTTTTGCAAAGAAGACATCCAGATGGCCCACAGACACATGAAAAAGTGCTCCATATCACTCGGCATCAGGGAAATACAAATCAAAACCATAATGAGATATCACCTCACACCAGTCAGAATGGCTAAAATTAACAAGTCAGGAAATGACAGATGCTGGTGAGGATGTGGAGAAAGGGGAACCTCCATGCTGTTTTCCAGAGTGG
>NC_081570.1:57330396-57356071 GCF_022355385.1 Mustela nigripes | reverse complement strand
TGTGAAGTGTGTAAACCTGGCGATTCACAGACTTGTACCCCTGGGGATAAAAATATATTATATGTTTATAAAAAATAAAAATTAAAACTAAAAAAAAAACTAGATTCAAACCTTGGCTGAAAAACCAATGACAGTGCTATATATATAATTATATAATTACATGGCAAAGTATAGTCAAAATGGTGTATTTAGATTTTAAAATAGACTAAGTTCTATTCATAAAAAGTTGATGATACCAATAAATGTTTACTTGCTCAATGAAGACACTATGGTAATATTTTCACAATATGTTTACTTCAGTAACCATATCACAAGACCATCTTGAATATGTTCACAGAAATACCTTCAAATAAGAAATAACATTTCTGTATCCTGGAACTTAAAACAGAAACAAAACTTTTAGTGTAATGGAACCAATCAAAGTTGCATTAACAGAATATTAACAACTTGAAGTAAAAAAGATATGATTGACAACTTTATCTGATTGTTTTCTTTGCCCTTCCTTTTTTAAAAGAAGTTAGATTAAATAAGTTCCTGCTCAACTTTCAATTATTCAAGAATTTATCCACTTTGTGGATTATTCATTCTTGTTCTCTTTCCTGTTTCCTCCATTTGATCATTACAAATCTCTGTCATTCTTGCAGAGGGTGTGCAGAAGAAGGGAAAGAGAATTCCCAAATCAATCAAATATGGATCTTTCCTGCTTAGCATGGGAGAAATTGAAAAATCACAGCTAAATTTAGAATATCTGGTTGTTTTTATTTGGACTATCTTATCTATTACTAATGCAGATGACTACCTCTTCACAGAATGATCTTAAGCCTATAAATATAATATAGATTTCAACCTTATTTAGTTATAAAAAGATTATTGGTGTCAAAATAAAACAAAACTAAATTGTCATTAAAATTTTGGGTTAGACTTTAAGTTGGTTTTAAGTTGATATTAAAGAATGAAATCAAATGTTTTTCCCATGCAATAGATAAGTACAGAGTCGAAGCGAAGCAAACAATTTTGTCATTATCAAACATAGAGCCTAACAATAACAATAGCAACATTGATCCTTATGATCATAAATGAAAGCCAAGCTGGAATGTGACATTTTTATAACATATAAACCGTTTTTAACTTATTTTCTGAATATATTTATTTAATGTTATAATTTTTACCTGTCCTCATTCACTCCCTCACCTAAATCCTCAATATAAATATCGATAAAAAACACATATAAATTCTATCATTTGCATGAAAATCTATTCAATTATTTTAATCCATGTCACTCTTTCCTCTTAATACCTAGTATTTTAGATTACACTATGTCTGAAATTAAATATCACTAAGAAGTGAGACATCGTACTTCTTTACAAGTTGAGGAGTCACTGCTTTACCATTTTATTATATATAGTTTTCTGATATTTGACTCACTAATTGTGATTATAATGTCCTCGAGAGAAAAGGGCCATTCATATATTTGACAAATATTTGAGTACCTACTCTGTTAGGAACTGTACTAAACATTGGGGACATGGCATGAAAAAAATGGATACATTCTCCTCATTTGCAGAGCTTTTATTCTAGCAAAAGAATTTGTACAATAAAACATGGAGAAAATTAATGTAAATATATAAAATTATATAGTATCTTAGCAATAAGGAATGCCATGGGAAAAGATTTAAGAGCAGAATGAAGAAGGATCAGAAACACCTGGGAATTTTTAAGTTAACTAGGGTGATTAGGGTAAGCCTCATTATTGATTAGGAAGATGGCATTTGAACAAGGACTTAAACAAGGTGAAAGAGATAAGATACAGATGTCTGGATGTCTGAGAGTGGAAAGTCAGAATATTCCAGGCACAGGGAATAGATAGTGAAGATGCTACGAGGCCTGAGTATGCCTAGTGTATTCTAGAAATAAGTAAGGAGACCAGAATGGTTAAAATACAGCAAAGAAGAGAAAAGTAGCAAAATGTTAAGTCAGAGAGATAACAGGGGTGTGGATATGGGGCTAAGATGAGAGTAGCTACACATATAGGGCTTCTCAAGCCATTGCAAGGACTTTGGTTCTTACTCTAAATGAAATAAAGAAACACCGAAGGACATAAGGGTAATTTGGTCTGATTTATAGTTTAAGAGAATCATTCTGGTCCTTGAGTAGGGTGGCCTTTCTAGGAGGAAAGCCAACTGGAGGTTTCTGTAAGTAAAATATGAAAAGAGTTGATGGTGGCTTTCCACTGAGAGCAGTGGAAGGAATGATAAGTGAAAGGGAGCTGGATGTATTTTGAATGTAAGACCAATAGATTTCCTGATAGATTAGATCTGGAGTATGAAAGAAAAAAGAGGATCAAGGATGACTCAGTTTTTTGGTCCAAGCAACTTGAATGAAGGGGTTCCCCTTAATTTAGATGGAAAAAGCAGTATGTGAAATAGGTATTGAAGAGAAGATAAAGAGTTCACTTTTGGACTTGTATAATTTGAGATGTCTGTTAGACTTCTAAGAGGGCATGTCAGGTAGGTATTTGTTTATGAACCTAGAGTTTAGGAGATAGGTCTGGACTTCAGGTCAAAATATTGGGGAGTCATTATTATATAGATAGTATTTAAACCATGGGACAAAATGTGAACACTAATGATGTAAGATAGTGAAGAAAAGAGGACCAAGAACTGAGGCATGGAGGACTCCAAAATGAGGATAGGAAGAATCAGCATACAAGACTGAACAAAGTCAATCAGACAGATGGGTCAAAAAATAAGTGAGTATTGACTCCTAAAAGCCAAATGAAGTGAATATGTCAAGCAGGAAGAAGTGATCAGTTGTTTGAAATTATGCTGATAGGTCAAATGAAATGATGACCAAAAACTGACTGTGGATTTAAAAATAAGATCAGGGTGTCCCTGACTGCAATGATTTTGGAGGAGTAGTGGGCTTGAAGACTGGAATGGTCTAAGAGAAGATGAGGGGAAAGAAACTGTAGATAGAGAATATAGACATTCCCACATAGACTTTGGCTGCAGGGGGGAGGGGGATATTCAGGGAATAGGAGACAAGAAGCTTTCTTTAGAATGGAAAAAATAACAGCATGGGTGTATACTAATTAGGGTCAACAAGCAGAAAAGTAAATCTTAATGATGTAACAGAAAACAAGGAGAATTGCTGAAATGGTATCTATGGGTAGGAAGGAGAAGGTGATTATTCAGTGGAAAGACTGGCTTCAGAGAAGAACAGGAATATTTCATCGGTGCTAACAGGCAGGAGTCAGAGACTGTGGGTGCAGAGGCTTATAGATGGGTAGCTATGATGGTAAGTATCTGGGGGAGTTATCATCTGAGAGCTTTAATTTTTTTAGTAGAGTAGAATCAGTAGCCACAAAGATGGGAGAGAAGGCATGGTAGGAGTTTGAAGGCAGAGGAGAACAAATGAAATAATCACCAAAAGAGGAAACTCAATGGCCTAAGGAAATGTAACATGACATTGGGGAAGTGTGTTAAGTCTTCACTTCAGATTTTTGATCACAAATTTAAGTGACATCAGTCAATGTGGTTGAGTGGTTTTTCCAGATCCTTTTAGCAATAGGTGGGGAGTTGGATTCAGCCAGGTTTGTCATTTCACTGAGCAAACAGATGGATATGAAAAGGGAAAGGGTATCAAGGGTATCATGTGATGACTTGCCATAGGATTCAAGCAATGTAAAGAGGGCAAAAGAAAAAAGACAAATAAACAAGGCAAGGTTGGAAAGATATGTCAGAATATTAATTGATTGGTGGTTCTGATAGGTTAAATGATTGGAGTTGTGTAAGAAAGTGATCTGAAAAGAGGATGGAGTTGGAAAATGAGATTCATCAGCTGACATTCAATTTCTTGATATTCCTGACAGTACCTTAATCAGACTAAGGAAAACAATGAAAACTCAGCAAGTGTTTATTAAATTGGATCTAATTATATTTTCACATCAATATTTGAGACAATGAACTAAAATATTTTAGAAATATGGAAAGAAATACTTGAATTTAGTACAGAGGCTTAAGATTCAAAAGTATCTCTTTCTAATAAAACATAATATAAAAGACTTCCTACAAATATCAAATTTTGAATGAGTTAGTGCTCTTTCATATACATTAAAATTTATGTTTATTACTTATAACTTTTGTATGTATCAATACACATGATAATAGTTGTGGATAGTGCAGGTTGACAAGCTTATTTTCTGAATTTCACAGATATCATCTGTCCAAATGGTTCATTCTGTGATATAAGTGTCATATGCTGATAAAAGACAAAAACAAAATGTTATTTCTTGTCTAAAATAAAGGAGGAAATACATTTATGAGATTTTGATGTTTTCATCTAATATTCATTTTCATTGTGACACTGATTTTTATAATTTTCTTTCAATTTTGAGAAA
The DNA here is from genome assembly GCF_022355385.1 of Mustela nigripes. Taxonomy (NCBI): domain Eukaryota; kingdom Metazoa; phylum Chordata; class Mammalia; order Carnivora; family Mustelidae; genus Mustela; species Mustela nigripes. Next base: position 57,351,672 of record NC_081570.1, on the reverse strand, counting down.
ACAGGCAGGCTATTTGTATATCTAGTAAACTGGATTAGATTTAGGAGCAGAAAAAAATGGAATTTATTGAGAAAATGTTATAAGTACTTTGCTTTATTTCATCCTCACAACAGTTTTTTAAAGTGGTTTATTACTCCCATTTAACTAATGGAAAAACTGAGCCTCAGAGGCTAGCCAGGATTTGAAACCAGTCCAACCTTATCCCAAATACTATCAAATCTTACCTCTATTAAATTGCCTCCGTCAAAACTAGGATTTAAACTACTTTGAGGTATAAATCCTAGCTAACCAAGATTGACAGTGTAGGATTTGTAACAAAGCACTCTATGTTGCATTTGTTCCATACATACTCTCTAGGTCAAATACAAACAACCCCACCTTTCTGGAATTCTGAGTTTAGTGCACACTCAGGATTGACTATGCAGCATTTTTACATGGAGCATTGTAAATTGCAATTGTTCTTTAATTACCTTCAGTCAAGTTTCAGATAGTATCAACTTCCTGAAACTGAATTGTAGTGGTCAGGAATAAAGTTCCTTATTTCTGATTTTAATATATCTGCAACATGTGCTATAAGCTTAGTTCAGAATATTTGTGTTCTTTATATACTGCTCAACTGATATTTATTACAGGGAAAAAACAGGGGCTACTCAAAATAGGCAAAGTTTAAGTATGAATAAATTATAATGATGTCTGGTAATAGAAGGGGAGATGGGGAAAACTACAAAGTTAATAAAAGAATTCTTCATGTCTATCATTCTTATCATGTGTAGAGGTAAGCAGCTACACCTAATGAAAAATTTCAGTTAGACAGCCCATGATGACCTCAAGTCAACCTGGAAAGGTTAAGTTGCATTAATTATACCAATTTAAAGAACATAATGCAATATGAAACATTCTTGGAACAATTTCTAACCAGAATGATTAAAATAAAATACTTTGATATATAAAAGGATAAAGTATGATATTATTTTAGAAAAATAGTTTGTGTATAAACCTACATTCCCCAAAGATATTTGATAAATGGGGCAATACTCTACTGAGTAGGAAGTCGTGGTTATAGGGAGATTTCAGAGGGACCAATCTATTGCATATGAGAAAGCCAAAAGCATTCAGCAATTAGGTTAGTTGGGATAAAATGTACAGGTCATTTACACCTTAAAAGAAAGAGAGAAAAAGCAAGAAAAATAAACAGACTGGAATGGTTTGCTTTACCTCTAATCATTCTAGTGAAGAGAATCAAGAACTCAGTAGGAATGCATTCAAGGAGAATCTAAAGGTCTCCTACAAGACTCTGCCTACTTTACTGGCATTATAAAGAGAAAAACCAACGGCAGGTAAGGTGATCAATAATCTGAGACAGTCATACAATTGATTCTGCCTTAGGGATATGTCTGGCAAAAATTTTGAGAAGTCTTTGTGACCTTGACCAACAATGAGTTGATTCACAGAGGAATCAATCTGACAGACAAAGTGAATTAAAAAGTGATACCTGATTGCCTCTTCCTTTCTCTCTCTACTTCAGAAACAAACGTTATGAAAAACACAACATTCATAATAGCAAAATAAGCTATTTAATAATCTTGCTTCATATTTGACCAATGAATTTTTCCTTCATTATTAATTGAGCACTTTATTAAGCACATACTATGCCTGCATATTGATAGTGGCTATTGAAGATCTAGAAACAATGTACGGTGCAGCAGTTCTTGTTCTCAAGGAGTTTATACTGATGCTGGGAGGGAGTACAGAGTAGTAGAGAGAGGGCTCACATGCATCATTACCAGTTTGATTTTGTTCTCTTAGAATTTTCCAGGAGTTACAGAGACACAGAAGACAGGTTAATCACTCAGCTCAGAAAAGGCTCTGTTGCAACTCGGAAAAGTTATCAGTTCATGCGACAGAGCTCAGAACAGACCTCAGAAGAATGAGGGTGTGAGGGAAGTTCCTTTTTTTAAATTTATATTTAGCTATATAATCAGATTGTAAACGCCATTTCCTGATGATTTAAGTGTTAGTTATACCTGTAAGCATTGCTTATTGATTTTATTTCTTGATGAAGACATAAAAAAACAAGTGAGAAGTCCTGGCATGATTCTGAGAAGGTGGCAAGAAAACAGACCTGGTACTTGTTGCCATCATATCCTCTAATGGAAACACAGGGAGTCAATTCTCATTTTATTTCAACACTATAATCTTGGGTAAAAGTAGACTCTATAGAAAGGAAAGGTAGTCTTACAGTAAGGGAAGAGCTAGTGATTTTCAGATAAATAACACATTAAGAGTGTTGTAAGGGAGCCATTTAATAGGGCAAAATACCAAGCTTTACTCTAAATAGAAGGTCTCATGATTTGCCAGACACAAAAAAGAGTATTTACTGTTAACTGATAACAACTGCGTGGTAACATTTTCTCCCCAGCTCACATAAGGTGACCCAAAATAGATTTCCGTAGGAATTTATATACGTACTACTAGAGTCTCTGTTTCTCTTATGCTCAAATTTTTAAAGATTTTATCATTTAATTGGTTACTCATATCTTCTTTTTCTAGTGTGTTTGAGAGAAACTCCCTTTCCTCACTGAATGTTGAGGATATTATCTGTTGTCACTGTTTTGCATGCATTTGGGGAAAGGGCGGAATAATTGGCAAGTCAGTAAAACACATAATAATGCCCTCAACTCTGATTGCCTTTCATTTTAACTAACAATAGTGATTTTGCCCACTATGATGCTGTTCAAATCTGTTCTTGTACAGAAATAAGTTTTAGATGATGAGAGAAAAATCACTTAATTGCTACAGAATTAAGAAGGGCTTTCATGTTAATTCATTTTCATTAAAGTTCTTAAATTACAGTATCAGTCTCTCTGAAGCAATGACAAATCAACAATCAGACTTAAAATTGAACCACTGCCTAATTAAACCTTATCATTCATTGTCTTGCTTTATCATATAAAACAATTTATTATGATTATGTATCAGCTTTACAAACAGGCATAGGCTATTATTCAGAGATCACAATATCATAAAATGCATGGATTTCTGATAAATGGGATTTTTATTTTACTTTGAATTAAGATCTGAGGAATAAATGATAAAAGATCCATTGGCATGGAAGGTGACACATTTATCCATGGATTGCTGCAACGTTAACTTGGTAACGGAAAGACTTAAGAGAGGAAGGGTGATCTACATGCGGCATGAATGTTTCTTTACTTGTCTCTCTCTTCTTTCTGTCCCTTTCCCTTTTTGAATATGTACACATGTATCTTATGTAATTCTATACTGCAGTATTAGTAGATCCTTAGTGTATACTCAATAACCAGAGAATATGTAGTTTTAGTTTTTATTATAAACAAAAGGTAGTATTTTAAAAATTGACAATATACTTGGCCACAATGTGAAAGCCAATAAGAGATCAGTATCATCAGACCATCAGACCATGTAGTCTACAATATAGATCAATCAAAATCATGTGATGATGTGTTGTATCACATTGACTGATTTGCGGATGTTGAACCAACCTTGCAGCCCTGGAATAAATCCCACTTGGTCGTGGTGAATAATCTTTTTAATGTACTGTTGAATCCTATTGGCTAGTATTTTGTTGAGTATTTTCGCATCTGTGTTCATCAAGGATATCGGTCTATAGCTCTCTTTTTTGGTGGGATCCTTGTCTGGTTTTGGGATCAAGGTGATGCATGGAGGTTCCTCAAAATGTTGAAAATAGAACTGCCCTATGACCCAGCAATTGCACTATTGGGTATTTACCCTAAAGATACAAATGTAGTGATCCAAAGGGACACATGCACCCGAATGTTTATAGCAGCAATGTCCACAATAGCCAAACTATGGAAAGAACCTAGATGTCCATCAACAGATGAATGGATCAAGAAGATGTGGTATATATACACAATGGAATACTATGCAGCCATCAAAAGAAATGAAATCTTGCCATTTGCAACAACATGGATGGAACTAGAGCGTATCATGCTTAGCGAAATAAGTCAAGCAGAGAAAGACAACTATCATATGATCTCCCTGATATGAGGAAGTGGTGATGCAACATGGAGGCTTAAGTGGGTAGAAGAATAAATGAAACAAGATGGGATTGGGAGGGAGACAAACCATAAGTGACTCTTAATCTCACAAAACAAACTGAGGGTTGCCGGGGGGAGGGGGTTTGGGAGAAGGGGGTGGGATTATGGACATTGGGGAGGGTATGTGATTTGGTGAGTGCTGTGAAGTGTGTAAACCTGGTGATTCACAGACCTGTACCCCTGGGGATAAAAATATATGTTTATAAAAATAAAAAATTAAAAAAAAAAAAAATCATGTGATGACTGAAAAAGCCCCTAATATATTAGAATACAAAAATCAACTGAGTAAATTCCAAGAAAGTAGAAGTAGCATGATAAAAATTGCTGCAGTAGGAAGTGGAAAAGTAAAAATAACAATGGAAAATAAACCAACCCATTCAGAGGCAAAAGGTTTATTCGAAAGATTAGTAAAATAGAAAAACTTCTGATTGGATGAATGGTAAAAAAAGAAATGGCATGAGCAAACAATACTATAAACAGAAAGGGAGAAATAGGCACATATATGGTAGAGATTTATAAAATGTGAGAGAAGCCTATGGGCAATGCATGACAATACAATTGAATATCTAAATGATGGAATAGGTAATTTCCTAGGGAAGTATAACTTTTGAAAAAGTAACACAAAAGATATGAAGGTATTAAGATGGGTTAGAAAAAACTGTCATATGCAGAAAATATAATTTTATACATAAAAATTCAAAAGAATCTAGTGGTCATGTATTTAGCACCATGATTGAATGTAAGGTCAAGATATTAAAGTTAGTAATGTTTCTGGGTGCTAGGTGACTCAGCGGCTAAGCACCTGCCTTTGGCTCAGGTCATGATCTCAGGGTCCTGGGATCAAGCCCAGCATCGGCTCCCTTCTCCATGGGGTCTGCTTCTCCCTCTGCCTCTGTTCTGCCCTGTGCTGTGCTCTCTCTCTCACACACACACAAAAATAAATAAATTTTTTTTAAAAGTTAGTAATGTTTCCATATATCATCAACTAAAATTTTAAAAAGTACTTAAAAATGAACACAACATAAAACTAATAAACTACTTAGAAAGAACTCTAACAAAATGTGTGCGTCTCTCTTGAAAGAAATCATAAAACCTTGAAAGACACAAAATAAGACCTAGGTAAAGGTAAATAGCATGCTCATAGATTACAACTAGTTCTCTCTGCATAAAAAGGGTCAGGAAATGTTTCTCAGAATAAATGACATCTTAAATGTCTTTTAAAGGTGCCGAAGACTCTAGCTGAGGAGGACAGCAATGGGGAGGAAGGAATATTTGGGGAAGAGAAAACAGTATTTTTCCTTTGTCACAAGTAATTAGGCTGATGCATTTGGGAGCAACAATTCGGTACACCTAAGAATGAAATGGAAGGGGACATGAGTTGGTTAGAGTTGTGGTTAGAGAGGTAGAAGAATGTCATTCACACAAATTGGGTAGATAACTTTTCTGTACATAATAGTTCACTTAAATAAAAATTTTAATATAAAAGAGTATTTTTGAATTATGGGGGGAAAATGGTGAATCAAGATGTCGGGTGGCAGAAATGGATATGAAAAGTAAAGATTTGGGGCCACATGGACAATCAAGATCAGACTTAACCCCAGCCTCCAAGTGAATTAGTTTCATCATAAAAGGTCACTTATCAAATTCAAGCACATTTCAAGCAAATTTTTGCCTCGACTGACTAGTACTTTAGTGAGTCACTGTCACAAAATTAAACATTCTACTGTCAGTACCTAAATGCCAATATGGATTACATTCTCACAAAACTTGACTTGTCCACCAGGACTATTCCAACCTTGTCAACTGTGATTCTAACACTGCACTTATTTTTTCCAATCTACTGTTTCTTCCCTTGACAGATTCCTAAAGGATGTATTATGTTCTTTAAGTGACTGTCTAGGTCTCTGCGACAGAACTCAGGGACAGCTTTCTTAGGTATAATTTTGTGAAATGACTGATGTGTCAAAATCTTTTGCTGTTTGTGTAACTTCTATCAATGGCTGATATATCATAATGTTCATCAAACCTTTTGTACTATACTGGGCGCCTGGGTGGCTCAGTGGGTTAAGCCGCTGCCTTCGGCTCAGGTCATGATCTCAGGGTCCTGGGATCGAGTCCCGCATAGGGCTCTCTGCTCGGCAGGGAGTCTGCTTCCTCCTCTCTCTCTCTCTGCCTGCCTCTCTGCCTACTTGTGATCTTTCTCTGTCAAATAAATAAATAAAATCTTTAAAAAAAAACCCAAAAAACAAAAAAACCTTTTGTGCTATACTAACTTTGCAGATTGCTTCACCATGTCTAGCACATCTTTTTGCATAGATATTTCCAGAATATAGAGATCATAAGCACAGCAAAAACTCCCTAAAAAATATTCACAAGAACTTCTAAGGATGCTCATGGACTTCTTTCTGAAACAAAGAAGTGTAACTTGCAATTTATTTTCTGGCAATAAATTTCTTGGTGTAAGAGGCCCACTAGGAGACTATTATAAAGTAACATGTTTATTAGGAGTTTGTGTTTATTATTTGGGGATGATTTTTTTTTTCTAATCCTCTTAAAAGAAACAGATGTTTATTTACTCAGAATACTCAGCTAAACCTGTCTGAAGACCAATGGATGTGTTATTTTTGGCAACGTGATATCGCTCAGAATTGTAACTTGAAAATAGAATTTGATATGTGAATGTATTTAAATAGGTAAGCAGCATAAGTACAGAAATATCTATCCACACAAATATGTGACCTATAAATCTATTCTTAAAATAAAGGTAGACAATGTCATCTTTCAATGGGTCTAAATCTAGCTGCCATTATCTCTAAGTCAACACATGTTCCTCTTAGAATTGTCTTTCAGAAAACCCTCTATGTGGTAAGTTAGACTGGTGTAGAAAGATGTGTGTGTCCCTGTTTGTACTCTATTGTTTTCTTCAAATGAAATGTTCTCCTTTATTTGGATGCTACTGTGCCTCATTGAATTCCTCAAGCCATAGCCTTTATTGAACTATTCCCTACTAATAAAATAATATTGGAGTATAATTGATACATAAAGAACTACATGTATTTAATGTATACAACTTGATGACTTTGGACATATGCAAATACCAAAGATACCATCATCACAAATAAGATAATAGACATGTCTCAAACCTCCTAGGATTTCCTTCTGTCTCCTTACTATTTTTTTTTTTTGTGATAAGAACACTGAACATGAAAATTTGCCCTCTTAACAAATTTAGATTTGCACAATATTGTATTGTTAACTATAGACACGATGTTGTAAAATGGATCTCTATAACTTACTTATCCAGCATAAATGAAATTTTATGCCCATTGAAAAACAACTTCCGGGCGCCTGGGTGGCTCAATGGGTTAAGCCGCTGCCTTCGGCTCAGGTCATGATTTCAGGGTCCTGGGATCAAGTCCCGCATCGGGCTCTCTGCTCAGCAGGGAGCCTGCTTCCTCCTCTCTCTCTCTCTGCCTGCCTCTCTGCCTACTTGTGATCTCTCTCTGTCAAATAAAAAAAAAAATTAAAAAAAAAAAAAGAAAAGAAAAACAACTTCCGTTTGTTCTGTCTAGGCTTAGGTATCATTTCTTAGGGTAAATCTTCCCTAGCTACACCAAATGGATTTATTTCACTAGTATACATGGCATTCACTCTAATTGTTTATTTAATCATCCATAATTCCTTGTTTAATATCTAATGCATCTACTAGAATGTAAGTTTCATGAGGGCAGAGGTCTGTTTTCATGCCTATTCCTTTGGCACCAAACATACTACCTGAAAAGTAACACACACATGTACACACACACACACAGAGTTTAGCCAACTTGCTTAAGAAGGGGTCATGTTTTATATCCTAATTGTGCCTAGACATAATCCTTTATGATTAATCCTTATTCTAATAAAATGAGGAGACACATTCATTTGGAAGGAAATCAAGATTTATGAATATCTGAGGACACAGGAGACTCCCACAAACATTAAAAAGAAAATGTCATCCACAAGAATATCAACATCAGCATCAGCATTTAACAACATCACCACACATGTAATTTTGGGTCAGAGATATAACAAATATTACTGAACACTTATTATTTTCTAGCCACTGCTCAAGACATTTGAGATAGACATATCCATGACCAAAACAGAAAATTCCTCCTATTCAATAACAGAATTTACATCCTGAGGCAGGAGAAGACAGGCAATAGCCATAATAAATAAGTAAATTCTGCAATACTGAGAAGATGGTCAGTGCTATGGGGAAAATAGAGCAGAGTAAGGGGAATTGGGAGTTCAGTTCCAAGTAGCATGAAAAGGTAGGTCTCATTGAACACATGGAAAAAAATTTTACTCTGATTATGAGGAAAATAAATAGTGTAAAGGTAATAAAATGTCCTAACAAAAGATTAAATCAAATATCTGAATACAGAGAGGAAAAAAGGCCTGAACGAGTCAGGGACTTTAAGTCGAAGGGAGAGAGATTTTCACTTTGGTTTATAGTTTAAGATTTAACTTTTCAACAAAATTAACTCTGAGTTACAATAAAATTGAATAAAAAGTATTATATCATTTACTAGGAGAAAACGAAGCATATTTTTAATTAAAAATTCAAGGTATTTAGAGATAAGATGAGAATCTTACCATTTTTACTGATGTCGAGTTCTTTAAGATTAACTAAACTAGCAATAGTGGTTGGCAGATTTGAAAGATCATTATCAGGAATACTTAGTTTTCTTAGAGCTTGACAGTTGAACAATTGCTGTAAAAGAAAATAATGATTAATTAGATCTCAATTTAGTTAAATCCATTCATACATAAACTCAGTAACAAAATCCAATTCATCTTTATTAATGTGGTAATAAAATGGCCACCTCCCATTTCCGTATTCTCAATTCTTTTCAGAATGCTTCACATACCATCTGCATGTTCATGCCTCACTATTCTCTGCCATCCAAATTCAAAACACAAAGTATTCTACTTTCCCCTTCTGTTTATTATTAATGTAAAATTTGCCCAGTCCTACTGATTTTTTTTCTTTCAAATACTTTCTGGAGTTGTCACTTCCTTTCTATTCCCACAGCTACCACAATAACCCCAGTTCTTCACGTATCACTTCCATTTAATCAAGTTCAACAATTATTTATATAACATTCAAGAACTGCAATAGAGCTGAATATGTGGGCTTATATTTCTTTTGTGTCCCTCTTCACTGCTTCAAGACTCCCTAGCAAATGAAACACTTAACTTTTGATATTGTTAAAAAAAAAAATCACTAGCAATTGGTTCTCTTCTGCCATCAGTCCAAAGTGTTAAAATAGGGAAGAGTCAAGTGTTGAACCAATGGTTCTCAAATCCAGCAGGGTTTTAATCATTGCTAAGTGGAGGTGCTTATTTAAAATGCGAATTCTTGGACTTGACCCAAAGAAGTATTGATGAGGCGGATCTGGGATGGGAGTAAAAATCTGCATTTTTAATCAAGCAGTCCAGTGATCTAATTATTTTGATATATGTGTTTCCAGTATTTTGGGGGAATACTTTTTGGGGAAAAATGTTAGATTTTTTAGCTATGTCAATCTTATTTTAAATGCCCAAGATATAAACAGTTGGGACAGAATTTCTTACTCACTTCTGGAAAAATTATCTTAATGGGATCTTTTCTATTTGACATTTCTAATTCTATTTTACTGATTTCCCATAGATAAAGTGTCTGGATCTATGACTGTGCAATTGGCTCACAGTACATTTAACAACCGCTTGTTCTTTCAAGTAATTCACTATTTATAGGCAAAAACAACGTAGTACATAGTTGTTATTTCTTAACTCGTTAGTTTTCTAAAAAGTAGATTGTGCTTATTGTTTATTAAGATAAAATATACAATTTCTTGCTTTTGGTAAGCCATTTTGGCTCCTTACAAAGATGACTTCCAATACTTCACGTAATGCTAGAATTTCAACATGTTATACAGAAGTGTTGCTACCTTTTTTTTTTTTAATAAAACCTAGAAAAGAGGACTTTGATGGATTGTTTTTCACTAACTACTAAATTTCCCTTTAAAAAATAGAAAAATAGATGTCTATATTTATTGTAGACATTAATTTCAAAGTTTTCTCAGTCTCTATAATTCTCTGAGAACCATTAGATCCACATGCAGTGTGGTTAGTTATAGATTTATAGATTTTAAAAATTCAGTTGATTCATGACTGATGTTGGTAAGACACACTAACAACTCTTTGATCTGATTACTATAGCAATTTTATACAAAATTCAGACAAATAATTTTCAAAATCGTTTTTTTAAAATTCAAGTTTAATCATCAAAAATTAAAAAAAAAAGAATTAATTATAGTTCCTGGTTTTGTCAAAGATTAATAATTGACCCTATAGTTGTGGGTTCCCTTTGGGGTGTTCTATTCTGTTCCATTGATTTATGTGTCTGCTTTTGTGCCAGTACTATACTGTCTTGAAGACTACAACTTTGTAATATAACTGGAAGACCAGAATTATGATGCTTCCACTTTTGCTCTTCTTTTTCAAGATTACTTTGGCTTTTTAGGGTCTTTTTTGCCTCTATACAAATTTTAGGATTGTTTGTTCTAGTTCTGTGAAAAACACTCTTGGTATTTTGACAGGGATTGCTTTAAATGTGTAGATTGCTTCCATTTTCAATTTCTTTCATCAGTGTTTTACAGTCTTTAGAGTAGAGATCTTTTACCTTTTGGGTTAGGTTTATTCGTAGATAGCTTATGGTTTTTGTTGCAATTGTGAATGGGATCAATTCCTTGATTTCTCTTTCTGCTTCTTCATGATTGATGTATAGAAACACAACTGACTTTTGTATATTGATTTTGTATCCTGAGAATTTTCTGAATTTGTGTATCAGTTCTACCAATTTTTTGGTGGTGTCCTTTGGGTTTTCTTTAATGGAAAAACTTTCTTCAACAAATGGTGTAGGGAAAACTGGACAGCAGCATGGGAAAAAATGAAACAGGACAACTTTCTTACACCATACACAAACGTAAATAAATTCAAAATGGATTAAAGATCTAAATGTAAGACAGGGAACCATTAAAATCCTAAAGGAGAACAGAGGCAATAACCTCTTTTACATTGGCCATAACAACTTCTTATTATATATGTCTCCTGAGGCAAGGGAAACAAAAGCAATAATATACTATTGAGACTTTATCAAAATAAAAAGCTTCTGCACAGCAAAGGAAGCAATCAACAAAACTAAAAGGCAACCTTCAGAATGGGGAAGATATTTGCAAATGACATTATGTGATAAAGGGTTTGTATATAAAATATAATAAAAAAAACTTAGTAAACTCAGCAACCCAAAACTAAATGATCCAGTTAAAAAATGGGCAGGAAAAAAAAATAGGCAGAAGGCATAGATAAATACTTTTCCCAAAGAAAACATTCAGATGACTAACAGACACATGAAAAGATGACCAACATCACTCATCATCAGGGAAATATAAATCAAAACTACAATGTGATATAGCCTCACACCAGTCAGAATGGCTAACAGCACAAGAAACACAGGTTTTGCAAGGATGTGGCAAAAGGGGGAAACCTCTTGCACAATTGCTGGTAATGCAAACTGTGCAGCCACTCTGGAAAACAGTAGGAGGTTCCTCAAAAAGTTAAAAATATAACCACCCTAGGATCTAGCAATTGCATTACTAAGCATTTACCCAAATGATAAAAAAATATTAATTTGTAGGGATGCATGCAACCTGATGTTTGTAGTAGCATTATCAACAATAGTCAAATTATAAAAGGAGTCAAATATAAAAATGTCCTTTGATTGAAGAATGGATAAAGAAGATGCAATGTCTACACACACACACACACACACACACACATACACACTATATAATATTACCAGCCATCAAAAAGAATGAATTGAAATCTCGCCATTTGTAAATGATGTGGATGGAGCTGGAGACTATTATGCTAAGCTAAGTAAGTCAGTCAGAGAGAGACAAATACCATACGATTTGTGGAATTTAAGAAACAAAATAAATGAACATAGCATGGGGGAGGGGGAAGAGAGAAAGGGAAACCAAGAAACACACTCTTAATTATAGAGAACAAACTTATGGTTACTGGAAGGGAGGTAGGTGGGAGGATGGGTTAAATGGGTGATGGGGATTAAAGAAGGCACTTGTGATGAGCACTGGGTGTTGTATGTAAGTGATGAATCACTGATTTCTATATCTGAAACTAATTTACACTGTATGTTAACTAGCTGGAACTTAAATAAAAACTTGGGGTCAGTACTCCAGAGCTGCTATTTTGAGGAGAAACCCAGGAGAATACATCAAACTGTGACACGATGTGGTGAGACATTTGCTCACATTTCATTGGTCCCCATGTGGAATGTAGACACCAATTCTCCTGTATTTTATTCTTTTTTATTTTCCTCTTTTGGAAGCAGTACTAACAGCTCTTGGAGCATACTAACAACACAATGAAGTATTTACAAAAGAAGGTGTTCCAATTGTTATTTTAAAATGCAAAGGATTCATTATTAAAATTTTAAAATTAAAAAAAAAACAAACAAAAAACTTGGAAAAAATGAAATTAAGGAAAAAGAACTAATAGAGATTTCTATATTCTCCTCCAATTTTATTTTATTTTATTTTTTTAAAGGATTTTACTTATTTATTTGGGAGAGTAAGAATGTGAGCATAAGTTGAGGGGAGGGGCATAGGGAGAGACAAATAGACTCCCCGCTGAGCGGGGACCATGATACGGCCTTGATCCCAGTATCCTGGGATCATGACCTTAACCAAAGGCAGACACTTAACTGACTGAACCATCCAGGCACCCCAATTCTTCTCCAATTTTAAATTAAGTTATTCAGCAACAAAAGGTATGGAAACTCCTGAACACCCTATTACATGGACAATCTAAGACTCCTGTGGTATAGAGGCTAAGAGCATGGCATTAGGAATCAGCTTGATGTGGGTTCAATTCCCATGCATCTAGTTATTATATTAGCTGTGTGATCTTGGGCAAGTTACCTAACGTCTCTGGACTTGTGAATTTCCTCACTTGTAAAAACGGGAAAAATAACATTCTCTAACTTGAAGGGTACTGGGATGATTCAATGGGTTATTTATTCATATTCAAATATTCACATTCAAATATCTCATCAGTTTTAAGTACTGCATTTTTTTCACATATTAACATCTTTGATATTTGGAATGACCCATATAATCAAGAGCAAGTTATAATTTGGGGGGTTCCTGGGTGGCTCAGTTGGTTAAGTGTTCAACTTTTGGTTTCATCTCAGGTCATGATCTCAGGATTGTGAGATCAAGCCCCAAGTCCTGCTCTGTTCTCACCACAGAGTTCTCTTGAGATTCTCTCTCTCCTCTTCCTCTCTCCCTCCTTGTACCCTCTCCCTAAATAAACAAATAAAATATTCAAAAAAAAAAAGAAGCCATCAAAGATGGCTTTTAAGGAGTGTATCCTTTAAGGAATGCAAACTTTTAAGGAGTGTATCTTCCTTAGTGGTACAATAATGACCTGTCTTATAATCAGTAACCTTGGAATTAATGAAATGAATTACTTGTAAAAGTTTGGCACATAATGAGAACTAATAACTGTTGGCTATTCTGAATATTTATATACACAAATACAGAGGCACACCTATGCAGTAATCTATTTCTTATTTTTCTTTTTTAAAAATATTTTATTTATTTATTTGGCAGAGATAAATACAGAAAGAGAACACAAGCAGGGAGAACGGCAGGCAGAGGCAGAGGGAGGATCAGGCTCCTTGATGAGCACAGAGCCCAATGCAGGTCTTGGTCCCAGGACCCCTGGGGCCATGACTTGAGCTGAAGTCAGGCACTCAAGAGCCCCTATATCTTATTTTTCTAGATGATGAGGTCTTTGAAGCTGGGAGTCAAGTCTAATTCATTTTGGCATTAACTTGTTTCACCTCTGCATGTGCCAAAGTGGCTAGCACCATATCTTGAACATAGTGTATGCTGCATAAGTATCTTTGGAAGTATACTTAGATAAGTCAAGGGAAAATGAGGACAGTGATAGATTCCAGCTGAGAGTGGTACTTCACTGAACTGGAAGTTTCATATAGGTAAACAATCTCAGTGGAATTTAAATTTCCTAAACAAAGCAGTGAACTTTGAATATGAGTCATGATGTCTAAAAATTGGCAAAGAAATTAAGAAAGCATTTTAATGATTCTTTCAAGATTCAAGCTTTGAATGAAAATGAAATAAAGAAAGATTATGAACTAGCTGTGATTCTTTCATATAGTACAAAACAGCAAATATAATTAATAGCTAATTAGAGTAAGACTGTTAATGGTAATGGTTATCCTGTCTTTCATTTGCTAATGATATTTCACATTTCAAAAACATCAAAACTATTTTGAGTCTTAAAATATTTTGTACTGAGGTATTCTCTTTCATGGGTGAAAGGAAATGATTTAACTCTGACAGAAATTGGTTTTAGAAGAGTATGCAATTTAAATTGCCGACTCCAGAAAGCAATGGTTAGATATTTTCTAAGGAGCTGCCACAGAAGATAAAGGCCTGAGTGAGGAAAATAAAACATATTTAGACCCCAAAATGTATATTCCAAGAGGTATATTATTCATTTATTCATGGAACCATGAGTTGATATTTGTTGCAAATGAGATACTATGCTAAGTGCAAGGGACAAAAAGTGAGTAAGACACAGCCACTGAGTTCAGATTGCTTACAGTTTAATATTTATACACTCAATTAATTGCAATGTGAAAAAAGATGCCATGAAGATAAATAACAGGTGTTATGTAAACACAAAATTAGGATATCTGAACCAAATGATGTGGAGGATAGCAGTGGGGTGGATTCATGAAAGTATACCTAGAAGGGGGGATTAAAAAATGAATCACCCAAGAGCAGGCAAAGGGGGATAACTTTGTAGCTTTCTGTAGCATATGAAGATACTCCCAACTCAAAAAATGTGTAACTTAATCTAGTTTCAGATGATTTGTTTTAAAGCATGAGGAGACTTGGATTTTGGAGTGAATACTCTAAGTCTACATTTACATGCATTTAAAACCTATTTAATGAGTACCTATTGTATGCTATGGTCCATATTCCACGTTGAAATTAAAGACATCAAATGAGGGGCACCTGGGTGGCTCAGTTCATTAAGCATCTGACTCTTGTTTTGAGCTCATGCCATGATCTCAGGGTTGTGGGATTGAGCCCTGCATGGGGCTCTGCTCTCAGCAGGAAGTATGCTTGAGATTTTCTCTCTTCCCCTTCTCCTGCCCCTTCCCACCCATACGCTCTCTCTCTCTTTAAAATAAATAAATCTTTAAAAAAGAAACATGAAATGATCCTGTCAAATTCTGGTTTTTAGCAGTATGGTGGACTAAATATTGAAAGAAAAACATTTTAGAGCAGCAAAGCTACACACACACACACACACTCCTTGAATGCATAACTAAGCTTTGTCTGTAAAGTACAAAAATCCTCAAATCCCAGAATACCAAGAAAAGAAAATAATACATAGAGTTAACTAGGTCTACATTTAACTTTTGCTCTGGTGATACCTGTTGGTCTGTGGTGCCTGAAGTCTTAAATATTTTTGCAAACAGAGGGATGGAAAATTCCTTGGGGTCTGAACAGAGTGGGAGATTGGCTTATAGACCAGTACAGTTAGACTTGGGATTGCCTAAGGGTGACATCCTCTGTGAGTGAAGTAGAAAAAACAGTCCTTCAAAGAAGGTCATTGGGGAATGCATGCCTTTCTCAGTTTTGACTCTGTGTGAAGTGAGGAGAAATAAAGAAAAGGAAAAAAAGAGGGAAGGGGAGAGAAAGAAAGAAAGAAAGAAAGAAAGGAAGGAAGGAAGGAAGGAAGGAAGAAAGGTAAAAAGAAAGGAAGGAAGGAAGAAAGAAAAAAAGGAAAGAGAAGACAGGGAGAGAGAAAGAGGAGGGAAAGAAAAAATATAGGAAAGATAAAGAAGAAACAAATAAGGAAAGTAAAGTAAAGAAGGAAGGCCAGGAAGAAAGGAATGAAGGGAGGGGGGAAAGGGAAGGAAAGGAAAAGTGTACAAAAAAAGAAAAGGAAGAAATAAAAACAAAAACAGAAAGAAAGATGAAAATTAACCTCCTAGGGTTTACCAACCACAGCCCATCTTCTTCCCCTGAGTTAAGAGTCTGGAATTCACAATATCTATAAGGCTCCCTAAAACCCAGTTCAGAGTTACAGGTGGTCCTGGATTACTGTTGCCCCAAATGCCTGGTAAAAGTAAATACAGATCCTCTCTGAAGGAATGCTTTAAATTAAGACCTCAATGAATTCCCACAGACAAAATTCTAAGAAATATGGGATCATTTTTTTTTAAAATCACTAAATATATAATTAAATAATCAACTGAATGAGATGATGCTGAAAAACAAATAATCCTGCCTCTAATAATGTAGATGTTAGAATTATAAAATGTAAACTACAATTTATATGTATTTAATATGTTTAAAGAAATAAAAGTGTGATTTGAAAGCATGATGATAAAAGAGAAGATTATCACAGAGAGGTCACAGATCAGAATAAATATTGCTAGAGAAGGCAATAGTGAACTAGTGTTAAGAAGAAATTAACTTAATTAAAAACAAGGGGATAGAAAATAGAAAAGACTGATTATATGACATGAAGAACACAATAAGAAGAGCTTTTAAAATTTAAGTAAAACTTATTAGAGAAAAAGAGAATGAGGTGCCTGAGGAATTCCAAATTTGTTCAGAGACCCTCATCTTGATTGATGAAGCTCAAAAAAATCTAAATAAATTAAATGAAAGATAACCTACATTTAGACTTATATGAATTTACAGAGTATCAAAGTCAATAGATCTTAAAAATTACCAAAGGAGAGATTACCTTCTAGAGATTGAGAATGAGAAAGACAGAAGATTTAACAATTAAAGCAATGACTCATTAGATGTTATTGATAAAGTACTAAGAGTAAATAATGTAATATTTGTAGCAATTTTTTAGGAAAAGGGCAAAATGATAGCATTTTTAGATAAAGACAAACTAAGTTTACTACCAAGATACTCTCATTAAAACAACCACCAAAAGATATATAAATTTTAAGATTTATTTATTTACTTGAGAGAGAGAGTGGGCAGGGGCAGGGGGCAGAGGGAGAGAGAAAGAGAGAAAATCTCAAGTAAACTCACCACTGAGCATACAGCCTGACTTGGGCTCAATCTCAAGACCCTGAGATCATGACCTCAGCCAAAACCAAAAGTGGGATGCTCAACTGACTGAGCCACCCAGGTGCCCCTCAAAAATATCTTTTAGGAAGAAGGCAAAGGACTCTAGCAGATACATTTGAGCTGCAGGAGTAATAGCATTAAAATTTTTTTTAATTAAACAGGACACGTGGTTTAAAACCAAACAAACATTAGCTATATAAAATAATGAAAGGATTTCTAATTATAGTATTAAAAATCAATGTAGGTAAAAACTGTTTGGTAGTCGCATAAAACAGACATTCAGATCAATGGAACAGAAGTGAAAACCTAGAAACAAACCCACTCATATACATTCAATGGATATTTGACAATGGAGCCAAGAAAAAAAAAAAAGCAAAAAAGATAGTCTTTTCAATAAATAATGATGGGAAAACTGGATATCCACATATAGAAGAATGAAATTAGACCCCTATCTTATACCATTTATAAAACTTAATTCAAGGTGGATTAGATACTTAAATGTAATATACAAAACTGTAGGACTAGTAAGAAAAAACTAGTAAGAAAAAACGTAGGTTAAAAAGCTCTTGACATTGTTTTTGGCAAAGAGTTTTGTGACATGACATCAAAAGCACAACCAATAAAAACAAAAATAAACAAGTGAGACTACATCACACCAAAAAGTTTGTGCACAGAAAAAGAAATGATCTGCAAAATACAAAGTTAATCTATGGAATGAGAAAAATATTTGCATACCATTTGTCAATTTCAATATTAAACAAAAACAAAAACAAAAACAAAAAACAAAGCAAAACAAGAAGCAACCTGATTAAAAAATGGACAAAGGACTTGAACAGACACTTTTCCAAAGAGGACATACAAATGGTCTAACAGGTACATGAAAATATGCTTGACATTACTAATCATCAGAAAATGCAAAACAAAACCAAGCGACACATCACCTCACACCTGTCAGAATGGTTATTACCAGAAAGACAAAAACAAGTGTTGGCAAGGCTGTGGATAAAAGGGAACTCTGGCACTTTTGGTGGAATTGTAAACTGGTGCAGTCACTATGAAAAACAGCATGTAGATTTCTTAAGAAATTAAAAATAGAACTACCATAGGATTCAGCAATCCCACTTCTGGATATATATACAAAGGAAATGAAAACACCTGTTTCAAAGAGGTGCATGTTCATTGTAGCATTATTCACAATAGCCAAGGCATAGGAAACAACCCAAGTGTCCATCAACATATGAATGAATGGTGTATGGTGTATATAAACATTTAGATAAAATGGAATGTTATTCAGTCATAAAAAAAAGGAAATCTTGCTTTTTATTACAATATGGTTTCACTTGAGGGCATTATACTAGGTGAAATAAGTCAGAGACAGAAAGACAAATATTGGATGATCTCAATTATATGTGACATCTAAAGCAGTTGAACTCAGAGAAAGAGAGAGTAGAATGGTGGTTGTCATGGACTGTGGGATGGAAGAAATAGGAAGATGTTGGCTAAAGGGTACAAATTCTCAACTATAAGATAAATAAGATCTGGAGATCTAATGCACAGCATGGTGACTATAATTATGAAAACTATATCATATACTTGAGAGTTTTAAAGAAGGTAGGTCTTAAATGTTATTACCATGCACATGTACATACACTCACATACTCACAACTCCTAATTATGTGAAGGGATGGAGATGTGGTACCTTACTGATACTTAATTACTTTATTGTGATAACTATTTTGCTGTATATGCATACATTTAGTCATCACACAATTTGTGAATGTTAGTAATAGCTCAATAAAGCTTGGTAGAACTAAAAAATCTGAACAAAAAATGCATATGTATCAGGAAAAAGCTACATTAAGACAGCCATATGTTAAAAAACACTAGCTCACCAGGAATATATAAATCTGAACTTGTGTGCACCTACTATCATTATTTTTAGAACATTTAAAGAAAAATTTCATTTATCTACATGGAGGTAACATCATAACAAGGTATTTCAACAAATTTATCTCATAAATTGATTAAAAACAGACAGAAAGAAAAGCTATAGAAGAATTTATGGCAAGTAGATTTCCTGCTGGACACAGAATACTGAACTCAAGCATACATAGTACATTTTTTTTTAAAGTACATATGAAAAATTTGCAATTAACCACATACTAGACATAAAGAAAGTCTCAACAAATGTCAAAGAATTTGTAACAAAAAGATCAAATTCTTGGATCATAATGCAAGTTATAAATTATTCACCAAAAGATAACTTTAAAAGCTTTGTAAAAATTTAAATTTGATAAGTCATGGGTCGGAGGAGAAATCATACTGGAAATTATAAAATAACAGTAAGTAAATTATTGCACATTAAAAATGGCAGGATATAGCTAGAGAAATTGGGAGTGATTTGTCGCCTCAAGGGCTTATATTAAGAAAAAAATAGAAGGCCGAAATGAATGAGTTAAACATGCAGTTTAAGATGAGAGAAAAATGGTAACAGAATGTAGAAAGGAAACAGAGATAAAGGAAAGAGTTCTTCACAACACATTTGTCTATGAAGGAAGGACAGAGATTCTGAAACAACCATACCAGGAACCCTTAAGCTAAGGAAGCCTGTATTTTGTGGGTCATTATATGCATCTTATGATTGTTTTGTCTTTTTAAATTTTTTTTATTGTGGAATGTGAATGTAAACTGTATATATAATATGTATGTCCTTTTAAAATTATGATGATAAAACAAAGACCCATATCCCTCAATCTAGCTAAACAAAGCTACTTTATGCCCCTCCCAGTCATGTCTTTTGGTTCCTACCTGACCCATCTTGAAGCAACCAATTGCTTGAATTTTATTTTGCTCATTCCCTCACTTTTATTTATATTTTTGCCACAGTGCCTACCAATCCTAAATATATATATTGTTAAGATTTGTCTGTTTATATGAATGGAATAATACTGTATGCTTTGTTCTGCAACTTGTTTTCTCATACAATATTGTGTTATCAACATTATTCCATGTTGAAGTATATCATCTATTTATTCATTTTTACCACTTTGTGCTTCATAAAACACAACTGTCTTATATATTCTACTCTTGATAGACTTTTGGGCTTTTTCCACTTTTTTTCTAATATAAGCAATATAAGAACATTCTTATATATGTCAGCTAGTGCACATGTACAGAAGTTTCTCTAAGGAGGTAGGCATATGCTCAAATTTACTAAGTAAGAGAATTTTTTTCCCAATGTACCTCTAACAATTTAAATTCCCACTAACAAAGATAAGAATTTTTATTTCTTCATACAAATTTCTAAACTTTGGTACTGTCAGACTATTTAATTTTTCCCCAATCTGTGGTATGTACCATGGTAACATATTTTACCTAATAATTAATAAAATTGAACATATTTCCTTGTTTTATTCATTTAAAAGAGCTCATCACATATTCTGGATACTGATTCTTTGCCAGTTCTCTCAATATATGGCTCATCTTTCTATTCTTTTTATGGTATCTCTTGATAAAAAGGCATTTATAGTAGTCAAATTTATCTCTCAGTTTTAATATGTACAGATGGCCTCCTACTTTTTTTCTCCCAAAAGTTTTAATGTGTTGACTTGACTCATTTGGAATTTATTTTTGAGAATGATGTGAAGTAAGGATCCATTCTTTTCCTTTTATAGATGACCAGTTATTCTAGCATTATTTTTAAAATAGTCCATTATTTCTCCACTGATTTACAAGACAAGTTCTGTTTGTATATCTGATTTCCACATAAAGTTTTCAGCCAGAATGTTAAAGGGTCTGAGTCAAGGCTTTATCCTACAGGAAGTGCTCTAGTTGTAATCTTTAATCATTTGAGTCAACTTTACAGTTGCTGTCTCCAGAAACACACACACACACACACACACACACACACACACACACACACACACACA